>NC_091476.1:119580913-119883696 GCF_036971445.1 Narcine bancroftii
TCCCTGCCTCTGATTCCCCACCTCTGATTCCCCATATCTGATTCCCCGCCTCTGTTTCCCCGCCTCTGATTCCCCGCCTCTGTTTCCCCATATCTGATTCCCCGCCTCTGATTCCCCAACTCTGATTCCCCTCCTCTAATTCGCCAGCTATGATTCCCCGCCTCTGATTCCCTGTGTCTGATTCCCTGCCTCTGATTCCGCACATCCGATTCCCTGCCTCTGATTCCCCACCTCTGATATCCCGCCTCTGATTCGCAACCTCTAATTCCCCACATCTGATTTCCCATATCTGATTCCCCGCCTCTGTTTCCCTGCCTCTGATTCCCGGCCTCTGTTTCCCCATATCTGATTCCCCTCCTCTGATTCCCCAACTCTGATTCCCCGCCTCTGATTCCCCAGCTTTGATTCCCCGCCTTTTATTCCCGGCCTCTGATTCCCTGCCACTGATTCCCCGCCTCTGATTCCCCACCTCTGATTCCCCATATCTGATTCCCGGCCTCTGTTTCCCCACCTCTGATTCCCGGCCTCTTATTCCCAGCATCTGATTCCCGGCCTCTGATTCCCTGCCTCTGATTCCCCGCCTCTGATTCCCCATCTCTGATTCCCCGCCTCTGATTCCCCGTGTCTGATTCCCTGCCTCTGATTCCCCGTCTCTGATTCCCCGCGTCTGATTCCCTGCCACTGATTCCCTGCCCCTGATTCCCCACCTCTGATTCCCCATGTCTGATTCCCCGCCTCTGTTTCCCCAACTCTGATTCCCTTCCTCTAATTCGCCAGCTATGATTCCCCGCCTCTGATTCCCTGCCACTGATTCCCTGCCCCTGATTCCCCACCTCTGATTCCCCATATATGATTCCCCGCCTCTGATTCCCCAACTCTGATTCCCCTCCTCTAATTCGCCAGCTATGATTCCCCGCCTCTGATTCCCTGCGTCTGATTCCCTGCCTCTGATTCCCAGCCTCTGATTCCCCTTCTCTGATTCACCACCTCTGAATCCCCACCTCTGATTCCCCATCTCTGATTCCGCACATCCGATTCCCTGCCTCTGATTCCCCGCCTCTGATTCCCCGCCTCTGATTCCCCGCCTCTGATTCCCCGCGTCTGATTCCCTGCCACTGATTCCCTGCCCCTGATTCCCCACCTCTGATTCCCCATATCTGATTCCCCGCCTCTGTTTCCCCACCTCTGATTCCCCGCCTCTGTTTCCCCATATCTGATTCCCCGCCTCTGATTCCCCAACTCTGATTCCCCTCCTCTAATTCGCCAGCTATGATTCCCCGCCTCTGATTCCCTGCATCTGATTCCCTGCCTCTGATTCCCAGCCTCTGATTCCCCTTCTCTGATTCACCACCTCTGAATCCCCACCTCTGATTCCCCATCTCTGATTCCGCACATCCGATTCCCTGCCTCTGATTCCCCGCCTTTTATTCCCGGCCTCTGATTCCCTGCCACTGATTCCCTGCTTCTGATTCTGATTCCCTGCCTCTGATTCCCCATCTCTGATTCCACACATCTGATTCCCTGCCTCTGATTCCCCACCTCTGATTCCCCATATCTGATTCCCCGCCTCTGTTTCCCCGCCTCTGATTCCCCGCCTCTGTTTCCCGATATCTGATTCCCAGCCTCTGATTCCCCACCTCTGATTCCCCGCCTCTGATTCCCCATATCTGATTCCCTGCCTCTGTTTCCCCGCCTCTGATTCCCCACCTCTGTTTCCCCATATCTGATTACCCGCCTCTGATTCCCCAACTCTAATACCCCGCCTCTGATTCCCCAGCTCTGATTACCCGCCTCTGATTCCCCGCATCTGATTCCCTGCCTCTGATTCCCCGCCTCTGATTCCAGGCCTCTGATTCCCAGCATCTGATTCCGGCCTCTGATTCCCGGCCTCTGATTCCCTGCTTCTGATTCTGATTCCCTGCCTCTGATTCCCCATCTCTGATTCCGCACATCTGATTCCTTGCCTCTGATTCCCCACCTCTGATTCCCCATATCTGATTCCCCGCCTGGGTTTCCCCGCCTCTGATTCCCCGCATCTGTTTCCCAATATCTAAGTCCCCGACTCTGATTCCCCAAATCTGATTCCCCACCTCTGATTCCCCAGCTCTGATTCCCCGCCTCTGATTCCCCGCATCTGATACCCTGCATCTGATTCCAAGCCTCTGATTCCCTGCCTCTGATTCCCAACCTCTGATTCCCCACCTCTGATTCCCCATATCTGATTCCCCGCCTCTGTTTCCCCGCCTCGGATTCCCCGCCTCTGTTTCCCCATATCTGATTCCCGGCCTCTGATTCCCCGCCTCTGATTCCCCGCCTCTGATTCCCTGCCTCTGATTCCCCATCTCCGATTCCGCACATCTGATTCCCTTCCTCTGATTCCCCGCCTCTGATTCCCCGCCTCTGATTCCCTGCCTCTGATTCCCAACCTCGGATTCCCCACCTCTGATTCCCCATATCAGATTCCCCGCCTCTGTTTCCCCGCCTCTGTTTCCCCGCCTCTGATTCCCCGCCTCTGTTTCCCTATATCTAATTCCCCACCTCTGATGCCCCAACTCTGATTCCCCGCCTCTGATTCCCCAGCTCTGATTCCCCGCCTCTGATTCCCTGCATCCGATTCCCCATATCTGATTCCCCGCCTCTGTTTCCCCGCCACTGATTCCCCGCCTCTGTTTCCCCGCCACTGATTCCCCGCCTCTGTTTCCCCATATCTGATTCCCCGCCTCTGATTCCCAACTATGATTCCCCGCCTCTGATTCCCCAGCTCTGATTCCCTGCCTCTGATTCCCCGCGTTCTATTCCCTGCCTCTGATTCCCCGCCTGTGATTCCCCATCACTGATTCACCACCTCTGATTCCCCACCTCTGATTCCCCATATCTAATTCCCCGTGTCTGATTTCCTGCCTCTGATTCCCCGCCTCTGATTCCCCATCTCTGATTCACCGCCTCTGATTCCCCACCTCTGATTCCCCATCTCTGATTCCGCACATCCAATTCCCTGCCTCTGATTCCCCAACTCTGATTCCCCACCTCTGATTCCCCAGCTCTGATTCCCCACCTCAGATTCCCCGCGTCTGATTCCCTGCCTCTGATTCCCCGCCTCTGATTCCCTGCCTCTGATTCCCCATATCTGATTCCCCGCCTCTGATTCCCCAACTCTGATTCCCCGCTTCTGATTCCCCAGCTCTGAATCCCCGCCTCTGATTCCCCGCGTCTGATTCCCTGCCTCTGATTCCCCGCCTCTAATTCCCCATCTGTGATTCACAACCTCTGATGCCCCACCTCTGATTCCCCATATCTGATTCCCCGCCTCTGTTTCCCCGCCTCTGATTCCCCGCCTCTGATTCCCCATATCTGATTCCCCGCCTCTGATTGCCCACCTCTGATTCCCCGCGTCTGATTCCCTGCCTCTGATTCCCCGCCTCTGATTCCCCATATCTGATTCACCACCTCTGATTCCCGGCCTCTGATTCCCCATCTCTGATTCCGCACATCCGATTCCCTGCCTATGATTCCCCACCTCTGATTCCCCGCCTCTGATTCCCCATATCTGATTCCCTGCCTCTGTTTCCCCGCCTCTGATTCCCCACCTCTGTTTCCCCATATCTGATTCCCCGCCTCTGATTCCCCAACTCTAATACCCTGCCTCTTATTCCCCAACTCTGATTCCCCGCCTCCGATTCCCCGCATCTGATTCCCTGCCTCTGATTCCCCGCCTCTGATTCCAGGCCTCTGATTTCCCGCATCTGATTCCCTGCCTCTGATTCCCCGCCTCTGATTCCAGGCCTCTGATTCCCAGCATCTGATTCCGGCCTCTGATTCCCGGCCTCTGATTCCCTGCTTCTGATTCTGATTCCCTGCCTCTGATTCCCCATCTCTGATTTCGCACATCTGATTCCCTGCCTCTGATTCCCCACCTCTGATTCCCCATATCTGATTCCCCGCCTCTGTTTCCCCGCCTCTGATTCCCCACCTCTGTTTCCCCATATCTGATTCCCCGCCTCTGATTCCCCAACTCTGATTCCCCTCCTCTAATTCGCCAGCTATGATTCACCACCTCTGAATCCCCACCTCTGATTCCCCATCTCTGATTCCGCACATCCGATTCCCTGCCTCTGATTCCCCGCCTCTGATTCCCCGCCTCTGATTCGCAACCTCTAATTCCCCACCTCTGATTCCACATATCTGATTCCCCGCCTCTGTTTCCCTGCCTCTGATTCCCGGCCTCTGTTTCCCCATATCTGATTCCCCTCCTCTGATTCCCCAACTCTGATTCCCCGCCTCTGATTCCCCAGCTCTGATTCCCCGCCTTTTATTCCCGGCCTCTGATTCCCTGCCACTGATTCCCCGCCCCTGATTCCCCACCTCTGATTCCCCATATCTGATTCCCCGCCTCTGTTTCCCCAGCTCTGATTCCCCACCTCTGATTCCCCAGCTCTGATTCCCTGCCACTGATTCCCCGCCCCTGATTCCCCACCTCTGATTCCCCATATCTGATTCCCCGCCTCTGTTTCCCCAGCTCTGATTCCCTGCCTCTGATTCCCTGCCCTGATTCCCCATCTCTGTTTCACCGCCTTTGATTCGCCACCTCTGATTCCCCATATCTGATTACCCGCCTCTGTTTCCCCGCCTCTGATTCCCTGCCTCTGATTCCCAACCTCTGATTCCACACCTCTGATTCCCCATATCTGATTCCCCGCCTCTATTTCCCCATATCTGATTCCCCGCCTCTGATTCCCCAACTCTGATTCCCCGCCTCTGATTCCCCAGCTCTGATTCCCCGCCTCTGATTCCCGGCGTCCGATTCCCTGCCTCTGATATCCCGCCTCTGATTCCCCATCTCTGATTCACCACCTCTGATTCCCCACCTCTGATTCCCCATATCTAATTCCCCGCCTCTGTTTTCCCGCCTCTGATTCCCCGCCTCTGTTTCCCCATATCTGATTCCGCGCCTCTGAATCCCCAGTTCTGATTCCCCGCCTTTGATTCCCCCCGTCTGATTCCCAGCCTCTGAATCCCCGTGTCTGATTTCCTGCCTCTGATTCCCCGCCTCTGATTCCCCATCTCTGATTCACCGCCTCTGATTCCCCACCTCTGATTCCCCATCTCTGATTCCGCACATCCAATTCCCTGCCTCTGATTCCCCAACTCTGATTCCCCACCTCTGATTGCCCAGCTCTGAATCCCCGCCTCAGATTCCCCGCGTCTGATTCCCTGCCTCTGATTCCCCGCCTCTGATTCCCTGCCTCTGATTCCCCATATCTGATTCCCCGCCTCTGTTTCCCTGACTCTGATTCCCCGCCTCTGATTCCCAACTCTGATTCCCCGCCTCTGATTCCCCAGCTTTGATTCTCCGTGTTTGATTCCCTGCCTCTGATTCCCTGCCCTGATTCCCCATCTCTGTTTCACCGCCTTTGATTCGCCACCTCTGATTCCCCATATCTGATTCCCCGCCTCTGTTTCCCCGACTCTGATTCCCTGCCTCTGATTCCCAACCTCTGATTCCACATCTCTGATTCCCCAACTCTGATTCCCCGCCTCTGATTCCCCAGCTCTGATTCCCCGACTCTGATTCCCGGCATCCGATTCCCTGCCTCTGATTCCCCGCCTCTGATTCCCCATCTCTGATTCCCCGCCTCTGATTCCCCATGTCTGATTCCCTGCCTCTGATTCCCCGCCTCTGATTCCCCGCCTCTGATTCCCTGCCACTGATTCCCTGCCCCTGATTCCCCACCTCTGATTCCCCATATCTGATTCCCCGCCTCTGTTTCCCCGCCTCTGATTCCCCGCCTCTGATTCCCCATATCTGATTCCCTGCCTCTGATTCCCCAACTCTGATTCCCCGCCTCTGATTCCCCAGCTCTGAATCCCCGCCTCTGATTCCCTGCGTCTGATTCCCTGCCTCTGATTCCCCGCCTTGATTCCCCATCTCTGATTCACAACCTCTGATTCCCCACCTCTGATTCCCTATATTTGATTCCCCGCCTCTGTTTCCCCGCCTCTGATTCCCCGCCTCTGATTCCCCATATCTGATTCCCCGCCTCTGATTGCCCACCTCTGATTCCCCGCCTCTGATTCGCCAGCTCCGATTCCCCGCCTCTGATTCCCCGCATCTGATTCCCTGCCTCTGATTCCCCGCCTCTGATTCCCCATCTCTGATTCACCGCCTTTGATTCGCCACCTCTGATTCCCCATATCTGATTCCCCACCTCTGTTTCCCCGCCTCTGATTCCCCGCCTCTGATTCTCCATATCTCATTCCCCGCCTCTGAATCCCCATCTCTGATTCCCGGACTCTGATTCCCCTCCTCTGATTCCCGGCCTCTTATTCCCAGCATCTGATTCCCAGCCTCTTATTCCCGGCCTCTGATTCCCCGCTTCTGATTCTGATTCCCTGCCTCTGATTCCCCATCTCTGATTCAGCACATCTGATTCCCTGCCTCTGATTCCCCACCTCTGATTCCCCATATCTGATTCCCCGCCTCTCTTTCCCCGCCTCTGATTCCCCGCCTCTGTTTCCCTATATCTAATTCCCCACCTCTGATGCCCCAACTCTGATTCCCCGCCTCTGATTCCCCAGCTCTGATTCCCCGCCTCTGATTCCCTGCATCCGATTCCCCATATCTGATTCCCCGCCTCTGTTTCCCCGCCTCTGATTCCCCGCCTCTGTTTCCCCATATCTGATTCCCCGTCTCTGATTCCCAACTATGATTCCCCGCCTCTGATTCCCCAGCTCTGATTCCCTGCCTCTGATTCCCCGTGTTCTATTCCCTGCCTCTGATTCCCCGCCTGTGATTCCCCATCACTGATTCACCACCTCTGATTCCCCACCTCTGATTCCCCATATGTAATTCCCCGCCTCTGTTTTCCCGCCTCTGATTCCCCGCCTCTGTTTCCCCATATCTGATTCCCCGCCTCTGAATCCCCAACTCTGATTCCCTGCCTCAGATTCCCCAGCTCTGATTCCCCGCCTTTGATTCCCCCCGTCTGATTCCCAGCCTCTGAATCCCCGTGTCTGATTTCCTGCCTCTGATTCCCCGCCTCTGATTCCCCACCTCTGATTCCCCATCTCTGATTCCGCACATCCAATTCCCTGCCTCTGATTCCCCAACTCTGATTCCCCACCTCTGATTCCCCAGCTCTGATTCCCCGCCTCAGATTCCCCACGTCTGATTCCCTGCCTCTGATTCCCCGCATCTGATTCCCTGCCTCTGATTCCCCATATCTGATTCCCCGCCTCTGATTCCCCAACTCTGATTCCCCGCTTCTGATTCCCCAGCTCTGAATCCCCGCCTCTGATTCCCCGCGTCTGATTCCCTGCCTCTGATTCCCCGCCTCTAATTCCCCATCTGTGATTCACAACCTCTGATGCCCCACCTCTGATTCCCCATATCTGATTCCCCGCCTGTTTCCCCGCCTCTGATTCCCCACCTCTGATTCCCCATATCTGATTCCCCGCCTCTGATTGCCCACCTCTGATTCCCCGCGTCTCATTCCCTGCCTCTGATTCCCCGCCTCTGATTCCCCATATCTGATTCACCACCTCTGATTCCCGGCCTCTGATTCCCCATCTCTGATTCCGCACATCCGATTCCCTGCCTATGATTCCCCACCTCTGATTCCCTGCCTCTGATTCCCCATATCTGATTCCCTGCCTCTGTTTCCCCGCCTCTGATTCCCCACCTCTGTTTCCCCATATCTGATTCCCCGCCTCTGATTCCCCAACTCTAATACCCTGCCTCTGATTCCCCAGCTCTGATTCCCCGCCTCTGATTCCCCGCATCTGATTCCCTGCCTCTGATTCCCCGCCTCTGATTCCAGGCCTCTGATTCCCAGCATCTGATTCCGGCCTCTGATTCCCGGCCTCTGATTCCCTGCTTCTGATTCTGATTCCCTGCCTCTGATTCCCCATCTCTGATTCCGCACATCTGATTCCCTGCCTCTGATTCCCCACCTCTGAATCCCCATATCTGATTCCCCGCCTCTGTTTCCCCGCCTCTGATTCCCCGCCTCTGTTTCCCCATATCTGATTCCCCGCCTCTGATTCCCCAACTCTGATTCCCCTCCTCTAATTCGCCAGCTATGATTCCCCGCCTCTGATTCCCTGCGTCTGATTCCCTGCCTCTGATTCCGCACATCCGATTCCCTGCCTCTGATTCCCCGCCTCTGATATCCCGCCTCTGATTCGCAACCTCTAATTCCCCACCTCTGATTTCCCATATCTGATTCCCCGCCTCTGTTTCCCTGCCTCTGATTCCCGGCCTCTGTTTCCCCATATCTGATTCCCCTCCTCTGATTCCCCAACTCTGATTCCCCGCCTCTGATTCCCCAGCTTTGATTCCCCGCCTTTTATTCCCGGCCTCTGATTCCCTGCCACTGATTCCCCGCCTCTGATTCCCCACCTCTGATTCCCCATATCTGATTCCCGGCCTCTGTTTCCCCACCTCTGATTCCCGGCCTCTTATTCCCAGCATCTGATTCCCGGCCTCTGATTCCCTGCCTCTGATTCCCCGCCTCTGATTCCCCATCTCTGATTCCCCGCCTCTGATTCCCCGTGTCTGATTCCCTGCCTCTGATTCCCCGTCTCTGATTCCCCGCGTCTGATTCCCTGCCACTGATTCCCTGCCCCTGATTCCCCACCTCTGATTCCCCATATCTGATTCCCCGCCTCTGTTTCCCCAACTCTGATTCCCTTCCTCTAATTCGCCAGCTATGATTCCCCGCCTCTGATTCCCTGCCACTGATTCCCTGCCCCTGATTCCCCACCTCTGATTCCCCATATATGATTCCCCGCCTCTGATTCCCCAACTCTGATTCCCCTCCTCTAATTCGCCAGCTATGATTCCCCGCCTCTGATTCCCTGCGTCTGATTCCCTGCCTCTGATTCCCAGCCTCTGATTCCCCTTCTCTGATTCACCACCTCTGAATCCCCACCTCTGATTCCCCATCTCTGATTCCGCACATCCGATTCCCTGCCTCTGATTCCCCGCCTCTGATTCCCCGCCTCTGATTCCCCGCCTCTGATTCCCCGCGTCTGATTCCCTGCCACTGATTCCCTGCCCCTGATTCCCCACCTCTGATTCCCCATATCTGATTCCCCGCCTCTGTTTCCCCACCTCTGATTCCCCGCCTCTGTTTCCCCATATCTGATTCCCCGCCTCTGATTCCCCAACTCTGATTCCCCTCCTCTAATTCGCCAGCTATGATTCCCCGCCTCTGATTCCCTGCATCTGATTCCCTGCCTCTGATTCCCAGCCTCTGATTCCCCTTCTCTGATTCACCACCTCTGAATCCCCACCTCTGATTCCCCATCTCTGATTCCGCACATCCGATTCCCTGCCTCTGATTCCCCGCCTTTTATTCCCGGCCTCTGATTCCCTTCCACTGATTCCCTGATTCTGATTCTGATTCCCTGCCTCTGATTCCCCATCTCTGATTCCGCACATCTGATTCCCTGCCTCTGATTCCCCACCTCTGATTCCCCATATCTGATTCCCCGCCTCTGTTTCCCCGCCTCTGATTCCCCGCCTCTGTTTCCCGATATCTGATTCCCAGCCTCTGATTCCCCAACTCTGATTCACCTCCCCTAATTCGCCAGCTATGATTCCCCGCCTCTAATTCCCTGCGTCTGATTCCCTGCCTCTGATTCCCAGCCTCTGATTCCCCTTCTCTGATTCACCACCTCTGAATCCCCACCTCTGATTCCCCATCTCTGATTCCGCACATCCGATTCCCTGCCTCTGATTCCCAGCCTCTGATTCCCCGCCTCTGATTCCCCGCCTCTGTTTCCCAATATCTAAGTCCCCGACTCTGATTCCCCAAATCTGATTCCCCACCTCTGATTCCCCAGCTCTGATTCCCCGCCTCTGATTCCCCGCATCTGATACCCTGCATCTGATTCCAAGCCTATGATTCCCTGCCTCTGATTCCCAACCTCTGATTCCCCACCTCTGATTCCCCATATCTGATTCCCCGCCTCTGTTTCCCCGCCTCGGATTCCCCGCCTCTGTTTCCCCATATCTGATTCCCGGCCTCTGATTCCCCGCCTCTGATTCCCCGCCTCTGATTCCCTGCCTCTGATTCCCCATCTCCGATTCCGCACATCTGATTCCCTTCCTCTGATTCCCCGCCTCTGATTCCCTGCCTCTGATTCCCTGCCTCTGATTCCCAACCTCGGATTCCCCACCTCTGATTCCCCATATCAGATTCCCCGCCTCTGTTTCCCCGCCTCTGTTTCCCCGCCTCTGATTCCCCGCCTCTGTTTCCCTATATCTAATTCCCCACCTCTGATGCCCCAACTCTGATTCCCCGCCTCTGATTCCCCAGCTCTGATTCCCCGCCTCTGATTCCCTGCATCCGATTCCCCATATCTGATTCCCCGCCTCTGTTTCCCCGCCACTGATTCCCCGCCTCTGTTTCCCCGCCACTGATTCCCCGCCTCTGTTTCCCCATATCTGATTCCCCGCCTCTGATTCCCAACTATGATTCCCCGCCTCTGATTCCCCAGCTCTGATTCCCTGCCTCTGATTCCCCGCGTTCTATTCCCTGCCTCTGATTCCCCGCCTGTGATTCCCCATCACTGATTCACCACCTCTGATTCCCCACCTCTGATTCCCCATATCTAATTCCCCGTGTCTGATTTCCTGCCTCTGATTCCCCGCCTCTGATTCCCCATCTCTGATTCACCGCCTCTGATTCCCCACCTCTGATTCCCCATCTCTGATTCCGCACATCCAATTCCCTGCCTCTGATTCCCAACTATGATTCCCCGCCTCTGATTCCCCAGCTCTGATTCCCTGCCTCTGATTCCCCGCGTTCTATTCCCTGCCTCTGATTCCCCGCCTGTGATTCCCCATCACTGATTCACCACCTCTGATTCCCCACCTCTGATTCCCCATATGTAATTCCCCGCCTCTGTTTTCCCGCCTCTGATTCCCCGCCTCTGTTTCCCCATATCTGATTCCCCGCCTCTGAATCCCCAACTCTGATTCCCTGCCTCAGATTCCCCAGCTCTGATTCCCCGCCTTTGATTCCCCCCGTCTGATTCCCAGCCTCTGAATCCCCGTGTCTGATTTCCTGCCTCTGATTCCCCGCCTCTGATTCCCCATCTCTGATTCACCGCCTCTGATTCCCCACCTCTGATTCCCCATCTCTGATTCCGCACATCCAATTCCCTGCCTCTGATTCCCCAACTCTGATTCCCCACCTCTGATTCCCCAGCTCTGATTCCCCGCCTCAGATTCCCCACGTCTGATTCCCTGCCTCTGATTCCCCGCATCTGATTCCCTGCCTCTGATTCCCCATATCTGATTCCCCGCCTCTGATTCCCCAACTCTGATTCCCCGCTTCTGATTCCCCAGCTCTGAATCCCCGCCTCTGATTCCCCGCGTCTGATTCCCTGCCTCTGATTCCCCGCCTCTAATTCCCCATCTGTGATTCACAACCTCTGATGCCCCACCTCTGATTCCCCATATCTGATTCCCCGCCAGTTTCCCCGCCTCTGATTCCCCACCTCTGATTCCCCATATCTGATTCCCCGCCTCTGATTGCCCACCTCTGATTCCCCGCGTCTCATTCCCTGCCTCTGATTCCCCGCCTCTGATTCCCCATATCTGATTCACCACCTCTGATTCCCGGCCTCTGATTCCCCATCTCTGATTCCGCACATCCGATTCCCTGCCTATGATTCCCCACCTCTGATTCCCTGCCTCTGATTCCCCATATCTGATTCCCTGCCTCTGTTTCCCCGCCTCTGATTCCCCACCTCTGTTTCCCCATATCTGATTCCCCGCCTCTGATTCCCCAACTCTAATACCCTGCCTCTGATTCCCCAGCTCTGATTCCCCGCCTCTGATTCCCCGCATCTGATTCCCTGCCTCTGATTCCCCGCCTCTGATTCCAGGCCTCTGATTCCCAGCATCTGATTCCGGCCTCTGTTTCCCGGCCTCTGATTCCCTGCTTCTGATTCTGATTCCCTGCCTCTGATTCCCCATCTCTGATTCCGCACATCTGATTCCCTGCCTCTGATTCCCCACCTCTGATTCCCCATATCTGATTCCCCGCCTCTGTTTCCCCGCCTCTGATTCCCCGCCTCTGTTTCCCCATATCTGATTCCCCGCCTCTGATTCCCCAACTCTGATTCCCCTCCTCTAATTCGCCAGCTATGATTCCCCGCCTCTGATTCCCTGCGTCTGATTCCCTGCCTCTGATTCCGCACATCCGATTCCCTGCCTCTGATTCCCCGCCTCTGATATCCCGCCTCTGATTCGCAACCTCTAATTCCCCACCTCTGATTTCCCATATCTGATTCCCCGCCTCTGTATCCCTGCCTCTGATTCCCGGCCTCTGTTTCCCCATATCTGATTCCCCTCCTCTGATTCCCCAACTCTGATTCCCCGCCTCTGATTCCCCAGCTTTGATTCCCCGCCTTTTATTCCCGGCCTCTGATTCCCTGCCACTGATTCCCCGCCTCTGATTCCCCACCTCTGATTCCCCATATCTGATTCCCGGCCTCTGTTTCCCCACCTCTGATTCCCGGCCTCTTATTCCCAGCATCTGATTCCCGGCCTCTGATTCCCTGCCTCTGATTCCCCGCCTCTGATTCCCCATCTCTGATTCCCCGCCTCTGATTCCCCGTGTCTGATTCCCTGCCTCTGATTCCCCGTCTCTGATTCCCCGCGTCTGATTCCCTGCCACTGATTCCCTGCCCCTGATTCCCCACCTCTGATTCCCCATATCTGATTCCCCGCCTCTGTTTCCCCAACTCTGATTCCCTTCCTCTAATTCGCCAGCTATGATTCCCCGCCTCTGATTCCCTGCCACTGATTCCCTGCCCCTGATTCCCCACCTCTGATTCCCCATATATGATTCCCCGCCTCTGATTCCCCAACTCTGATTCCCCTCCTCTAATTCGCCAGCTATGATTCCCCGCCTCTGATTCCCTGCGTCTGATTCCCTGCCTCTGATTCCCAGCCTCTGATTCCCCTTCTCTGATTCACCACCTCTGTTTCCCCGCCTCTGATTCCCCGCCTCTGATTCTCCATATCTCATTCCCCGCCTCTGAATCCCCATCTCTGATTCCCGGACTCTGATTCCCCTCCTCTGATTCCCGGCCTCTTATTCCCAGCATCTGATTCCCAGCCTCTTATTCCCGGCCTCTGATTCCCCGCTTCTGATTCTGATTCCCTGCCTCTGATTCCCCATCTCTGATTCAGCACATCTGATTCCCTGCCTCTGATTCCCCACCTCTGATTCCCCATATCTGATTCCCCGCCTCTCTTTCCCCGCCTCTGATTCCCCGCCTCTGTTTCCCTATATCTAATTCCCCACCTCTGATGCCCCAACTCTGATTCCCCGCCTCTGATTCCCCAGCTCTGATTCCCCGCCTCTGATTCCCTGCATCCGATTCCCCATATCTGATTCCCCGCCTCTGTTTCCCCGCCTCTGATTCCCCGCCTCTGTTTCCCCATATCTGATTCCCCGCCTCTGATTCCCAACTATGATTCCCCGCCTCTGATTCCCCAGCTCTGATTCCCTGCCTCTGATTCCCCGTGTTCTATTCCCTGCCTCTGATTCCCCGCCTGTGATTCCCCATCACTGATTCACCACCTCTGATTCCCCACCTCTGATTCCCCATATGTAATTCCCCGCCTCTGTTTTCCCGCCTCTGATTCCCCGCCTCTGTTTCCCCATATCTGATTCCCCGCCTCTGAATCCCCAACTCTGATTCCCTGCCTCAGATTCCCCAGCTCTGATTCCCCGCCTTTGATTCCCCCCGTCTGATTCCCAGCCTCTGAATCCCCGTGTCTGATTTCCTGCCTCTGATTCCCCGCCTCTGATTCCCCATCTCTGATTCACCGCCTCTGATTCCCCACCTCTGATTCCCCATCTCTGATTCCGCACATCCAATTCCCTGCCTCTGATTCCCCAACTCTGATTCCCCACCTCTGATTCCCCAGCTCTGATTCCCCGCCTCAGATTCCCCACGTCTGATTCCCTGCCTCTGATTCCCCGCATCTGATTCCCTGCCTCTGATTCCCCATATCTGATTCCCCGCCTCTGATTCCCCAACTCTGATTCCCCGCTTCTGATTCCCCAGCTCTGAATCCCCGCCTCTGATTCCCCGCGTCTGATTCCCTGCCTCTGATTCCCCGCCTCTAATTCCCCATCTGTGATTCACAACCTCTGATGCCCCACCTCTGATTCCCCATATCTGATTCCCCGCCTGTTTCCCCGCCTCTGATTCCCCACCTCTGATTCCCCATATCTGATTCCCCGCCTCTGATTGCCCACCTCTGATTCCCCGCGTCTCATTCCCTGCCTCTGATTCCCCGCCTCTGATTCCCAATATCTGATTCACCACCTCTGATTCCCGGCCTCTGATTCCCCATCTCTGATTCCGCACATCCGATTCCCTGCCTATGATTCCCCACCTCTGATTCCCTGCCTCTGATTCCCCATATCTGATTCCCTGCCTCTGTTTCCCCGCCTCTGATTCCCCACCTCTGTTTCCCCATATCTGATTCCCCGCCTCTGATTCCCCAACTCTAATACCCTGCCTCTGATTCCCCAGCTCTGATTCCCCGCCTCTGATTCCCCGCATCTGATTCCCTGCCTCTGATTCCCCGCCTCTGATTCCAGGCCTCTGATTCCCAGCATCTGATTCCGGCCTCTGATTCCCGGCCTCTGATTCCCTGCTTCTGATTCTGATTCCCTGCCTCTGATTCCCCATCTCTGATTCCGCACATCTGATTCCCTGCCTCTGATTCCCCACCTCTGAATCCCCATATCTGATTCCCCGCCTCTGTTTCCCCGCCTCTGATTCCCCGCCTCTGTTTCCCCATATCTGATTCCCCGCCTCTGATTCCCCAACTCTGATTCCCCTCCTCTAATTCGCCAGCTATGATTCCCCGCCTCTGATTCCCTGCGTCTGATTCCCTGCCTCTGATTCCGCACATCCGATTCCCTGCCTCTGATTCCCCGCCTCTGATATCCCGCCTCTGATTCGCAACCTCTAATTCCCCACCTCTGATTTCCCATAACTGATTCCCCGCCTCTGTTTCCCTGCCTCTGATTCCCGGCCTCTGTTTCCCCATATCTGATTCCCCTCCTCTGATTCCCCAACTCTGATTCCCCGCCTCTGATTCCCCAGCTTTGATTCCCCGCCTTTTATTCCCGGCCTCTGATTCCCTGCCACTGATTCCCCGCCTCTGATTCCCCACCTCTGATTCCCCATATCTGATTCCCGGCCTCTGTTTCCCCACCTCTGATTCCCGGCCTCTTATTCCCAGCATCTGATTCCCGGCCTCTGATTCCCTGCCTCTGATTCCCCGCCTCTGATTCCCCATCTCTGATTCCCCGCCTCTGATTCCCCGTGTCTGATTCCCTGCCTCTGATTCCCCGTCTCTGATTCCCCGCGTCTGATTCCCTGCCACTGATTCCCTGCCCCTGATTCCCCACCTCTGATTCCCCATATCTGATTCCCCGCCTCTGTTTCCCCAACTCTGATTCCCTTCCTCTAATTCGCCAGCTATGATTCCCCGCCTCTGATTCCCTGCCACTGATTCCCTGCCCCTGATTCCCCACCTCTGATTCCCCATATATGATTCCCCGCCTCTGATTCCCCAACTCTGATTCCCCTCCTCTAATTCGCCAGCTATGATTCCCCGCCTCTGATTCCCTGCGTCTGATTCCCTGCCTCTGATTCCCAGCCTCTGATTCCCCTTCTCTGATTCACCACCTCTGAATCCCCACCTCTGATTCCCCATCTCTGATTCCGCACATCCGATTCCCTGCCTCTGATTCCCCGCCTCTGATTCCCCGCCTCTGATTCCCCGCCTCTGATTCCCCGCGTCTGATTCCCTGCCACTGATTCCCTGCCCCTGATTCCCCACCTCTGATTCCCCATATCTGATTCCCCGCCTCTGTTTCCCCACCTCTGATTCCCCGCCTCTGTTTCCCCATATCTGATTCCCCGCCTCTGATTCCCCAACTCTGATTCCCCTCCTCTAATTCGCCAGCTATGATTCCCCGCCTCTGATTCCCTGCATCTGATTCCCTGCCTCTGATTCCCAGCCTCTGATTCCCCTTCTCTGATTCACCACCTCTGAATCCCCACCTCTGATTCCCCATCTCTGATTCCGCACATCCGATTCCCTGCCTCTGATTCCCCGCCTTTTATTCCCGGCCTCTGATTCCCTTCCACTGATTCCCTGATTCTGATTCTGATTCCCTGCCTCTGATTCCCCATCTCTGATTCCGCACATCTGATTCCCTGCCTCTGATTCCCCACCTCTGATTCCCCATATCTGATTCCCCGCCTCTGTTTCCCCGCCTCTGATTCCCCGCCTCTGTTTCCCGATATCTGATTCCCAGCCTCTGATTCCCCAACTCTGATTCACCTCCCCTAATTCGCCAGCTATGATTCCCCGCCTCTAATTCCCTGCGTCTGATTCCCTGCCTCTGATTCCCAGCCTCTGATTCCCCTTCTCTGATTCACCACCTCTGAATCCCCACCTCTGATTCCCCATCTCTGATTCCGCACATCCGATTCCCTGCCTCTGATTCCCAGCCTCTGATTCCCCGCCTCTGATTCCCCGCCTCTGTTTCCCAATATCTAAGTCCCCGACTCTGATTCCCCAAATCTGATTCCCCACCTCTGATTCCCCAGCTCTGATTCCCCGCCTCTGATTCCCCGCATCTGATACCCTGCATCTGATTCCAAGCCTATGATTCCCTGCCTCTGATTCCCAACCTCTGATTCCCCACCTCTGATTCCCCATATCTGATTCCCCGCCTCTGTTTCCCCGCCTCGGATTCCCCGCCTCTGTTTCCCCATATCTGATTCCCGGCCTCTGATTCCCCGCCTCTGATTCCCCGCCTCTGATTCCCTGCCTCTGATTCCCCATCTCCGATTCCGCACATCTGATTCCCTTCCTCTGATTCCCCGCCTCTGATTCCCTGCCTCTGATTCCCTGCCTCTGATTCCCAACCTCGGATTCCCCACCTCTGATTCCCCATATCAGATTCCCCGCCTCTGTTTCCCCGCCTCTGTTTCCCCGCCTCTGATTCCCCGCCTCTGTTTCCCTATATCTAATTCCCCACCTCTGATGCCCCAACTCTGATTCCCCGCCTCTGATTCCCCAGCTCTGATTCCCCGCCTCTGATTCCCTGCATCCGATTCCCCATATCTGATTCCCCGCCTCTGTTTCCCCGCCACTGATTCCCCGCCTCTGTTTCCCCGCCACTGATTCCCCGCCTCTGTTTCCCCATATCTGATTCCCCGCCTCTGATTCCCAACTATGATTCCCCGCCTCTGATTCCCCAGCTCTGATTCCCTGCCTCTGATTCCCCGCGTTCTATTCCCTGCCTCTGATTCCCCGCCTGTGATTCCCCATCACTGATTCACCACCTCTGATTCCCCACCTCTGATTCCCCATATCTAATTCCCCGTGTCTGATTTCCTGCCTCTGATTCCCCGCCTCTGATTCCCCATCTCTGATTCACCGCCTCTGATTCCCCACCTCTGATTCCCCATCTCTGATTCCGCACATCCAATTCCCTGCCTCTGATTCCCAACTATGATTCCCCGCCTCTGATTCCCCAGCTCTGATTCCCTGCCTCTGATTCCCCGCGTTCTATTCCCTGCCTCTGATTCCCCGCCTGTGATTCCCCATCACTGATTCACCACCTCTGATTCCCCACCTCTGATTCCCCATATGTAATTCCCCGCCTCTGTTTTCCCGCCTCTGATTCCCCGCCTCTGTTTCCCCATATCTGATTCCCCGCCTCTGAATCCCCAACTCTGATTCCCTGCCTCAGATTCCCCAGCTCTGATTCCCCGCCTTTGATTCCCCCCGTCTGATTCCCAGCCTCTGAATCCCCGTGTCTGATTTCCTGCCTCTGATTCCCCGCCTCTGATTCCCCATCTCTGATTCACCGCCTCTGATTCCCCACCTCTGATTCCCCATCTCTGATTCCGCACATCCAATTCCCTGCCTCTGATTCCCCAACTCTGATTCCCCACCTCTGATTCCCCAGCTCTGATTCCCCGCCTCAGATTCCCCACGTCTGATTCCCTGCCTCTGATTCCCCGCATCTGATTCCCTGCCTCTGATTCCCCATATCTGATTCCCCGCCTCTGATTCCCCAACTCTGATTCCCCGCTTCTGATTCCCCAGCTCTGAATCCCCGCCTCTGATTCCCCGCGTCTGATTCCCTGCCTCTGATTCCCCGCCTCTAATTCCCCATCTGTGATTCACAACCTCTGATGCCCCACCTCTGATTCCCCATATCTGATTCCCCGCCAGTTTCCCCGCCTCTGATTCCCCACCTCTGATTCCCCATATCTGATTCCCCGCCTCTGATTGCCCACCTCTGATTCCCCGCGTCTCATTCCCTGCCTCTGATTCCCCGCCTCTGATTCCCCATATCTGATTCACCACCTCTGATTCCCGGCCTCTGATTCCCCATCTCTGATTCCGCACATCCGATTCCCTGCCTATGATTCCCCACCTCTGATTCCCTGCCTCTGATTCCCCATATCTGATTCCCTGCCTCTGTTTCCCCGCCTCTGATTCCCCACCTCTGTTTCCCCATATCTGATTCCCCGCCTCTGATTCCCCAACTCTAATACCCTGCCTCTGATTCCCCAGCTCTGATTCCCCGCCTCTGATTCCCCGCATCTGATTCCCTGCCTCTGATTCCCCGCCTCTGATTCCAGGCCTCTGATTCCCAGCATCTGATTCCGGCCTCTGTTTCCCGGCCTCTGATTCCCTGCTTCTGATTCTGATTCCCTGCCTCTGATTCCCCATCTCTGATTCCGCACATCTGATTCCCTGCCTCTGATTCCCCACCTCTGATTCCCCATATCTGATTCCCCGCCTCTGTTTCCCCGCCTCTGATTCCCCGCCTCTGTTTCCCCATATCTGATTCCCCGCCTCTGATTCCCCAACTCTGATTCCCCTCCTCTAATTCGCCAGCTATGATTCCCCGCCTCTGATTCCCTGCGTCTGATTCCCTGCCTCTGATTCCGCACATCCGATTCCCTGCCTCTGATTCCCCGCCTCTGATATCCCGCCTCTGATTCGCAACCTCTAATTCCCCACCTCTGATTTCCCATATCTGATTCCCCGCCTCTGTATCCCTGCCTCTGATTCCCGGCCTCTGTTTCCCCATATCTGATTCCCCTCCTCTGATTCCCCAACTCTGATTCCCCGCCTCTGATTCCCCAGCTTTGATTCCCCGCCTTTTATTCCCGGCCTCTGATTCCCTGCCACTGATTCCCCGCCTCTGATTCCCCACCTCTGATTCCCCATATCTGATTCCCGGCCTCTGTTTCCCCACCTCTGATTCCCGGCCTCTTATTCCCAGCATCTGATTCCCGGCCTCTGATTCCCTGCCTCTGATTCCCCGCCTCTGATTCCCCATCTCTGATTCCCCGCCTCTGATTCCCCGTGTCTGATTCCCTGCCTCTGATTCCCCGTCTCTGATTCCCCGCGTCTGATTCCCTGCCACTGATTCCCTGCCCCTGATTCCCCACCTCTGATTCCCCATATCTGATTCCCCGCCTCTGTTTCCCCAACTCTGATTCCCTTCCTCTAATTCGCCAGCTATGATTCCCCGCCTCTGATTCCCTGCCACTGATTCCCTGCCCCTGATTCCCCACCTCTGATTCCCCATATATGATTCCCCGCCTCTGATTCCCCAACTCTGATTCCCCTCCTCTAATTCGCCAGCTATGATTCCCCGCCTCTGATTCCCTGCGTCTGATTCCCTGCCTCTGATTCCCAGCCTCTGATTCCCCTTCTCTGTTTCACCACCTCTGAATCCCCACCTCTGATTCCCCATCTCTGATTCCGCACATCCGATTCCCTGCCTCTGATTCCCCGCCTCTGATTCCCCGCCTCTGATTCCCCGCCTCTGATTCCCCGCGTCTGATTCCCTGCCACTGATTCCCGGCCCCTGATTCCCCACCTCTGATTCCCCATATCTGATTCCCCGCCTCTGTTTCCCCACCTCTGATTCCCCGCCTCTGTTTCCCCATATCTGATTCCCCGCCTCTGATTCCCCAACTCTGATTCCCCTCCTCTAATTCGCCAGCTATGATTCCCCGCCTCTGATTCCCTGCATCTGATTCCCTGCCTCTGATTCCCAGCCTCTGATTCCCCTTCTCTGATTCACCACCTCTGAATCCCCACCTCTGATTCCCCATCTCTGATTCCGCACATCCGATTCCCTGCCTCTGATTCCCCGCCTTTTATTCCCGGCCTCTGATTCCCTTCCACTGATTCCCTGCTTCTGATTCTGATTCCCTGCCTCTGATTCCCCATCTCTGATTCCGCACATCTGATTCCCTGCCTCTGATTCCCCACCTCTGATTCCCCATATCTGATTCCCCGCCTCTGTTTCCCCGCCTCTGATTCCCCGCCTCTGTTTCCCGATATCTGATTCCCAGCCTCTGATTCCCCAACTCTGATTCACCTCCTCTAATTCACCAGCTATGATTCCCCGCCTCTAATTCCCTGCGTCTGATTCCCTGCCTCTGATTCCCAGCCTCTGATTCCCCTTCTCTGATTCACCACCTCTGAATCCCCACCTCTGATTCCCCATCTCTGATTCCGCACATCCGATTCCCTGCCTCTGATTCCCAGCCTCTGATTCCCCGCCTCTGATTCGCAACCTCTAATTCCCCACCTCTGATTCCCCATATCTGATTCCCCGCCTCTGTTTCCCTGCCTCTGATTCCCAGCCTCTGATTCCCCACCTCTGATTCCCCGCCTCTGATTCCCCATATCTGATTCCCTGCCTCTGTTTCCCCGCCTCTGATTCCCCTCCTCTGTTTCCCCATATCTGATTACCCGCCTCTGATTCCCCAACTCTAATACCCCGCCTCTGATTCCCCAGCTCTGATTACCCGCCTCTGATTCCCCGCATCTGATTCCCTGCCTCTGATTCCCCGCCTCTGATTCCAGGCCTCTGATTCCCAGCATCTGATTCCGGCCTCTGATTCCCGGCCTCTGATTCCATGCTTCTGATTCTGATTCCCTGCCTCTGATTCCCCATCTCTGATTCCGCACATCTGATTCCTTGCCTCTGATTCCCCACCTCTGATTCCCCATATCTGATTCCCCGCCTGGGTTTCCCCGCCTCTGATTCCCCGCCTCTGTTTCCCAATATCTAAGTCCCCGACTCTGATTCCCCAAATCTGATTCCCCACCTCTGATTCCCCAGCTCTGATTCCCCGCCTCTGATTCCCCGCATCTGATACCCTGCATCTGATTCCAAGCCTCTGATTCCCTGCCTCTGATTCCCAACCTCTGATTCCCCACCTCTGATTCCCCATATCTGATTCCCCGCCTCTGTTTCCCCGCCTCGGATTCCCCGCCTCTGTTTCCCCATATCTGATTCCCGGCCTCTGATTCCCCGCCTCTGATTCCCCGCCTCTGATTCCCTGCCTCTGATTCCCCATCTCCGATTCCGCACATCTGATTCCCTTCCTCTGATTCCCCGCCTCTGATTCCCTGCCTCTGATTCCCTGCCTCTGATTCCCAACCTCGGATTCCCCACCTCTGATTCCCCATATCAGATTCCCCGCCTCTGTTTCCCCGCCTCTGTTTCCCCACCTCTGATTCCCCGCCTCTGTTTCCCTATATCTAATTCCCCACCTCTGATGCCCCAACTCTGATTCCCCGCCTCCGATTCCCCGCATCTGATTCCCTGCCTCTGATTCCCCGCCTCTGATTCCAGGCCTCTGATTTCCCGCATCTGATTCCCTGCCTCTGATTCCCCGCCTCTGATTCCAGGCCTCTGATTCCCAGCATCTGATTCCGGCCTCTGATTCCCGGCCTCTGATTCCCTGCTTCTGATTCTGATTCCCTGCCTCTGATTCCCCATCTCTGATTTCGCACATCTGATTCCCTGCCTCTGATTCCCCACCTCTGATTCCCCATATCTGATTCCCCGCCTCTGTTTCCCCGCCTCTGATTCCCCACCTCTGTTTCCCCATATCTGATTCCCCGCCTCTGATTCCCCAACTCTGATTCCCCTCCTCTAATTCGCCAGCTATGATTCACCACCTCTGAATCCCCACCTCTGATTCCCCATCTCTGATTCCGCACATCCGATTCCCTGCCTCTGATTCCCCGCCTCTGATTCCCCGCCTCTGATTCGCAACCTCTAATTCCCCACCTCTGATTCCACATATCTGATTCCCCGCCTCTGTTTCCCTGCCTCTGATTCCCGGCCTCTGTTTCCCCATATCTGATTCCCCTCCTCTGATTCCCCAACTCTGATTCCCCGCCTCTGATTCCCCAGCTCTGATTCCCCGCCTTTTATTCCCGGCCTCTGATTCCCTGCCACTGATTCCCCGCCCCTGATTCCCCACCTCTGATTCCCCATATCTGATTCCCCGCCTCTGTTTCCCCAGCTCTGATTCCCCACCTCTGATTCCCCAGCTCTGATTCCCTGCCACTGATTCCCCGCCCCTGATTCCCCACCTCTGATTCCCCATATCTGATTCCCCGCCTGTTTCCCCAGCTCTGATTCCCTGCCTCTGATTCCCTGCCCTGATTCCCCATCTCTGTTTCACCGCCTTTGATTCGCCACCTCTGATTCCCCATATCTGATTCCCCGCCTCTGTTTCCCCGCCTCTGATTCCCTGCCTCTGATTCCCAACCTCTGATTCCACACCTCTGATTCCCCATATCTGATTCCCCGCCTCTATTTCCCCATATCTGATTCCCCGCCTCTGATTCCCCAACTCTGATTCCCCGCCTCTGATTCCCCAGCTCTGATTCCCCGCCTCTGATTCCCGGCGTCCGATTCCCTGCCTCTGATATCCCGCCTCTGATTCCCCATCTCTGATTCACCACCTCTGATTCCCCACCTCTGATTCCCCATATCTAATTCCCCGCCTCTGTTTTCCCGCCTCTGATTCCCCGCCTCTGTTTCCCCATATCTGATTCCGCGCCTCTGAATCCCCAACTCTGATTCCCTGCCTCAGATTCCCCAGCTCTGATTCCCCGCCTTTGATTCCCCCCGTCTGATTCCCAGCCTCTGAATCCCCGTGTCTGATTTCCTGCCTCTGATTCCCCGCCTCTGATTCCCCATCTCTGATTATCCGCCTCTGATTCCCCACCTCTGATTCCCCATCTCTGATTCCGCACATCCAATTCCCTGCCTCTGATTCCCCAACTCTGATTCCCCATCTCTGATTGCCCAGCTCTGATTCCCCGCCTCAGATTCCCCGCGTCTGATTCCCTGCCTCTGATTCCCCGCCTCTGATTCCCTGCCTCTGATTCCCCATATCTGATTCCCCGCCTCTGTTTCCCCGACTCTGATTCCCCGCCTCTGATTCCCAACTCTGATTCCCCGCCTCTGATTCCCCAGCTTTGATTCTCCGTGTTTGATTCCCTGCCTCTGATTCCCTGCCCTGATTCCCCATCTCTGTTTCACCGCCTTTGATTCGCCACCTCTGATTCCCCATATCTGATTCCCCGCCTCTGTTTCCCCGACTCTGATTCCCTGCCTCTGATTCCCAACCTCTGATTCCACATCTCTGATTCCCCAACTCTGATTCCCCGCCTCTGATTCCCCAGCTCTGATTCCCCGACTCGGATTCCCGGCATCCGATTCCCTGCCTCTGATTCCCCGCCTCTGATTCCCCATCTCTGATTCCCCGCCTCTGATTCCCCATGTCTGATTCCCTGCCTCTGATTCCCCGCCTCTGATTCCCCGCCTCTGATTCCCTGCCACTGATTCCCTGCCCCTGATTCCCCACCTCTGATTCCCCATATCTGATTCCCCACCTCTGTTTCCCCGCCTCTGATTCCCCGCCTCTGATTCCCCATATCTGATTCCCTGCCTCTGATTCCCCAACTCTGATTCCCCAGCTCTGAATCCCCGCCTCTGATTCCCTGCGTCTGATTCCCTGCCTCTGATTCCCCGCCTTGATTCCCCATCTCTGATTCACAACCTCTGATTCCCCACCTCTGATTCCCTATATTTGATTCCCCGCCTCTGTTTCCCCGCCTCTGATTCCCCGCCTCTGATTCCCCATATCTGATTCCCCGCCTCTGATTGCCCACCTCTGATTCCCCGCCTCTGATTCGCCAGCTCCGATTCCCCGCCTCTGATTCCCCGCATCTGATTCCCTGCCTCTGATTCCCCGCCTCTGATTCCCCATCTCTGATTCACCGCCTTTGATTCGCCACCTCTGATTCCCCATATCTGATTCCCCACCTCTGTTTCCCCGCCTCTGATTCCCCGCCTCTGATTCTCCATATCTCATTCCCCGCCTCTGAATCCCCATCTCTGATTCCCGGACTCTGATTCCCCTCCTCTGATTCCCGGCCTCTTATTCCCAGCATCTGATTCCCGGCCTCTTATTCCCGGCCTCTGATTCCCCGCTTCTGATTCTGATTCCCTGCCTCTGATTCCCCATCTCTGATTCAGCACATCTGATTCCCTGCCTCTGATTCCCCACCTCTGATTCCCCATATCTGATTCCCCGCCTCTCTTTCCCCGCCTCTGATTCCCCGCCTCTGTTTCCCTATATCTAATTCCCCACCTCTGATGCCCCAACTCTGATTACCCGCCTCTGATTCCCCAGCTCTGATTCCCCGCCTCTGATTCCCTGCATCCGATTCCCCATATCTGATTCACCACCTCTGATTCCCGGCCTCTGATTCCCCATCTCTGATTCCGCACATCCGATTCCCTGCCTATGATTCCCCACCTCTGATTCCCTGCCTCTGATTCCCCATATCTGATTCCCTGCCTCTGTTTCCCCGCCTCTGATTCCCCACCTCTGTTTCCCCATATCTGATTCCCCGCCTCTGATTCCCCAACTCTAATACCCTGCCTCTGATTCCCCAGCTCTGATTCCCCGCCTCTGATTCCCCGCATCTGATTCCCTGCCTCTGATTCCCCGCCTCTGATTCCAGGCCTCTGATTCCCTGCCTCTGATTCCCCGCCTCTGATTCCAGGCCTCTGATTCCCAGCATCTGATTCCGGCCTCTGATTCCCGGCCTCTGATTCCATGCTTCTGATTCTGATTCCCTGCCTCTGATTCCCCATCTCTGATTCCGCACATCTGATTCCTTGCCTCTGATTCCCCACCTCTGATTCCCCATATCTGATTCCCCGCCTGGGTTTCCCCGCCTCTGATTCCCCACCTCTGATTCCCCAGCTCTGATTCCCCGCCTCTGATTCCCCGCATCTGATACCCTGCATCTGATTCCAAGCCTCTGATTCCCTGCCTCTGATTCCCAACCTCTGATTCCCCACCTCTGATTCCCCATATCTGATTCCCCGCCTCTGTTTCCCCGCCTCGGATTCCCCGCCTCTGTTTCCCCATATCTGATTCCCGGCCTCTGATTCCCCGCCTCTGATTCCCCGCCTCTGATTCCCTGCCTCTGATTCCCCATCTCCGATTCCGCACATCTGATTCCCTTCCTCTGATTCCCCGCCTCTGATTCCCTGCCTCTGATTCCCTGCCTCTGATTCCCAACCTCGGATTCCCCACCTCTGATTCCCCATATCAGATTCCCCGCCTCTGTTTCCCCGCCTCTGTTTCCCCACCTCTGATTCCCCGCCTCTGTTTCCCTATATCTAATTCCCCACCTCTGATGCCCCAACTCTGATTCCCCGCCTCCGATTCCCCGCATCTGATTCCCTGCCTCTGATTCCCCGACTCTGATTCCAGGCCTCTGATTTCCCGCATCTGATTCCCTGCCTCTGATTCCCCGCCTCTGATTCCAGGCCTCTGATTCCCAGCATCTGATTCCGGCCTCTGATTCCCGGCCTCTGATTCCCTGCTTCTGATTCTGATTCCCTGCCTCTGATTCCCCATCTCTGATTTCGCACATCTGATTCCCTGCCTCTGATTCCCCACCTCTGATTCCCCATATCTGATTCCCCGCCTCTGTTTCCCCGCCTCTGATTCCCCACCTCTGTTTCCCCATATCTGATTCCCCGCCTCTGATTCCCCAACTCTGATTCCCCTCCTCTAATTCGCCAGCTATGATTCACCACCTCTGAATCCCCACCTCTGATTCCCCATCTCTGATTCCGCACATCCGATTCCCTGCCTCTGATTCCCCGCCTCTGATTCCCCGCCTCTGATTCGCAACCTCTAATTCCCCACCTCTGATTCCACATATCTGATTCCCCGCCTCTGTTTCCCTGCCTCTGATTCCCGGCCTCTGTTTCCCCATATCTGATTCCCCTCCTCTGATTCCCCAACTCTGATTCCCCGCCTCTGATTCCCCAGCTCTGATTCCCCGCCTTTTATTCCCGGCCTCTGATTCCCTGCCACTGATTCCCCGCCCCTGATTCCCCACCTCTGATTCCCCATATCTGATTCCCCGCCTCTGTTTCCCCAGCTCTGATTCCCCACCTCTGATTCCCCATCTCTGATTCCCTGCCACTGATTCCCCGCCCCTGATTCCCCACCTCTGATTCCCCATATCTGATTCCCCGCCTCTGTTTCCCCAGCTCTGATTCCCTGCCTCTGATTCCCTGCCCTGATTCCCCATCTCTGTTTCACCGCCTTTGATTCGCCACCTCTGATTCCCCATATCTGATTCCCCGCCTCTGTTTCCCCGCCTCTGATTCCCTGCCTCTGATTCCCAACCTCTGATTCCACACCTCTGATTCCCCATATCTGATTCCCCGCCTCTATTTCCCCATATCTGATTCCCCGCCTCTGATTCCCCAACTCTGATTCCCCGCCTCTGATTCCCCAGCTCTGATTCCCCGCCTCTGATTCCCGGCGTCCGATTCCCTGCCTCTGATATCCCGCCTCTGATTCCCCATCTCTGATTCACCACCTCTGATTCCCCACCTCTGATTCCCCATATCTAATTCCCCGCCTCTGTTTTCCCGCCTCTGATTCCCCGCCTCTGTTTCCCCATATCTGATTCCGCGCCTCTGAATCCCCAACTCTGATTCCCTGCCTCAGATTCCCCAGCTCTGATTCCCCGCCTTTGATTCCCCCCGTCTGATTCCCAGCCTCTGAATCCCCGTGTCTGATTTCCTGCCTCTGATTCCCCGCCTCTGATTCCCCATCTCTGATTATCCGCCTCTGATTCCCCACCTCTGATTCCCCATCTCTGATTCCGCACATCCAATACCCTGCCTCTGATTCCCCAACTCTGATTCCCCATCTCTGATTGCCCAGCTCTGATTCCCCGCCTCAGATTCCCCGCGTCTGATTCCCTGCCTCTGATTCCCCGCCTCTGATTCCCTGCCTCTGATTCCCCATATCTGATTCCCCGCCTCTGTTTCCCCGACTCTGATTCCCCGCCTCTGATTCCCAACTCTGATTCCCCGCCTCTGATTCCCCAGCTTTGATTCTCCGTGTTTGATTCCCTGCCTCTGATTCCCTGCCCTGATTCCCCATCTCTGTTTCACCGCCTTTGATTCGCCACCTCTGATTCCCCATATCTGATTCCCCGCCTCTGTTTCCCCGACTCTGATTCCCTGCCTCTGATTCCCAACCTCTGATTCCACATCTCTGATTCCCCAACTCTGATTCCCCGCCTCTGATTCCCCAGCTCTGATTCCCCGACTCGGATTCCCGGCATCCGATTCCCTGCCTCTGATTCCCCGCCTCTGATTCCCCATCTCTGATTCCCCGCCTCTGATTCCCCATGTCTGATTCCCTGCCTCTGATTCCCCGCCTCTGATTCCCCGCCTCTGATTCCCTGCCACTGATTCCCTGCCCCTGATTCCCCACCTCTGATTCCCCATATCTGATTCCCCACCTCTGTTTCCCCGCCTCTGATTCCCCGCCTCTGATTCCCCATATCTGATTCCCTGCCTCTGATTCCCCAACTCTGATTCCCCAGCTCTGAATCCCCGCCTCTGATTCCCTGCGTCTGATTCCCTGCCTCTGATTCCCCGCCTTGATTCCCCATCTCTGATTCACAACCTCTGATTCCCCACCTCTGATTCCCTATATTTGATTCCCCGCCTCTGTTTCCCCGCCTCTGATTCCCCGCCTCTGATTCCCCATATCTGATTCCCCGCCTCTGATTGCCCACCTCTGATTCCCCGCCTCTGATTCGCCAGCTCCGATTCCCCGCCTCTGATTCCCCGCATCTGATTCCCTGCCTCTGATTCCCCGCCTCTGATTCCCCATCTCTGATTCACCGCCTTTGATTCGCCACCTCTGATTCCCCATATCTGATTCCCCACCTCTGTTTCCCCGCCTCTGATTCCCCGCCTCTGATTCTCCATATCTCATTCCCCGCCTCTGAATCCCCATCTCTGATTCCCGGACTCTGATTCCCCTCCTCTGATTCCCGGCCTCTTATTCCCAGCATCTGATTCCCGGCCTCTTATTCCCGGCCTCTGATTCCCCGCTTCTGATTCTGATTCCCTGCCTCTGATTCCCCATCTCTGATTCAGCACATCTGATTCCCTGCCTCTGATTCCCCACCTCTGATTCCCCATATCTGATTCCCCGCCTCTCTTTCCCCGCCTCTGATTCCCCGCCTCTGTTTCCCTATATCTAATTCCCCACCTCTGATGCCCCAACTCTGATTACCCGCCTCTGATTCCCCAGCTCTGATTCCCCGCCTCTGATTCCCTGCATCCGATTCCCCATATCTGATTCACCACCTCTGATTCCCGGCCTCTGATTCCCCATCTCTGATTCCGCACATCCGATTCCCTGCCTATGATTCCCCACCTCTGATTCCCTGCCTCTGATTCCCCATATCTGATTCCCTGCCTCTGTTTCCCCGCCTCTGATTCCCCACCTCTGTTTCCCCATATCTGATTCCCCGCCTCTGATTCCCCAACTCTAATACCCTGCCTCTGATTCCCCAGCTCTGATTCCCCGCCTCTGATTCCCCGCATCTGATTCCCTGCCTCTGATTCCCCGCCTCTGATTCCAGGCCTCTGATTCCCAGCATCTGATTCCGGCCTCTGATTCCCGGCCTCTGATTCCCTGCTTCTGATTCTGATTCCCTGCCTCTGATTCCCCATCTCTGATTCCGCACATCTGATTCCCTGCCTCTGATTCCCCACCTCTGATTCCCCATATCTGATTCCCCGCCTCTGTTTCCCCGCCTCTGATTCCCCGCCTCTGTTTCCCCATATCTGATTCCCCGCCTCTGATTCCCCAACTCTGATTCCCCTCCTCTAATTCGCCAGCTATGATTCCCCGCCTCTGATTCCCTGCGTCTGATTCCCTGCCTCTGATTCCGCACATCCGATTCCCTGCCTCTGATTCCCCGCCTCTGATAAACCGCCTCTGATTCGCAACCTCTAATTCCCCACCTCTGATTTCCCATATCTGATTCCCCGCCTCTGTTTCCCTGCCTCTGATTCCCGGCCTCTGTTTCCCCATATCTGATTCCCCTCCTCTGATTCCCCAACTCTGATTCCCCGCCTCTGATTCCCCAGCTTTGATTCCCCGCCTTTTATTCCCGGCCTCTGATTCCCTGCCACTGATTCCCCGCCTCTGATTCCCCACCTCTGATTCCCCATATCTGATTCCCGGCCTCTGTTTCCCCACCTCTGATTCCCGGCCTCTTATTCCCAGCATCTGATTCCCGGCCTCTGATTCCCTGCCTCTGATTCCCCGCCTCTGATTCCCCATCTCTGATTCCCCGCCTCTGATTCCCCGTGTCTGATTCCCTGCCTCTGATTCCCCGTCTCTGATTCCCCGCGTCTGATTCCCTGCCACTGATTCCCTGCCCCTGATTCCCCACCTCTGATTCCCCATATCTGATTCCCCGCCTGTTTCCCCAACTCTGATTCCCTTCCTCTAATTCGCCAGCTATGATTCCCCGCCTCTGATTCCCTGCCACTGATTCCCTGCCCCTGATTCCCCACCTCTGATTCCCCATATATGATTCCCCGCCTCTGATTCCCCAACTCTGATTCCCCTCCTCTAATTCGCCAGCTATGATTCCCCGCCTCTGATTCCCTGCGTCTGATTCCCTGCCTCTGATTCCCAGCCTCTGATTCCCCTTCTCTGATTCACCACCTCTGAATCCCCACCTCTGATTCCCCATCTCTGATTCCGCACATCCGATTCCCTGCCTCTGATTCCCCGCCTCTGATTCCCCGCCTCTGATTCCCCGCCTCTGATTCCCCGCGTCTGATTCCCTGCCACTGATTCCCTGCCCCTGATTCCCCACCTCTGATTCCCCATATCTGATTCCCCGCCTCTGTTTCCCCACCTCTGATTCCCCGCCTCTGTTTCCCCATATCTGATTCCCCGCCTCTGATTCCCCAACTCTGATTCCCCTCCTCTAATTCGCCAGCTATGATTCCCCGCCTCTGATTCCCTGCATCTGATTCCCTGCCTCTGATTCCCAGCCTCTGATTCCCCTTCTCTGATTCACCACCTCTGAATCCCCACTTCTGATTCCCCATCTCTGATTCCGCACATCCGATTCCCTGCCTCTGATTCCCCGCCTTTTATTCCCGGCCTCTGATTCCCTTCCACTGATTCCCTGCTTCTGATTCTGATTCCCTGCCTCTGATTCCCCATCTCTGATTCCGCACATCTGATTCCCTGCCTCTGATTCCCCACCTCTGATTCCCCATATCTGATTCCCCGCCTCTGTTTCCCCGCCTCTGATTCCCCGCCTCTGTTTCCCGATATCTGATTCCCAGCCTCTGATTCCCCAACTCTGATTCACCTCCTCTAATTCGCCAGCTATGATTCCCCGCCTCTAATTCCATGCGTCTGATTCCCTGCCTCTGATTCCCAGCCTCTGATTCCCCTTCTCTGATTCACCACCTCTGAATCCCCACCTCTGATTCCCCATCTCTGATTCCGCACATCCGATTCCCTGCCTCTGATTCCCAGCCTCTGATTCCCCGCCTCTGATTCGCAACCTCTAATTCCCCACCTCTGATTCCCCATATCTGATTCCCCACCTCTGTTTCCCTGCCTCTGATTCCCAGCCTCTGATTCCCCACCTCTGATTCCCCGCCTCTGATTCCCCATATCTGATTCCCTGCCTCTGTTTCCCCGCCTCTGATTCCCCTCCTCTGTTTCCCCATATCTGATTACCCGCCTCTGATTCCCCAACTCTAATACCCCGCCTCTGATTCCCCAGCTCTGATTACCCGCCTCTGATTCCCCGCATCTGATTCCCTGCCTCTGATTCCCCGCCTCTGATTCCAGGCCTCTGATTCCCAGCATCTGATTCCGGCCTCTGATTCCCGGCCTCTGATTCCCTGCTTCTGATTCTGATTCCCTGCCTCTGATTCCCCATCTCTGATTCCGCACATCTGATTCCTTGCCTCTGATTCCCCACCTCTGATTCCCCATATCTGATTCCCCGCCTGGGTTTCCCCGCCTCTGATTCCCCGCCTCTGTTTCCCAATATCTAAGTCCCCGACTCTGATTCCCCAAATCTGATTCCCCACCTCTGATTCCCCAGCTCTGATTCCCCGCCTCTGATTCCCCGCATCTGATACCCTGCATCTGATTCCAAGCCTCTGATTCCCTGCCTCTGATTCCCAACCTCTGATTCCCCACCTCTGATTCCCCATATCTGATTCCCCGCCTCTGTTTCCCCGCCTCGGATTCCCCGCCTCTGTTTCCCCATATCTGATTCCCGGCCTCTGATTCCCCGCCTCTGATTCCCCGCCTCTGATTCCCTGCCTCTGATTCCCCATCTCCGATTCCGCACATCTGATTCCCTTCCTCTGATTCCCCGCCTCTGATTCCCTGCCTCTGATTCCCTGCCTCTGATTCCCAACCTCGGATTCCCCACCTCTGATTCCCCATATCAGATTCCCCGCCTCTGTTTCCCCGCCTCTGTTTCCCCGCCTCTGATTCCCCGCCTCTGTTTCCCTATATCTAATTCCCCACCTCTGATGCCCCAACTCTGATTCCCCGCCTCTGATTCCCCAGCTCTGATTCCCCGCCTCTGATTCCCTGCATCCGATTCCCCATATCTGATTCCCCGCCTCTGTTTCCCCGCCACTGATTCCCCGCCTCTGTTTCCCCGCCACTGATTCCCCGCCTCTGTTTCCCCATATCTGATTCCCCGCCTCTGATTCCCAACTATGATTCCCCGCCTCTGATTCCCCAGCTCTGATTCCCTGCCTCTGATTCCCCGCGTTCTATTCCCTGCCTCTGATTCCCCGCCTGTGATTCCCCATCACTGATTCACCACCTCTGATTCCCCACCTCTGATTCCCCATATCTAATTCCCCGTGTCTGATTTCCTGCCTCTGATTCCCCGCCTCTGATTCCCCATCTCTGATTCACCGCCTCTGATTCCCCACCTCTGATTCCCCATCTCTGATTCCGCACATCCAATTCCCTGCCTCTGATTCCCCAACTCTGATTCCCCACCTCTGATTCCCCAGCTCTGATTCCCCACCTCAGATTCCCCGCGTCTGATTCCCTGCCTCTGATTCCCCGCCTCTGATTCCCTGCCTCTGATTCCCCATATCTGATTCCCCGCCTCTGATTCCCCAACTCTGATTCCCCGCTTCTGATTCCCCAGCTCTGAATCCCCGCCTCTGATTCCCCGCGTCTGATTCCCTGCCTCTGATTCCCCGCCTCTAATTCCCCATCTGTGATTCACAACCTCTGATGCCCCACCTCTGATTCCCCATATCTGATTCCCCGCCTCTGTTTCCCCGCCTCTGATTCCCCGCCTCTGATTCCCCATATCTGATTCCCCGCCTCTGATTGCCCACCTCTGATTCCCCGCGTCTGATTCCCTGCCTCTGATTCCCCGCCTCTGATTCCCCATATCTGATTCACCACCTCTGATTCCCGGCCTCTGATTCCCCATCTCTGATTCCGCACATCCGATTCCCTGCCTATGATTCCCCACCTCTGATTCCCCGCCTCTGATTCCCCATATCTGATTCCCTGCCTCTGTTTCCCCGCCTCTGATTCCCCACCTCTGTTTCCCCATATCTGATTCCCCGCCTCTGATTCCCCAACTCTAATACCCTGCCTCTGATTCCCCAACTCTGATTCCCCGCCTCCGATTCCCCGCATCTGATTCCCTGCCTCTGATTCCCCGCCTCTGATTCCAGGCCTCTGATTTCCCGCATCTGATTCCCTGCCTCTGATTCCCCGCCTCTGATTCCAGGCCTCTGATTCCCAGCATCTGATTCCGGCCTCTGATTCCCGGCCTCTGATTCCCTGCTTCTGATTCTGATTCCCTGCCTCTGATTCCCCATCTCTGATTTCGCACATCTGATTCCCTGCCTCTGATTCCCCACCTCTGATTCCCCATATCTGATTCCCCGCCTCTGTTTCCCCGCCTCTGATTCCCCACCTCTGTTTCCCCATATCTGATTCCCCGCCTCTGATTCCCCAACTCTGATTCCCCTCCTCTAATTCGCCAGCTATGATTCACCACCTCTGAATCCCCACCTCTGATTCCCCATCTCTGATTCCGCACATCCGATTCCCTGCCTCTGATTCCCCGCCTCTGATTCCCCGCCTCTGATTCGCAACCTCTAATTCCCCACCTCTGATTCCACATATCTGATTCCCCGCCTCTGTTTCCCTGCCTCTGATTCCCGGCCTCTGTTTCCCCATATCTGATTCCCCTCCTCTGATTCCCCAACTCTGATTCCCCGCCTCTGATTCCCCAGCTCTGATTCCCCGCCTTTTATTCCCGGCCTCTGATTCCCTGCCACTGATTCCCCGCCCCTGATTCCCCACCTCTGATTCCCCATATCTGATTCCCCGCCTCTGTTTCCCCAGCTCTGATTCCCCACCTCTGATTCCCCAGCTCTGATTCCCTGCCACTGATTCCCCGCCCCTGATTCCCCACCTCTGATTCCCCATATCTGATTCCCCGCCTCTGTTTCCCCAGCTCTGATTCCCTGCCTCTGATTCCCTGCCCTGATTCCCCATCTCTGTTTCACCGCCTTTGATTCGCCACCTCTGATTCCCCATATCTGATTCCCCGCCTCTGTTTCCCCGCCTCTGATTCCCTGCCTCTGATTCCCAACCTCTGATTCCACACCTCTGATTCCCCATATCTGATTCCCCGCCTCTATTTCCCCATATCTGATTCCCCGCCTCTGATTCCCCAACTCTGATTCCCCGCCTCTGATTCCCCAGCTCTGATTCCCCGCCTCTGATTCCCGGCGTCCGATTCCCTGCCTCTGATATCCCGCCTCTGATTCCCCATCTCTGATTCACCACCTCTGATTCCCCACCTCTGATTCCCCATATCTAATTCCCCGCCTCTGTTTTCCCGCCTCTGATTCCCCGCCTCTGTTTCCCCATATCTGATTCCGCGCCTCTGAATCCCCAACTCTGATTCCCTGCCTCAGATTCCCCAGCTCTGATTCCCCGCCTTTGATTCCCCCCGTCTGATTCCCAGCCTCTGAATCCCCGTGTCTGATTTCCTGCCTCTGATTCCCCGCCTCTGATTCCCCATCTCTGATTATCCGCCTCTGATTCCCCACCTCTGATTCCCCATCTCTGATTCCGCACATCCAATTCCCTGCCTCTGATTCCCCAACTCTGATTCCCCACCTCTGATTCCCCAGCTCTGATTCCCCGCCTCAGATTCCCCGCGTCTGATTCCCTGCCTCTGATTCCCCGCCTCTGATTCCCTGCCTCTGATTCCCAACTCTGATTCCCCGCCTCTGATTCCCCAGCTTTGATTCTCCGTGTTTGATTCCCTGCCTCTGATTCCCTGCCCTGATTCCCCATCTCTGTTTCACCGCCTTTGATTCGCCACCTCTGATTCCCCATATCTGATTCCCCGCCTCTGTTTCCCCGACTCTGATTCCCTGCCTCTGATTCCCAACCTCTGATTCCACATCTCTGATTCCCCAACTCTGATTCCCCGCCTCTGATTCCCCAGCTCTGATTCCCTGACTCGGATTCCCGGCATCCGATTCCCTGCCTCTGATTCCCCGCCTCTGATTCCCCATCTCTGATTCCCCGCCTCTGATTCCCCATGTCTGATTCCCTGCCTCTGATTCCCCGCCTCTGATTCCCCGCCTCTGATTCCCTGCCACTGATTCCCTGCCCCTGATTCCCCACCTCTGATTCCCCATATCTGATTCCCCACCTCTGTTTCCCCGCCTCTGATTCCCTGCCTCTGATTCCCCATATCTGATTCCCTGCCTCTGATTCCCCAACTCTGATTCCCCAGCTCTGAATCCCCGCCTCTGATTCCCTGCGTCTGATTCCCTGCCTCTGATTCCCCGCCTTGATTCCCCATCTCTGATTCACAACCTCTGATTCCCCACCTCTGATTCCCTATATTTGATTCCCCGCCTCTGTTTCCCCGCCTCTGATTCCCCGCCTCTGATTCCCCATATCTGATTCCCCGCCTCTGATTGCCCACCTCTGATTCCCCGCCTCTGATTCGCCAGCTCCGATTCCCCGCCTCTGATTCCCCGCATCTGATTCCCTGCCTCTGATTCCCCGCCTCTGATTCCCCATCTCTGATTCACCGCCTTTGATTCGCCACCTCTGATTCCCCATATCTGATTCCCCACCTCTGTTTCCCCGCCTCTGATTCCCCGCCTCTGATTCACCATATCTCATTCCCCGCCTCTGAATCCCCATCTCTGATTCCCGGACTCTGATTCCCCTCCTCTGATTCCCGGCCTCTTATTCCCAGCATCTGATTCCCGGCTTCTTATTCCCGGCCTCTGATTCCCCGCTTCTGATTCTGATTCCCTGCCTCTGATTCCCCATCTCTGATTCAGCACATCTGATTCCCTGCCTCTGATTCCCCACCTCTGATTCCCCATATCTGATTCCCCGCCTCTCTTTCCCCGCCTCTGATTCCCCGCCTCTGTTTCCCTATATCTAATTCCCCACCTCTGATGCCCCAACTCTGATTACCCGCCTCTGATTCCCCAGCTCTGATTCCCCGCCTCTGATTCCCTGCATCCGATTCCCCATATCTGATTCCCCGCCTCTGTTTCCCCGCCTCTGATTCCCCGCCTCTGTTTCCCCATATCTGATTCCCCGCCTCTGATTCCCAACTATGATTCCCCGCCTCTGATTCCCCAGCTCTGATTCCCTGCCTCTGATTCCCCGCGTTCTATTCCCTGCCTCTGATTCCCCGCCTGTGATTCCCCATCACTGATTCACCACCTCTGATTCCCCACCTCTGATTCCCCATATCTAATTCCCCGCCTCTGTTTTCCCGCCTCTGATTCCCCGCCTCTGTTTCCCCATATCTGATTCCCCGCCTCTGAATCCCCAACTCTGATTCCCTGCCTCAGATTCCCCAGCTCTGATTCCCCGCCTTTGATTCCCCCCGTCTGATTCCCAGCCTCTGAATCCCCGTGTCTGATTTCCTGCCTCTGATTCCCCGCCTCTGATTCCCCATCTCTGATTCACCGCCTCTGATTCCCCACCTCTGATTCCCCATCTCTGATTCCGCACATCCAATTCCCTGCCTCTGATTCCCCAACTCTGATTCCCCACCTCTGATTCCCCAGCTCTGATTCCCCGCCTCAGATTCCCCACGTCTGATTCCCTGCCTCTGATTCCCCGCATCTGATTCCCTGCCTCTGATTCCCCATATCTGATTCCCCGCCTCTGATTCCCCAACTCTGATTCCCCGCTTCTGATTCCCCAGCTCTGAATCCCTGCCTCTGATTCCCCGCGTCTGATTCCCTGCCTCTGATTCCCCGCCTCTAATTCCCCATCTGTGATTCACAACCTCTGATGCCCCACCTCTGATTCCCTATATCTGATTCCCCGCCTGTTTCCCCGCCTCTGATTCCCCACCTCTGATTCCCCATATCTGATTCCCCGCCTCTGATTGCCCACCTCTGATTCCCCGCGTCTCATTCCCTGCCTCTGATTCCCCGCCTCTGATTCCCCATATCTGATTCACCACCTCTGATTCCCGGCCTCTGATTCCCCATCTCTGATTCCGCACATCCGATTCCCTGCCTATGATTCCCCACCTCTGATTCCCTGCCTCTGATTCCCCATATCTGATTCCCTGCCTCTGTTTCCCCGCCTCTGATTCCCCACCTCTGTTTCCCCATATCTGATTCCCCGCCTCTGATTCCCCAACTCTAATACCCTGCCTCTGATTCCCCAGCTCTGATTCCCCGCCTCTGATTCCCCGCATCTGATTCCCTGCCTCTGATTCCCCGCCTCTGATTCCAGGCCTCTGATTCCCAGCATCTGATTCCGGCCTCTGATTCCCGGCCTCTGATTCCCTGCTTCTGATTCTGATTCCCTGCCTCTGATTCCCCATCTCTGATTCCGCACATCTGATTCCCTGCCTCTGATTCCCCACCTCTGATTCCCCATATCTGATTCCCCGCCTCTGTTTCCCCGCCTCTGATTCCCCGCCTCTGTTTCCCCATATCTGATTCCCCGCCTCTGATTCCCCAACTCTGATTCCCCTCCTCTAATTCGCCAGCTATGATTCCCCGCCTCTGATTCCCTGCGTCTGATTCCCTGCCTCTGATTCCGCACATCCGATTCCCTGCCTCTGATTCCCCGCCTCTGATATCCCGCCTCTGATTCGCAACCTCTAATTCCCCACCTCTGATTTCCCATATCTGATTCCCCGCCTCTGTTTCCCTGCCTCTGATTCCCGGCCTCTGTTTCCCCATATCTGATTCCCCTCCTCTGATTCCCCAACTCTGATTCCCCGCCTCTGATTCCCCAGCTTTGATTCCCCGCCTTTTATTCACGGCCTCTGATTCCCTGCCACTGATTCCCCGCCTCTGATTCCCCACCTCTGATTCCCCATATCTGATTCCCGGCCTCTGTTTCCCCACCTCTGATTCCCGGCCTCTTATTCCCAGCATCTGATTCCCGGCCTCTGATTCCCTGCCTCTGATTCCCCGCCTCTGATTCCCCATCTCTGATTCCCCGCCTCTGATTCCCCGTGTCTGATTCCCTGCCTCTGATTCCCCGTCTCTGATTCCCCGCGTCTGATTCCCTGCCACTGATTCCCTGCCCCTGATTCCCCACCTCTGATTCCCCATATCTGATTCCCCGCCTCTGTTTCCCCAACTCTGATTCCCTTCCTCTAATTCGCCAGCTATGATTCCCCGCCTCTGATTCCCTGCCACTGATTCCCTGCCCCTGATTCCCCACCTCTGATTCCCCATATATGATTCCCCGCCTCTGATTCCCCAACTCTGATTCCCCTCCTCTAATTCGCCAGCTATGATTCCCCGCCTCTGATTCCCTGCGTCTGATTCCCTGCCTCTGATTCCCAGCCTCTGATTCCCCTTCTCTGATTCACCACCTCAGAATCCCCACCTCTGATTCCCCATCTCTGATTCCGCACATCCGATTCCCTGCCTCTGATTCCCCGCCTCTGATTCCCCGCCTCTGATTCCCCGCCTCTGATTCCCCGCGTCTGATTCCCTGCCACTGATTCCCTTCCCCTGATTCCTCACCTCTGATTCCCCATATCTGATTCTCCGCCTCTGTTTCCCCACCTCTGATTCCCCGCCTCTGTTTCCCCATATCTGATTCCCCGCCTCTGATTCCCCAACTCTGATTCCCCTCCTCTAATTCGCCAGCTATGATTCCCCGCCTCTGATTCCCTGCATCTGATTCCCTGCCTCTGATTCCCAGCCTCTGATTCCCCTTCTCTGATTCACCACCTCTGAATCCCCACCTCTGATTCCCCATCTCTGATTCCGCACATCCGATTCCCTGCCTCTGATTCCCCGCCTTTTATTCCCGGCCTCTGATTCCCTTCCACTGATTCCCTGCTTCTGATTCTGATTCCCTGCCTCTGATTCCCCATCTCTGATTCCGCACATCTGATTCCCTGCCTCTGATTCCCCACCTCTGATTCCCCATATCTGATTCCCCGCCTCTGTTTCCCCGCCTCTGATTCCCCGCCTCTGTTTCCCGATATCTGATTCCCAGCCTCTGATTCCCCAACTCTGATTCACCTCCTCTAATTCGCCAGCTATGATTCCCCGCCTCTGATTCCCTGCGTCTGATTCCCTGCCTCTGATTCCCAGCCTCTGATTCCCCTTCTCTGATTCACCACCTCTGAATCCCCACCTCTGATTCCCCATCTCTGATTCCGCACATCCGATTCCCTGCCTCTGATTCCCAGCCTCCGATTCCCCGTCTCTGATTCGCAACCTCTAATTCCCCACCTCTGATTCCCCATATCTGATTCCCCGCCTCTGTTTCCCTGCCTCTGATTCCCGGCCTCTGTTTCCCCATATCTGATTCCCCTCCTCTGATTCCCCAACTCTGATTCCCCGCCTCTGATTCCCCAGCTCTGATTCCCCACCTTTTATTCCCGGCCTCTGATTCCCTGCCACTGATTCCCCGCCCCTGATTCCCCACCTCTGATTCCCCATATCTGATTCCCCGCCTCTGTTTCCCCAGCTCTGATTCCCCACCTCTGATTCCCCAGCTCTGATTCCCTGCCACTGATTCCCCGCCCCTGATTCCCCACCTCTGATTCCCCATATCTGATTCCCCGCCTCTGTTTCCCCAGCTCTGATTCCCTGCCTCTGATTCCCTGCCCTGATTCCCCATCTCTGTTTCACCGCCTTTGATTCGCCACCTCTGATTCCCCATATCTGATTCCCCGCCTCTGTTTCCCCGCCTCTGATTCCCTGCCTCTGATTCACAACCTCTGATTCCACACCTCTGATTCCCCATATCTGATTCCCCGCCTCTATTTCCCCATATCTGATTCCCCGCCTCTGATTCCCCAACTCTGATTCCCCGCCTCTGATTCCCCAACTCTGATTCCCCGCCTCTGATTCCCGGCGTCCGATTCCCTGCCTCTGATTCCCCGCCTCTGATTCGCCATCTCTGATTCCCCGCCTCTGATTCCCCGTGTCTGATTCCCTGCCTCTGATTCCCCGCCTCAGATTCCCCGCCTCTGATTCCCTGCCACTGATTCCCTGCCCCTGATTCCCCACCTCTGATTCCCCATATCTGATTCCCCGCCTCTGTTTCCCCGCCTCTGATTCCACGCCTCTGATTCCCCATATCTGATTCCCCGCCTCTGATTGCCCACCTCTGATTCCCCGCCTCTGATTCGCCAGCTCCGATTCCCCGCCTCTGATTCCCCGCATCTGATTCCCTGCCTCTGATTCCCCGCCTCTGATTCCCCGCCTCTGATTCCCCGCGTCTGATTCCCTGCCACTGATTCCCTGCCCCTGATTCCTCACCTCTGATTCCCCATATCTGATTCTCCGCCTCTTTTTCCCCACCTCTGATTCCCCGCCTCTGTTTCCCCATATCTGATTCCCCGCCTCTGATTCCCCAACTCTGATTCCCCTCCTCTAATTCGCCAGCTATGATTCCCCGCCTCTGATTCCCTGCATCTGATTCCCTGCCTCTGATTCCCAGCCTCTGATTCCCCTTCTCTGATTCACCACCTCTGAATCCCCACCTCTGATTCCCCATCTCTGATTCCGCACATCCGATTCCCTGCCTCTGATTCCCCGCCTTTTATTCCCGGCCTCTGATTCCCTTCCACTGATTCCCTGCTTCTGATTCTGATTCCCTGCCTCTGATTCCCCATCTCTGATTCCGCACATCTGATTCCCTGCCTCTGATTCCCCACCTCTGATTCCCCATATCTGATTCCCCGCCTCTGTTTCCCCGCCTCTGATTCCCCGCCTCTGTTTCCCGATATCTGATTCCCAGCCTCTGATTCCCCAACTCTGATTCACCTCCTCTAATTCGCCAGCTATGATTCCCCGCCTCTGATTCCCTGCGTCTGATTCCCTGCCTCTGATTCCCAGCCTCTGATTCCCCTTCTCTGATTCACCACCTCTGAATCCCCACCTCTGATTCCCCATCTCTGATTCCGCACATCCGATTCCCTGCCTCTGATTCCCAGCCTCCGATTCCCCGCCTCTGATTCGCAACCTCTAATTCCCCACCTCTGATTCCCCATATCTGATTCCCCGCCTCTGTTTCCCTGCCTCTGATTCCCGGCCTCTGTTTCCCCATATCTGATTCCCCTCCTCTGATTCCACAACTCTGATTCCCCGCCTCTGATTCCCCAGCTCTGATTCCCCACCTTTTATTCCCGGCCTCTGATTCCCTGCCACTGATTCCCCGCCCCTGATTCCCCACCTCTGATTCCCCATATCTGATTCCCCGCCTCTGTTTCCCCAGCTCTGATTCCCCACCTCTGATTCCCCAGCTCTGATTCCCTGCCACTGATTCCCCGCCCCTGATTCCCCACCTCTGATTCCCCATATCTGATTCCCCGCCTCTGTTTCCCCAGCTCTGATTCCCTGCCTCTGATTCCCTGCCCTGATTCCCCATCTCTGTTTCACCGCCTTTGATTCGCCACCTCTGATTCCCCATATCTGATTCCCCGCCTCTGTTTCCCCGCCTCTGATTCCCTGCCTCTGATTCACAACCTCTGATTCCACACCTCTGATTCCCCATATCTGATTCCCCGCCTCTATTTCCCCATATCTGATTCCCCGCCTCTGATTCCCCAACTCTGATTCCCCGCCTCTGATTCCCCAACTCTGATTCCCCGCCTCTGATTCCCGGCGTCCGATTCCCTGCCTCTGATTCCCCGCCTCTGATTCGCCATCTCTGATTCCCCGCCTCTGATTCCCCGTGTCTGATTCCCTGCCTCTGATTCCCCGCCTCAGATTCCCCGCCTCTGATTCCCTGCCACTGATTCCCTGCCCCTGATTCCCCACCTCTGATTCCCCATATCTGATTCCACGCCTCTGATTCCCCATATCTGATTCCCCGCCTCTGATTGCCCACCTCTGATTCCCCGCCTCTGATTCGCCAGCTCCGATTCCCCGCCTCTGATTCCCCGCATCTGATTCCCTGCCTCTGATTCCCCGCCTCTGATTCCCCATCTCTGATTCACCGCCTTTGATTCGCCACCTCTGATTCCCCATATCTGATTCCCCACCTCTGTTTCCCCGCCTCTGATTCCCCGCTTCTGATTCTCCATATCTCATTCCCCGCCTCTGAATCCCCATCTCTGATTCCCGGACTCTGATTCCCCACCTCTGATTCCCGGGCTCTTATTCCCAGCATCTGATTCCCGGCCTCTTATTCCCGGCCTCTGATTCCCCGCTTCTGATTCTGATTCCCTGCCTCTGATTCCCCATCTCTGATTCCGCACATCTGATTCCCTGCCTCTGATTCCACACCTCTGATTCCCCATATCTGATTCCCCGCCTCTGTTTCCCCGCCTCTGATTCCCCGCCTCTGTTTCCCTATATCTAATTCCCCACCTCTGATGCCCCAACTCTGATTCCCCGCCTCTGATTCCCCAGCTCTGATTCGCCGCCTCTGATTCCCTGCATCCGATTCCCCATATCTGATTCCCCGCCTCTGTTTCCCCGCCTCTGATTCCCCGCCTCTGTTTCCCCATATCTGATTCCCCGCCTCTGATTCCCAACTCTGATTCCCCGCCTCTGATTCCCCAGCTCTGATTCCCTGCCTCTGATTCCCCGCGTTCTATTCCCTGCCTCTGATTCCCCGCCTGTGATTCCCCATCACTGATTCACCACCTCTGATTCCCCACCTCTGATTCCCCATATCTAATTCCCCGCCTCTGTTTGCCCGCCTCTGATTCCCCGCCTCTATTTCCCCATATCTGATTCCCCGCCTCTGAATCCCCAACTCTGATTCCCTGCCTCAGATTCCCCAGCTCTGATTCCCCGCCTTTGATTCCCCCCGTCTGATTCCCAGCCTCTGAATCCCCGTGTCTGATTTCCTGCCTCTGATTCCCCGCCTCTGATTCCCCATCTCTGATTCACCGCCTCTGATTCCCCACCTCTGATTCCCCATCTCTGATTCCGCACATCCAATTCCCTGCCTCTGATTCCCCAACTCTGATTCCCCACCTCTGATTCCCCAGCTCTGATTCCCCGCCTCAGATTCCCCACGTCTGATTCCCTGCCTCTGATTCCCCGCCTCTGATTCCCTGCCTCTGATTCCCCATATCTGATTCCCCGCCTCTGATTCCCCAACTCTGATTCACCGCTTCTGATTCCCCAGCTCTGAATCCCCGCCTCTGATTCCCCGCGTCTGATTCCCTGCCTCTAATTCCCCGCCTCTAATTCCCCATCTGTGATTCACAACCTCTGATGCCCCACCTCTGATTCCCCATATCTGATTCCCTGCCTCTGTTTCCCCGCCTCTGATTCCCCACCTCTGTTTCCCCATATCTGATTCCCCGCCTCTGATTCCCCAACTCTAATACCCTGCCTCTGATTCCCCAGCTCTGATTCCCCGCCTCTGGTTCCCCGCATCTGATTCCCTGCCTCTGATTCCCCGCCTCTGATTCCAGGCCTCTGATTCCCAGCATCTGATTCCGGCCTCTGATTCCCGGCCTCTGATTCCCTGCTTCTGATTCTGATTCCCTGCCTCTGATTCCCCATCTCTGATTCCGCACATCTGATTCCCTGCCTCTGATTCCCCACCTCTGATTCCCCATAACTGATTCCCCGCCTCTGTTTCCCCGCCTCTGATTCCCCGCCTCTGTTTCCCCATATCTGATTCCCCGCCTCTGATTCCCCAACTCTGATTCCCCTCCTCTAATTCGCCAGCTATGATTCCCCGCCTCTGATTCCCTGCGTCTGATTCCCTGCCTCTGATTCCCAGCCTCTGATTCCCCTTCTCTGATTCACCACCTCTGAATCCCCACCTCTGATTCCCCATCTCTGATTCCGCACATCCGATTCCCTGCCTCTGATTCCCCGCCTCTGATATCCCGCCTCTGATTCGCAACCTCTAATTCCCCACCTCTGATTTCCCATATCTGATTCCCCTCCTCTGATTCCCCAACTCTGATTCCCCGCCTCTGATTCCCCAGCTTTGATTCCCCGCCTTTTATTCCCGGCCTCTGATTCCCTGCCACTGATTCCCCGCCTCTGATTCCCCACCTCTGATTCCCCATATCTGATTCCCCGCCTCTGTTTCCCCACCTCTGATTCCCGGCCTCTTATTCCCAGCATCTGATTCCCGGCCTCTGATTCCCTGCCTCTGATTCCCGGCCTCTGTTTCCCCATATCTGATTCCCCTCCTCTGATTCCCCAACTCTGATTCCCCGCCTCTGATTCCCCAGCTTTGATTCCCCGCCTTTTATTCCCGGCCTCTGATTCCCTGCCACTGATTCCCCGCCTCTGATTCCCCACCTCTGATTCCCCATATCTGATTCCCCGCCTCTGTTTCCCCACCTCTGATTCCCGGCCTCTTATTCCCAGCATCTGATTCCCGGCCTCTGATTCCCTGCCTCTGATTCCCCGCCTCTGATTCCCCATCTCTGATTCCCCGCCTCTGATTCCCCGTGTCTGATTCCCTGCCTCTGATTCCCCGTCTCTGATTCCCCGCGTCTGATTCCCTGCCACTGATTCCCTGCCCCTGATTCCCCACCTCTGATTCCCCATATCTGATTCCCCGCCTCTGTTTCCCCAACTCTGATTCCCTTCCTCTAATTTGCCAGCTATGATTCCCCGCCTCTGATTCCCTGCCACTGATTCCCTGCCCCTGATTCCCCACCTCTGATTCCCCATATATGATTCCCCGCCTCTGATTCCCCAACTCTGATTCCCCTCCTCTAATTCGCCAGCTATGATTCCCCGCCTCTGATTCCCTGCGTCTGATTCCCTGCCTCTGATTCCCAGCCTCTGATTCCCCTTCTCTGATTCACCACCTCTGAATCCCCACCTCTGATTCCCCATCTCTGATTCCGCACATCCGATTCCCTGCCTCTGATTCCCCGCCTCTGATTCCCCGCCTCTGATTCCCCGCCTCTAATTCCCCGCGTCTGATTCCCTGCCACTGATTCCCTGCCCCTGATTCCCCACCTCTGATTCCCCATATCTGATTCCCCGCCTCTGTTTCCCCACCTCTGATTCCCCGCCTCTGTTTCCCCATATCTGATTCCCCGCCTCTGATTCCCCAACTCTGATTCCCCTCCTCTAATTCGCCAGCTATGATTCCCCGCCTCTGATTCCCTGCATCTGATTCCCTGCCTCTGATTCCCAGCCTCTGATTCCCCTTCTCTGATTCACCACCTCTGAATCCCCACCTCTGATTCCCCATCTCTGATTCCGCACATCCGATTCCCTGCCTCTGATTCCCCGCCTTTTATTCCCGGCCTCTGATTCCCTGCCACTGATTCCCTGCTTCTGATTCTGATTCCCTGCCTCTGATTCCCCATCTCTGATTCCGCACATCTGATTCCCTGCCTCTGATTCCCCACCTCTGATTCCCCATATCTGATTCCCCGCCTCTGTTTCCCCGCCTCTGATTCCCCGCCTCTGTTTCCCGATATCTGATTCCCCGCCTCTGATTCCCCAACTCTGATTCCCCTCCTCTAATTCGCCAGCTATGATTCCCCGCCTCTGATTCCCTGCGTCTGATTCCCTGCCTCTGATTCCCAGCCTCTGATTCCCCTTCTCTGATTCACCACCTCTGAATCCCCACCTCTGATTCCCCATCTCTGATTCCGCACATCCGATTTCCTGCCTCTGATTCCCAGCCTCTGATTCCCCGCCTCTGATTCGCAACCTCTAATTCCCCACCTCTGATTCCCCATATCTGATTCCCCGCCTCTGTTTCCCTGCCTCTGATTCCCGGCCTCTGTTTCCCCATATCTGATTCCCCTCCTCTGATTCCCCAACTCTGATTCCCCGCCTCTGATTCCCCAGCTCTGATTCCCCGCCTTTTATTCCCGGCCTCTGATTCCCTGCCACTGATTCCCCGCCCCTGATTCCCCACCTCTGATTCCCCATATCTGATTCCCCGCCTCTGTTTCCCCAGCTCTGATTCCCCACCTCTGATTCCCCAGCTCTGATTCCCTGCCACTGATTCCCCGCCCCTGATTCCCCACCTCTGATTCCCCATATCTGATTCCCCGCCTCTGTTTCCCCAGCTCTGATTCCCTGCCTCTGATTCCCTGCCCTGATTCCCCATCTCTGTTTCACCGCCTTTGATTCGCCACCTCTGATTCCCCATATCTGATTCCCCGCCTCTGTTTCCCCGCCTCTGATTCCCTGCCTCTGATTCCCAACCTCTGATTCCACACCTCTGATTCCCCATATCTGATTCCCCGCCTCTATTTCCCCATATCTGATTCCCCGCCTCTGATTCCCCAACTCTGATTCCCCGCCTCTGATTCCCCAACTCTGATTCCCCGCCTCTGATTCACGGCGTCCGATTCCCTGCCTCTGATTCCCCGCCTCTGATTCGCCATCTCTGATTCCCCGCCTCTGATTCCCCGTGTCTGATTCCCTGCCTCTGATTCCCCGCCTCATATTCCCCGCCTCTGATTCCCTGCCACTGATTCCCTGCCCCTGATTCCCCACCTCTGATTCCCCATATCTGATTCCCCGCCTCTGATTCCCCAACTCTGATTCCCCGCCTCTGTTTCCCCGCCTCTGATTCCACGCCTCTGATTCCCCATATCTGATTCCCCGCCTCTGATTGCCCACCTCTGATTCCCCGCCTCTGATTCGCCAGCTCCGATTCCCCGCCTCTGATTCCCCGCATCTGATTCCCTGCCTCTGATTCCCCGCCTCTGATTCCCCATCTCTGATTCACCGCCTTTGATTCGCCACCACTGATTCCCCATATCTGATTCCCCACCTCTGTTTCCCCGCCTCTGATTCCCCGCCTCTGATTCTCCATATCTCATTCCCCGCCTCTGAATCCCCATCTCTGATTCCCGGACTCTGATTCCCCACCTCTGATTCCCGGCCTCTTATTCCCAGCATCTGATTCCCGGCCTCTTATTCCCGGCCTCTGATTCCCCGCTTCTGATTCTGATTCCCTGCCTCTGATTCCCCATCTCTGATTCCGCACATCTGATTCCCTGCCTCTGATTCCACACCTCTGATTCCCCATATCTGATTCCCCGCCTCTGTTTCCCCGCCTCTGATTCCCCGCCTCTGTTTCCCTATATCTAATTCCCCGGCTCTGATTGCCCACCTTTGATTCCCTGCCTCTGATTCGCCAGCTCTGATTCCCCGCCTCTGAATCCCCGCATCTGATTCCCTGCCTCTGATTCCCCGCCTCTGATTCCCCATCTCTGATTCACCGCCTTTGATTCCCCACCTCTGATTCTCCATATCTGATTCCCCACCTCTGTTTCCCCGCCTCTGATTCCCCGCCTCTGATTCTCCATATCTCATTCCCCGCCTCTGAATCCCCATCTCTGATTCCCGGACTCTGATTCCCCACCTCTGATTCCTGGCCTCTTATTCCCAGCATCTGATTCCCGGCCTCTGATTCCCGGCCTCTGATTCCCCGCTTCTGATTCTGATTCCCTGCCTCTGATTCCCCATCTCTGATTCCGCACATCTGATTCCCTGCCTCTGATTCCCCACCTCTGATTCCCCATATCTGATTCCCCGGCTCTGTTTCCCGCCTCTGATTCCCCGCCTCTGTTTCCCCATATCTAATTCCCCACGTCTGATGCCCCAACTCTGATTCCCCGCCTCTGATTCCCCAGCTCTGATTCCCCGCCTCTGATTCCCCGCAACCGATTCCCCATGTCTGATTCCCCGCCTCTGTTTCCCCGCCTCTGATTCCCCGCCTCTGTTTCCCCATATCTGATTCCCCGCCTCTGATTCCCCAGCTCTGATTCCCTGCCTCTGATTCCCCGCGTTCTATTCGCTGCCTCTGATTCCCCTCCTGTGATTCCCCATCTCTGATTCACCACCTCTGATTCCCCACCTCTGATTCCCCATATCTAATTCCCCGCCTCTGCTTGCCCGCCTCTCATTCCCCGCCTCTGTTTCCCCATATCTGATTCCCCGCCTCTGAATCCCCGTCTGATTTCTTGCCTCTGATTCCCCGCCTCTGATTCCCCATCTCTGATTCACTGCCTCTGATTCCCCACATCTGATTCCCCATCTCTGATTCCGCACAACCGATTCCCTGCCTCTGATTCCCCGACTCTGATTCCACACCTCTGATTCCCCAGCTCTGATTCCCCGCCTCTGATTCCCCGCGTCTGATTCCCTGCCTGTGATTCCCCTCCTCTGATTCCCCATCTCTGATTCCCCACCTCTGATTCCCCGTGTCTGATTCCCTTCCTTTGATTCCCCGCCTCTGATTCCCCGCCTCTGATTCCCTGCCACTGATTCCCCGCCCCTGATTCCCCACCTCTGATTCTCCATATCTTATTCCCCGCCTCTGTTTCCCCCCCTCTGATTCCCAGTCTCTGATTCCCCATATCTGATTCCCCGCCTCTGATTCCCCAGCTCTGATTCCCCGCCTCTGATTCCCCGCAACCGATTCCCCATGTCTGATTCCCCGCCTCTGTTTCCCCGCCTCTGATTCCCCGCCTCTGTTTCCCCATATCTGATTCCCCGCCTCTGATTCCCCAGCTCTGATTCCCTGCCTCTGATTCCCCGCGTTCTATTCGCTGCCACTGATTCCCCTCCTGTGATTCCCCATCTCTGATTCACCACCTCTGATTCCCCACCTCTGATTCCCCATATCTAATTCCCCGCCTCTGCTTGCCCGCCTCTCATTCCCCGCCTCTGTTTCCCCATATCTGATTCCCCGCCTCTGAATCCCCGTCTGATTTCTTGCCTCTGATTCCCCGCCTCTGATTCCCCATCTCTGATTCACTGCCTCTGATTCCCCACATCTGATTCCCCATCTCTGATTCCGCACAACCGATTCCCTGCCTCTGATTCCCCGACTCTGATTCCACACCTCTGATTCCCCAGCTCTGATTCCCCGCCTCTGATTCCCCGCGTCTGATTCCCTGCCTGTGATTCCCCTCCTCTGATTCCCCATCTCTGATTCCCCACCTCTGATTCCCCGTGTCTGATTCCCTTCCTTTGATTCCCCGCCTCTGATTCCCCGCCTCTGATTCCCTGCCACTGATTCCCCGCCCCTGATTCCCCACCTCTGATTCTCCATATCTTATTCCCCGCCTCTGTTTCCCCCCCTCTGATTCCCAGTCTCTGATTCCCCATATCTGATTCCCCGCCTCTGATTCCCCATATCTGATTCCCCGCCTCTATTTCCCCATATCTGCTTCGCCGCCTCTGATTCCCCAACTCTGATTCCCCGCCTCTGATTCCCCAGCGCTGATTTCCCGCCTCTGATTCCCGGCATCCGATTCCCTGCCTCTGATTCCCCGCCTCTGATTCCCCATCTCTGATTCCCCGCCTCTGATTCCCCGTGTCTGATTCCCTGCCTCTGATTCCCTGCCTCTGATTCCCCATATCTGATTCCCCACCTCTGTTTTCCCGCCTCTGATTCCCTGCCTCTGATTCCCCATATCTGATTCCCCGCCTCTGATTCCCCAACTCTGATTCCCCGCTTCTGATTCCCCAGCTCTGAATCCCCGCCTCTGATTCCCCGCGTCTGATTCCCTGCCTCTGATTCCCCGCCTCTGATTCCCCATCTGTGATTCACAACCTCTGATGCCCCACCTCTGATTCCCCATATCTGATTCCCCGCCTCTGTTTCCCCGCCTCTGATTCCCCGCCTCTGATTCCCCATATCTGATTCCCCGCCTCTGATTGCCCACCTCTGATTCCCCGCGTCTGATTCCCTGCCTCTGATTCCCCGCCTCTGATTCCCCATCTCTGATTCACCACCTCTGATTCCCGGCCTCTGATTCCCCATCTCTGATTCCGCACATCCAATTCCCTGCCTATGATTCCCCACCTCTGATTCCCCGCCTCTATTCCCCACCTCTGTTTCCCCATATCTGATTCCCCGCCTCTGATTCCCCAACTCTAATACCCCGCCTCTGATTCCCCAGCTCTGATTCCCCACCTCTGATTCCCCGCATCTGATTCCCTGCCGCTGATTCCCCGCCTCTGATTCCGGCCTCTGATTCCCGGCCTCTGATTCCCTGCTTCTGATTCTGATTCCCTGCCTCTGATTCCCCATCTCTGATTCCGCACATCTGATTCCTTGCCTCTGATTCCCCACCTCTGATTCCCCATATCTGATTCCCCGCCTGGGTTTCCCCGCCTCTGATTCCCCGCCTCTGTTTCCCAATATCTAAGTCCCCGCCTCTGATTCCCCAAATCTGATTCCCCACCTCTGATTCCCCAGCTCTGATTCCCCGCCTCTGATTCCCCGCATCTGATTCCCTGCATCTGATTCCAAGCCTCTGATTCCCGGCCTCTGATTCCCTGCCACTGATTCCCCGCCTCTGATTCCCCACCTCTGATTCCCCATATCTGATTCCCCGCCTCTGTTTCCCCACCTCTGATTCCCGGCCTCTTATTCCCAGCATCTGATTCCCGGCCTCTGATTCCCTGCCTCTGATTCCCCGCCTCTGATTCCCCATCTCTGATTCCCCGCCTCTGATTCCCCGTGTCTGATTCCCTGCCTCTGATTCCCCGTCTCTGATTCCCCGCGTCTGATTCCCTGCCACTGATTCCCTGCCCCTGATTCCCCACCTCTGATTCCCCATATCTGATTCCCCGCCTCTGTTTCCCCAACTCTGATTCCCTTCCTCTAATTTGCCAGCTATGATTCCCCGCCTCTGATTCCCTGCCACTGATTCCCTGCCCCTGATTCCCCACCTCTGATTCCCCATATATGATTCCCCGCCACTGATTCCCCAACTCTGATTCCCCTCCTCTAATTCGCCAGCTATGATTCCCCGCCTCTGATTCCCTGCGTCTGATTCCCTGCCTCTGATTCCCAGCCTCTGATTCCCCTTCTCTGATTCACCACCTCTGAATCCCCACCTCTGATTCCCCATCTCTGATTCCGCACATCCGATTCCCTGCCTCTGATTCCCCGCCTCTGATTCCCCGCCTCTGATTCCCCGCCTCTAATTCCCCGCGTCTGATTCCCTGCCACTGATTCCCTGCCCCTGATTCCCCACCTCTGATTCCCCATATCTGATTCCCCGCCTCTGTTTCCCCACCTCTGATTCCCCGCCTCTGTTTCCCCATATCTGATTCCCCGCCTCTGATTCCCCAACTCTGATTCCCCTCCTCTAATTCGCCAGCTATGATTCCCCGCCTCTGATTCCCTGCATCTGATTCCCTGCCTCTGATTCCCAGCCTCTGATTCCCCTTCTCTGATTCACCACCTCTGAATCCCCACCTCTGATTCCCCATCTCTGATTCCGCACATCCGATTCCCTGCCTCTGATTCCCCGCCTTTTATTCCCGGCCTCTGATTCCCTGCCACTGATTCCCTGCTTCTGATTCTGATTCCCTGCCTCTGATTCCCCATCTCTGATTCCGCACATCTGATTCCCTGCCTCTGATTCCCCACCTCTGATTCCCCATATCTGATTCCCCGCCTCTGTTTCCCCGCCTCTGATTCCCCGCCTCTGTTTCCCGATATCTGATTCCCCGCCTCTGATTCCCCAACTCTGATTCCCCTCCTCTAATTCGCCAGCTATGATTCCCCGCCTCTGATTCCCTGCGTCTGATTCCCTGCCTCTGATTCCCAGCCTCTGATTCCCCTTCTCTGATTCACCACCTCTGAATCCCCACCTCTGATTCCCCATCTCTGATTCCGCACATCCGATTTCCTGCCTCTGATTCCCAGCCTCTGATTCCCCGCCTCTGATTCGCAACCTCTAATTCCCCACCTCTGATTCCCCATATCTGATTCCCCGCCTCTGTTTCCCTGCCTCTGATTCCCGGCCTCTGTTTCCCCATATCTGATTCCCCTCCTCTGATTCCCCAACTCTGATTCCCCGCCTCTGATTCCCCAGCTCTGATTCCCCGCCTTTTATTCCCGGCCTCTGATTCCCTGCCACTGATTCCCCGCCCCTGATTCCCCACCTCTGATTCCCCATATCTGATTCCCCGCCTCTGTTTCCCCAGCTCTGATTCCCCACCTCTGATTCCCCAGCTCTGATTCCCTGCCACTGATTCCCCGCCCCTGATTCCCCACCTCTGATTCCCCATATCTGATTCCCCGCCTCTGTTTCCCCAGCTCTGATTCCCTGCCTCTGATTCCCTGCCCTGATTCCCCATCTCTGTTTCACCGCCTTTGATTCGCCACCTCTGATTCCCCATATCTGATTCCCCGCCTCTGTTTCCCCGCCTCTGATTCCCTGCCTCTGATTCCCAACCTCTGATTCCACACCTCTGATTCCCCATATCTGATTCCCCGCCTCTATTTCCCCATATCTGATTCCCCGCCTCTGATTCCCCAACTCTGATTCCCCGCCTCTGATTCCCCAACTCTGATTCCCCGCCTCTGATTCACGGCGTCCGATTCCCTGCCTCTGATTCCCCGCCTCTGATTCGCCATCTCTGATTCCCCGCCTCTGATTCCCCGTGTCTGATTCCCTGCCTCTGATTCCCCGCCTCTGATTCCCCGCCTCTGATTCCCTGCCACTGATTCCCTGCCCCTGATTCCCCACCTCTGATTCCCCATATCTGATTCCCCGCCTCTGATTCCCCAACTCTGATTCCCCGCCTCTGTTTCCCCGCCTCTGATTCCACGCCTCTGATTCCCCATATCTGATTCCCCGCCTCTGATTGCCCACCTCTGATTCCCCGCCTCTGATTCGCCAGCTCCGATTCCCCGCCTCTGATTCCCCGCATCTGATTCCCTGCCTCTGATTCCCCGCCTCTGATTCCCCATCTCTGATTCACCGCCTTTGATTCGCCACCACTGATTCCCCATATATGATTCCCCACCTCTGTTTCCCCGCCTCTGATTCCCCGCCTCTGATTCTCCATATCTCATTCCCCGCCTCTGAATCCCCATCTCTGATTCCCGGACTCTGATTCCCCACCTCTGATTCCCGGCCTCTTATTCCCAGCATCTGATTCCCGGCCTCTTATTCCCGGCCTCTGATTCCCCGCTTCTGATTCTGATTCCCTGCCTCTGATTCCCCATCTCTGATTCCGCACATCTGATTCCCTGCCTCTGATTCCACACCTCTGATTCCCCATATCTGATTCCCCGCCTCTGTTTCCCCGCCTCTGATTCCCCGCCTCTGTTTCCCTACATCTAATTCCCCGGCTCTGATTGCCCACCTTTGATTCCCCGCCTCTGATTCGCCAGCTCTGATTCCCCGCCTCTGAATCCCCGCATCTGATTCCCTGCCTCTGATTCCCCGCCTCTGATTCCCCATCTCTGATTCACCGCCTTTGATTCCCCACCTCTGATTCTCCATATCTGATTCCCCACCTCTGTTTCCCCGCCTCTGATTCCCCGCCTCTGATTCTCCATATCTCATTCCCCGCCTCTGAATCCCCATCTCTGATTCCCGGACTCTGATTCCCCACCTCTGATTCCTGGCCTCTTATTCCCAGCATCTGATTCCCGGCCTCTGATTCCCGGCCTCTGATTCCCCGCTTCTGATTCTGATTCCCTGCCTCTGATTCCCCATCTCTGATTCCGCACATCTGATTCCCTGCCTCTGATTCCCCACCTCTGATTCCCCATATCTGATTCCCCGGCTCTGTTTCCCGCCTCTGATTCCCCGCCTCTGTTTCCCCATATCTAATTCCCCACGTCTGATGCCCCAACTCTGATTCCCCGCCTCTGATTCCCCAGCTCTGATTCCCCGCCTCTGATTCCCCGCAACCGATTCCCCATGTCTGATTCCCCGCCTCTGTTTCCCCGCCTCTGATTCCCCGCCTCTGTTTCCCCATATCTGATTCCCCGCCTCTGATTCCCCAGCTCTGATTCCCTGCCTCTGATTCCCCGCGTTCTATTCGCTGCCTCTGATTCCCCTCCTGTGATTCCCCATCTCTGATTCAGCACCTCTGATTCCCCACCTCTGATTCCCCATATCTAATTCCCCGCCTCTGCTTGCCCGCCTCTCATTCCCCGCCTCTGTTTCCCCATATCTGATTCCCCGCCTCTGAATCCCCGTCTGATTTCTTGCCTCTGATTCCCCGCCTCTGATTCCCCATCTCTGATTCACTGCCTCTGATTCCCCACATCTGATTCCCCATCTCTGATTCCGCACAACCGATTCCCTGCCTCTGATTCCCCGACTCTGATTCCACACCTCTGATTCCCCAGCTCTGATTCCCCGCCTCTGATTCCCCGCGTCTGATTCCCTGCCTGTGATTCCCCTCCTCTGATTCCCCATCTCTGATTCCCCACCTCTGATTCCCCGTGTCTGATTCCCTTCCTTTGATTCCCCGCCTCTGATTCCCCGCCTCTGATTCCCTGCCACTGATTCCCCGCCCCTGATTCCCCACCTCTGATTCTCCATATCTTATTCCCCGCCTCTGTTTCCCCCCCTCTGATTCCCAGTCTCTGATTCCCCATATCTGATTCCCCGCCTCTGATTCCCCATATCTGATTCCCCGCCTCTATTTCCCCATATCTGCTTCGCCGCCTCTGATTCCCCAACTCTGATTCCCCGCCTCTGATTCCCCAGCGCTGATTTCCCGCCTCTGATTCCCGGCATCCGATTCCCTGCCTCTGATTCCCCGCCTCTGATTCCCCATCTCTGATTCCCCGCCTCTGATTCCCCGTGTCTGATTCCCTGCCTCTGATTCCCTGCCTCTGATTCCCCATATCTGATTCCCCACCTCTGTTTTCCCGCCTCTGATTCCCTGCCTCTGATTCCCCATATCTGATTCCCCGCCTCTGATTCCCCAACTCTGATTCCCCGCCTCTGATTCCCCAGCTCTGAATCCCCGCCTCTGATTCCCCGCGTCTGATTCCCTGCCTCTGATTCCCCGCCTCTGATTCCCCATCTGTGATTCACAACCTCTGATGCCCCACCTCTGATTCCCCATATCTGATTCCCCGCCTCTGTTTCCCCGCCTCTGATTCCCCGCCTCTGATTCCCCATATCTGATTCCCCGCCTCTGATTGCCCACCTCTGATTCCCCGCGTCTGATTCCCTGCCTCTGATTCCCCGCCTCTGATTCCCCATCTCTGATTCACCACCTCTGATTCCCGGCCTCTGATTCCCCATCTCTGATTCCGCACATCCAATTTCCTGCCTATGATTCCCCACCTCTGATTCCCCGCCTCTATTCCCCACCTCTGTTTCCCCATATCTGATTCCCCGCCTCTGATTCCCCAACTCTAATACCCCGCCTCTGATTCCCCAGCTCTGATTCCCCACCTCTGATTCCCCGCATCTGATTCCCTGCCGCTGATTCCCCGCCTCTGATTCCGGCCTCTGATTCGCGGCCTCTGATTCCCTGCTTCTGATTCTGATTCCCTGCCTCTGATTCCCCATCTCTGATTCCGCACATCTGATTCCTTGCCTCTGATTCCCCACCTCTGATTCCCCATATCTGATTCCCCGCCTGGGTTTCCCCGCCTCTGATTCCCCGCCTCTGTTTCCCAATATCTAAGTCCCCGCCTCTGATTCCCCAAATCTGATTCCCCACCTCTGATTCCCCAGCTCTGATTCCCCGCCTCTGATTCCCCGCATCTGATTCCCTGCATCTGATTCCAAGCCTCTGATTCCCTGCCTCTGATTCCCAACCTCTGATTCCCCACCTCTGATTCCCCATATCTGATTCCCCGCCTCTGTTTCCCCGCCTCGGATTCCCCGCCTCTGTTTCCCCATATCTGATTCCCGGCCTCTGATTCCCCGCCTCTGATTCCCCGCCTCTGATTCCCTGCCTCTGATTCCCCATCTCCGATTCCGCACATCTGATTCCCTTCCTCTGATTCCCCGCCTCTGATTCCCCGCCTCTGATTCCCTGCCTCTGATTCCCAACCTCGGATTCCCCACCTCTGATTCCCCATATCTGATTCCCCGCCTCTGTTTCCCCGCCTCTGTTTCCCCGCCTCTGATTCCCCGCCTCTGTTTCCCTATATCTAATTCCCCACCTCTGATTCCCCATATCTGATTCCCCGCCTCTGTTTCCCCGCCTCTGATTCCCCGCCTCTGATTCCCCATATCTGATTCCCTGCCTCTGATTCCCCAACTCTGATTCCCCGCCTCTGATTCCCCAGCTCTGAAACCCCGCCTCTGATTCCCCGCGTCTGATTCCCTGCCTCTGATTCCCCGCCTTAATTCCCCATCTCTGATTCACAACCTCTGATTCCCCACCTCTGATTCCCTATATTTGATTCCCCGCCTCTGTTTCCCCGCCTCTGATTCCCCGCCTCTGATTCCCCATATCTGATTCCCCGCCTCTGATTGCCCACCTCTGATTCCCCGCCTCTGATTCGCCAGCTCCGATTCCCCGCCTCTGATTCCCCGCATCTGATTCCCTGCCTCTGATTCCCCGCCTCTGATTCCCCATCTCTGATTCACCGCCTTTGATTCGCCACCTCTGATTCCCCATATCTGATTCCCCACCTCTGTTTCCCCGCCTCTGATTCCCCGCCTCTGATTCTCCATATCTCATTCCCCGCGTCTGAATCCCCATCTCCGATTCCCGGACTCTGATTCCCCACCTCTGATTCCCGGCCTCTTATTCCCAGCATCTGATTCCCGGCCTCTTATTCCCGGCCTCTGATTCCCCGCTTCTGATTCTGATTCCTTGCCTCTGATTCCCCATCTCTGATTCCGCACATCTGATTCCCTGCCTCTGATTCCCCACCTCTGATTCCCCATTTCTGATTCCCCGCCTCTGTTTCCCCGCCTCTTATTCCCCGCCTCTGTTTCCCTATATCTAATTCCCCACCTCTGATGCCCCAACTCTGATTCCCCGCCTCTGATTCCCCAGCTCTGATTCCCTGCCTCTGATTCCCCGCGTTCTATTCCCTGCCTCTGATTCCCCACCTCTGATTCCCCATATCTAATTCCCCGCCTCTGTTTTCCCGCCTCTGATTCCCCGCCTCTGTTTCCCCATATCTGATTCCCCGCCTCTGAATCCCCAACTCTGATTCTCTGCCTCAGATTCCCCAGCTCTGATTCCCCGCCTTTGATTCCCCCCGTCTGATTCCCAGCCTCTGAATCCCCGTGTCTGATTTCCTGCCTCTGATTCCCCACCTCTGATTCCCCATCTCTGATTCACCGCCTCTGATTCCCCACCTCTGATTCCCCATCTCTGATTCCGCACATCCAATTCCCTGCCTCTGATTCCCCAACTCTGATTCCCCACCTCTGATTCCCCAGCTCTGATTCCCCGCCTCAGATTCCCCACGTCTGATTCCCTGCCTCTGATTCCCCGCCTCTGATTCCCTGCCTCTGATTCCCCATATCTGATTCCCCGCCTCTGATTCCCCAACTCTGATTCCCCATCTCTGATTCACCGCCTTTGATTCCCCACCTCTGATTCTCCATATCTGATTCCCCACCTCTGTTTCCCCGCCTCTGATTCCCCGCCTCTGATTCTCCATATCTCATTCCCCGCCTCTGAATCCCCATCTCTGATTCCCGGACTCTGATTCCCCACCTCTGATTCCCGGCCTCTTATTCCCAGCATCTGATTCCCGGCCACTGATTCCCGGCCTCTGATTCCCCGCTTCTGATTCTGATTCCCTGCCTCTGATACCCCATCTCTGATTCCGCACATCTGATTCCCTGCCTCTGATTCCCCACCTCTGATTCCCCATATCTGATTCCCCGCCTCTGTTTCCCCTCCTCTGATTCCCCGCCTCTGTTTCCCCATATCTAATTCCCCACCTCTGATGCCCCAACTCTGATTCCCCGCCTCTGATTCCCCAGCTCTGATTCCCCGCCTCTGATTCCCCGCAACCGATTCCCCATGTCTGATTCCCCGCCTCTGTTTCCCCGCCTCTGATTCCCCGCCTCTGTTTCCCCATATCTGATTCCCCACCTCTGATTCCCCAGCTCTGATTCCCTGCCTCTGATTCCCCGCGTTCTATTCGCTGCCTCTGATTCCCCTCCTGTGATTCCCCATCTCTGATTCACCACCTCTGATTCCCCACCTCTGATTCCCCATATCTAATTCCCCGCCTCTGCTTGCCCGCCTCTCATTCCCCGCCTCTGTTTCCCCATATCTGATTCCCCGCCTCTGAATCCCCAACTCTGATTCCCTGCCTCTGATTCACCAGCTCTGATTCCCCGCCTTTGATTCCCCCGTCTGATTCCCAGCCTCTGAATCCCCGTCTGATTTCTTGCCTCTGATTCCCCGCCTCTGATTCCCCATCTCTGATTCACTGCCTCTGATTCCCCACATCTGATTCCCCATCTCTGATTCCGCACAACCGATTCCCTGCCTCTGATTCCCCGACTCTGAATCCACACCTCTGATTCCCCAGCTCTGATTCCCCGCCTCTGATACCACGCGTCTGATTCCCTGCCTGTGATTCCCCGCCTCTGATTCCCCATCTCTGATTCCCCACCTCTGATTCCCCGTGTCTGATTCCCTTCCTTTGATTCCCCGCCTCTGATTCCCCGCCTCTGATTCCCTGCCACTGATTCCCCGCCCCTGATTCCCCACCTCTGATTCTCCATATCTTATTCCCCGCCTCTGTTTCCCCCCCTCTGATTCCCAGCCTCTGATTCCCCATATCTGATTCCCCGCCTCTGATTCCCCATATCTGATTCCCCGCCTCTATTTCCCCATATCTGCTTTGCCGCCTCTGATTCCCCAACTCTGATTCCCCGCCTCTGATTCCCCAGCTCTGATTTCCCCCCTCTGATTCCCGGCATCCGATTCCCTGCCTCTGATTCCCCGCCTCTGATTCCCCATCTCTGATTCCCCGCCTCTGATTCCCCGTGTCTGATTCCCTGCCTCTGATTCCCCGCCTCTGATTCCCCATATCTGATTCCCCGCCTCTGTTTTCCCGCCTCTGATTCCCTGCCTCTGATTCCCCATATCTGATTCCCCGCCTCTGATTCCCCTACTCTGATTCCCCACCTCTGATGCCCCAACTCTGATTCCCCGCCTCTGATTCCCCAGCTCTGATTCCCCGCCTCTGATTCCCCGCAACCGATTCCCCATGTCTGATTCCCCGCCTCTGTTTCCCCGCCTCTCATTCCCCGCCTCTGTTTCCCCATATCTGATTCCCCGCCTCTGATTCCCCAGCTCTGATTCCCTGCCTCTGATTCCCCGCGTTCTATTCGCTGCCTCTGATTCCCCTCCTGTGATTCCCCATCTCTGATTCACCACCTCTGATTCCCTACCTCTGATTCCCCATATCTAATTCCCCGCCCCTGCTTGCCCGCCTCTCATTCCCCGCCCCTGTTTCCCCATATCTGATTCCCCGCCTCTGAATCCCCAACTCTGATTCCCTGCCTCTGATTCACCAGCTCTGATTCCCCGCCTTTGATTCCCCCCGTCTGATTCCCAGCCTCTGAATCCCCGTCTGATTTCTTGCCTCTGATTCCCCGCCTCTGATTCCCCGCGTCTGATTCCCCACATCTGATTCCCCATCTCTGATTCTGCACAACCGATTCCCTGCCTCTGATTCCCCGACTCTGATTCCACACCTCTGATTCCCCAGCTCTGATTCCCCGCCTCTGATTCCCCGCGTCTGATTCCCTGCCTGTGATTCCCCGCCTCTGATTCCCCATCTCTGATTCCCCACCTCTGATTCCCCGCGTCTGATTCCCTTCCTTTGATTCCCCGCCACTGATTCCCCGCCTCTGATTCCCTGCCACTGATTCCCCGCCCCTGATTCCCCACCTCTGATTCTCCATATCTTATTCCCCGCCTCTGTTTCCCCCCCTCTGATTCCCAGCCTCTGATTCCCCATATCTGATTCCCCGCCTCTGATTCCCCATATCTGATTCCCCGCCTCTATTTCCCCATATCTGCTTCGCCACCTCTGATTCCCCAACTCTGATTCCCCGCCTCTGATTCCCCAGCTCTGATTTCCCGCCTCTGATTCCCCGTGTCTGATTCCCTGCCTCTGATTCCCCGCCTCTCATTCCCCATATCTGATTCCCCGCCTCTGTTTTCCCGCCTCTGATTCCCTGCCTCTGATTCCCCATATCTGATTCCCCGCCTCTGATTCCCCAACTCTGATTCCCCGCCTCTGATTCCCCAGCTCTGAATCCCCGCCTCTGATTCCCCGCGTCTGATTCCCTGCCTCTGATTCCCCGCCTCTGATTCCCCATCTGTGATTCACAACCTCCGATGCCCCACCTCTGATTCCCCATATCTGATTCCCCGCCTCTGTTTCCCCGCCTCTGATTCCCCGCCTCTGATTCCCCATATCTGATTCCCCGCCTCTGATTCCCGGCCTCTGATTCCCTGCTTCTGATTCTGATTCCCTGCCTCTGATTCCCCATCTCTGATTCCGCACATCTGATTCCTTGCCTCTGATTCCCCACCTCTGATTCCCCATATCTGATTCCCCGCCCGGGTTTCCCCGCCTCTGATTCCCCACCTCTGTTTCCCAATATCTAAGTCCCCGCCTCTGATTCCCCAAATCTGATTCCCCACCTCTGATTCCCCAGCTCTGATTCCCCGCCTCTGATTCCCCGCATCTGATTCCCTGCATCTGATTCCAAGCCTCTGATTCCCTGCCTCTGATTCCCAACCTCTGATTCCCCACCTCTGATTCCCCATATCTGATTCCCCGCCTCTGTTTCCCCGCCTCTGATTCCCCGCCTCTGATTCTCCATATCTCATTCCCCGCCTCTGAATCCCCATCTCTGATTCCCGGACTCTGATTCCCCACCTCTGATTCCCGGCCTCTTATTCCCAGCATCTGATTCCCGGCCTCTGATTCCCGGCCTCTGATTCCCCGCTTCTGATTCTGATTCCCTGCCTCTGATTCCCCATCTCTGATTCCGCACATCTGATTCCCTGCCTCTGATTCCCCACCTCTGATTCCCCATATCTGATTCCCCGCCTCTGTTTCCCCGCCTCTGATTCCCCGCCTCTGTTTCCCCATATCTAATTCCCCACCTCTGATGCCCCAACTCTGATTCCCCGCCTCTGATTCCCCAGCTCTGATTCCCCGCCTCTGATTCCCCGCAACCGATTCCCCATGTCTGATTCCCCGCCTCTGTTTCCCCGCATCTGATTCCCCGCCTCTGTTTCCCCATATCTGATTCCCCGCCTCTGATTCCCCAGCTCTGATTCCCTGCCTCTGATTCCCCGCGTTCTATTCGCTGCCTCTGATTCCCCTACTGTGATTCCCCATCTCTGATTCACCACCTCTGATTCCCCACCTCTGATTCCCCATATCTAATTCCCCGCCTCTGCTTGCCCGCCTCTCATTCCCCGCCTCTGTTTCCCCATATCTGATTCCCCGCCTCTGAATCCCCAACTCTGATTCCCTGCCTCTGATTCACCAGCTCTGATTCCCCGCCTTTGATTCCCCCCGTCTGATTCCCAGCCTCTGAATCCCCGTCTGATTTCTTGCCTCTGATTCCCCGCCTCTGATTCCCCATCTCTGATTCACTGCCTCTGATTCCCCACATCTGATTCCCCATCTCTGATTCCGCACAACCGATTCCCTGCCTCTGATTCCCCGACTCTGATTCCACACCTCTGATTCCCCAGCTCTGATTCCCCGCCTCTGATTCCCCGCGTCTGATTCCCTGCCTGTGATTCCCCGCCTCTGATTCCCCATCTCTGATTCCCCACCTCTGATTCCCCGTGTCTGATTCCCTTCCTTTGATTCCCCGCCTCTGATTCCCCGCCTCTGATTCCCTGCCACTGATTCCCCGCCCCTGATTCCCCACCTCTGATTCTCCATATCTTATTCCCCGCCTCTGTTTCCCCCCCTCTGATTCCCAGCCTCTGATTCCCCATATCTGATTCCCCGCCTCTGATTCCCCATATCTGATTCCCCGCCTCTATTTCCCCATATCTGCTTCGCCGCCTCTGATTCCCCAACTCTGATTCCCCGCCTCTGATTCCCCAGCTCTGATTTCCCGCCTCTGATTCCCGGCATCCGATTCCCTGCCTCTGATTCCCCGCCTCTGATTCCCCATCTCTGATTCCCCGCCTCAGATTCCCCGTGTCTGATTCCCTGCCTCTGATTCCCCGCCTCTGATTCCCCATATCTGATTCCCCGCCTCTGTTTTCCCGCCTCTGATTCCCTGCCTCTGATTCCCCATATCTGATTCCCCGCCTCTGATTCCCCGCCTCTGATTCCCCTCCTCTGATTCCCCATATCTGATTCCCCGCCTCTGATTGCCCACCTCTGATTCCCCGCCTCTGATTCGCCAGCTCCGATTCCCCGCCTCTGATTCCCCGCATCTGATTCCCTGCCTCTGATTCCCCTCCTCTGATTCCCCATCTCTGATTCACCGCCTTTAATTCGCCACCTCTGATTCCCCATATCTGATTCCCCACCTCTGTTTCCCCGCCTCTGATTCCCCGCCTCTGATTCTCCATATCTCATTCCCCGCCTCTGAATCCCCATCTCTGATTCCCGGACTCTGATTCCCCACCTCTGATTCCCGGCCTCTTATTCCCAGCATCTGATTCCCGGCCTCTTATTCCCGGCCTCTGATTCCCCGCTTCTGATTCTGATTCCCTGCCTCTGATTCCCCATCTCTGATTCCGCACATCTGATTCCCTGCCTCTGATTCCCCACCTCTGATTCCCCATATCTGATTCCCCGCCTCTGTTTCCCCGCCTCTGATTCCCCGCCTCTGTTTCCCTATATCTAATTCCCCACCTCTGATGCCCCAACTCTGATTCCCCGCCTCTGATTCCCCAGCTCTGATTCCCCGCCTCTGATTCCCTGCATCCGATTCCCCATATCTGATTCCCCGCCTCTGTTTCCCCGCCTCTGATTCCCCGCCTCTGTTTCCCCATATCTGATTCCCCGCCTCTGATTCCCAACTATGATTCCCCGCCTCTGATTCCCCAGCTCTGATTCCCTGCCTCTGATTCCCCGCATTCTATTCCCTGCCTCTGATTCCCCGCCTGTGATTCCCCCACTGATTCACCACCTCTGATTCCCCACCTCTGATTCCCCATATCTAATTCCCCGCCTCTGTTTTCCCGCCTCTGATTCCCCGCCTCTGTTTCCCCATATCTGATTCCCCGCCTCTGAATCCCCAACTCTGATTCCCTGCCTCAGATTCCCCAGCTCTGATTCCACGCCTTTGATTCCCCCCGTCTGATTCCCAGCCTCTGAATCCCCGTGTCTGATTTCCTGCCTCTGATTCCCCGCCTCTGATTCCACATCTCTGATTCACCGCCTCTGATTCCCCACCTCTGATTCCCCATCTCTGATTCCGCACATCCAATTCCCTGCCTCTGATTCCCCAACTCTGATTCCCCACCTCTGATTCCCCAGCTCTGATTCCCCGCCTCAGATTCCCCACGTCTGATTCCCTGCCTCTGATTCCCCGCCTCTGATTCCCTGCCTCTGATTCCCCATATCTGATTCCCCGCCTCTGATTCCCCAACTCTGATTCCCCATCTCTGATTCACCGCCTTTGATTCCCCACCTCTGATTCTCCATATCTGATTCCCCACCTCTGTTTCCCCGCCTCTGATTCCCCGCCTCTGATTCTCCATATCTCATTCCCCGCCTCTGAATCCCCATCTCTGATTCCCGGACTCTGATTCCCCACCTCTGATTCCCGGCCTCTTATTCCCAGCATCTGATTCCCGGCCTCTGATTCCCGGCCTCTGATTCCCCGCTTCTGATTCTGATTCCCTGCCTCTGATTCCCCATCTCTGATTCCGCACATCTGATTCCCTGCCTCTGATTCCCCACCTCTGATTCCCCATATCTGATTCCCCGCCTCTGTTTCCCCTCCTCTGATTCCCCGCCACTGTTTCCCCATATCTAATTCCCCACCTCTCATGCCCCAACTCTGATTCCCCGCCTCTGATTCCCCAGCTCTGATTCCCCGCCTCTGATTCCCCGCAACCGATTCCCCATGTCTGATTCCCCGCCTCTGTTTCCCCGCCTCTGATTCCCCGCCTCTGTTTCCCCATATCTGATTCCCCGCCTCTGATTCCCCAGCTCTGATTCCCTGCCTCTGATTCCCCGCGTTCTATTCGCTGCCTCTGATTCCCCTCCTGTGATTCCCCATCTCTGATTCACCACCTCTGATTCCCCACCTCTGATTCCCCATATCTAATTCCCCGCCTCTGCTTGCCCGCCTCTCATTCCCCGCCTCTGTTTCCCCATATCTGATTCCCCGCCTCTGAATCCCCAACTCTGATTCCCTGCCTCTGATTCACCAGCTCGGATTCCCCGCCTTTGATTCCCCCGTCTGATTCCCAGCCTCTGAATCCCCGTCTGATTTCTTGCCTCTGATTCCCCGCCTCTGATTCCCCATCTCTGATTCACTGCCTCTGATTCCCCACATCTGATTCCCCATCTCTGATTCCGCACAACCGATTCCCTGCCTCTGATTCCCCGACTCTGATTCCACACCTCTGATTCCCCAGCTCTGATTCCCCGCTTCTGATTCCACGCGTCTGATTCCCTGCCTGTGATTCCCCGCCTCTGATTCCCCATCTCTGATTCCCCACCTCTGATTCCCCGTGTCTGATTCCCTTCCTTTGATTCCCCGCCTCTGATTCCCCGCCTCTGATTCCCTGCCACTGATTCCCCGCCCCTGATTCCCCACCTCTGATTCTCCATATCTTATTCCCCGCCTCTGTTTCCCCCCCTCTGATTCCCAGCCTCTGATTCCCCATATCTGATTCCCCGCCTCTGATTCCCCATATCTGATTCCCCGCCTCTATTTCCCCATATCTGCTTTGCCGCCTCTGATTCCCCAACTCTGATTCCCCGCCTCTGATTCCCCAGCTCTGATTTCCCGCCTCTGATTCCCGGCATCCGATTCCCTGCCTCTGATTCCCCGCCTCTGATTCCCCATCTCTGATTCCCCGCCTCTGATTCCCCGTGTCTGATTCCCTGCCTCTGATTCCCCGCCTCTGATTCCCCATATCTGATTCCCCGCCTCTGTTTTCCCGCCTCTGATTCCCTGCCTCTGATTCCCCATATCTGATTCCCCGCCTCTGATTCCCCAACTCTGATTCCCCGCCTCTGATGCCCCAACTCTGATTCCCCGCCTCTGATTCCCCAGCTCTGATTCCCCGCCTCTGATTCCCCGCAACCGATTCCCCATGTCTGATTCCCCGCCTCTGTTTCCCCGCCTCTCATTCCCCGCCTCTGTTTCCCCATATCTGATTCCCCGCCTCTGATTCCCCAGCTCTGATTCCCTGCCTCTGATTCCCCGCGTTCTATTCGCTGCCTCTGATTCCCCTCCTGTGATTCCCCATCTCTGATTCACCACCTCTGATTCCCCATATCTAATTCCCCGCCCCTGCTTGCCCGCCTCTCATTCCCCGCCTCTGTTTCCCCATATCTGATTCCCCGCCTCTGAATCCCCAACTCTGATTCCCTGCCTCTGATTCACCAGCTCTGATTCCCCGCCTTTGATTCCCCCCGTCTGATTCCCAGCCTCTGAATCCCCGTCTGATTTCTTGCCTCTGATTCCCCGCCTCTGATTCCCCGCGTCTGATTCCCCACATCTGATTCCCCATCTCTGATTCCGCACAACCGATTCCCTGCCTCTGATTCCCCGACTCTGATTCCACACCTCTGATTCCCCAGCTCTGATTCCCCGCCTCTGATTCCCCGCGTCTGATTCCCTGCCTGTGATTCCCCGCCTCTGATTCCCCATCTCTGATTCCCCACCTCTGATTCCCCGCGTCTGATTCCCTTCCTTTGATTCCCCGCCTCTGATTCCCCGCCTCTGATTCCCTGCCACTGATTCCCCGCCCTTGATTCCCCACCTCTGATTCTCCATATCTTATTCCCCGCCTCTGTTTCCCCCCTCTGATTCCCAGCCTCTGATTCCCCATATCTGATTCCCCGCCTCTGATTCCCCATATCTGATTCCCCGCCTCTATTTCCCCATATCTGCTTCGCCGCCTCTGATTCCCCAACTCTGATTCCCCGCCTCTGATTCCCCAGCTCTGATTTCCCGCCTCTGATTCCCGGCATCCGAATCCCTGCCTCTGATTCCCCGCCTCTGATTCCCCATCTCTGATTCCCCGCCTCTGATTCCCCGTGTCTGATTCCCTGCCTCTGATTCCCCGCCTCTGATTCCCCATATCTGATTCCCCGCCTCTGTTTTCCCGCCTCTGATTCCCTGCCTCTGATTCCCCATATCTGATTCCCCGCCTCTGATTCCCCAACTCTGATTCCCCGCCTCTGATTCCCCAGCTCTGAATCCCCGCCTCTGATTCCCCGCGTCTGATTCCCTGCCTCTGATTCCCCGCCTCTGATTCCCCATCTGTGATTCACAACCTCTGATGCCCCACCTCTGATTCCCCATATCTGATTCCCCGCCTCTGTTTCCCCGCCTCTGATTCCCCGCCTCTGATTCCCCATATCTGATTCCCCGCCTCTGAGTGCCCACCTCTGATTCCCCGCGTCTGATTCCCTGCCTCTGATTCCCCGCCTCTGATTCCCCATCTGTGATTCACAACCTCTGATGCCCCACCTCTGATTCCCCATATCTGATTCCCCGCCTCTGTTTTCCCGCCTCTGATTCCCTGCCTCTGATTCCCCATATCTGATTCCCCGCCTCTGATTCCCCAACTCTGATTCCCCGCCTCTGATTCCCCAGCTCTGAATCCCCGCCTCTGATTCCCCGCGTCTGATTCCCTGCCTCTGATTCCCCGCCTCTGATTCCCCATCTGTGATTCACAACCTCTGATGCCCCACCTCTGATTCCCCATATCTGATTCCCCGCCTCTGTTTCCCCGCCTCTGATTCCCCGCCTCTGATTCCCCATATCTGATTCCCCGCCTCTGATTGCCCACCTCTGATTCCCCGCGTCTGATTCCCTGCCTCTGATTCCCTGCTTCTGATTCTGATTCCCTGCCTCTGATTCCCCATCTCTGATTCCGCACATCTGATTCCTTGCCTCTGATTCCCCACCTCTGATTCCCCATATCTGATTCCCCGCCTGGGTTTCCCCGCCTCTGATTCCCCGCCTCTGTTTCCCAATATCTAAGTCCCCGCCTCTGATTCCCCAAATCTGATTCCCCACCTCTGATTCCCCAGCTCTGATTCCCTGCCTCTGATTCCCCGCATCTGATTCCCTGCATCTGATTCCAAGCCTCTGATTCCCTGCCTCTGATTCCCAACCTCTGATTCCCCACCTCTGATTCCCCATATCTGATTCCCCGCCTCTGTTTCCCCGCCTCGGATTCCCCGCCTCTGTTTCCCCATATCTGATTCCCGGCCTTTGATTCCCCGCCTCTGATTCCCCGCCTCTGATTCCCTGCCTCTGATTCCCCATCTCCGATTCCGCACATCTGATTCCCTTCCTCTGATTCCCCGCCTCTGATTCCCCGCCTCGGATTCCCTGCCTCTGATTCCCAACCTCGGATTCCCCACCTCTGATTCCCCATATCTGATTCCCCGCCTCTGTTTCCCCGCCTCTGTTTCCCCGCCTCTGATTCCCCGCCTCTGTTTCCCTATATCTAATTCCCCACCTCTGATTCCCCATATCTGATTCCCCACCTCTGTTTCCCCGCCTCTGATTCCCCGCCTCTGATTCCCCATATCTGATTCCCTGCCTCTGATTCCCCAACTCTGATTCCCCGCCTCTGATTCCCCAGCTCTGAATCCCCGCCTCTGATTCCCCGCGTCTGATTCCCTGCCTCTGATTCCCCGCCTTGATTCCCCATCTCTGATTCACAACCTCTGATTCCCCACATCTGATTCCCTATATTTGATTCCCCGCCTCTGTTTCCCCGCCTCTGATTCCCCGCCTCTGATTCCCCATATCTGATTCCCCGCCTCTGATTGCCCACCTCTGATTCCCCGCCTCTGATTCGCCAGCTCCGATTCCCCGCCTCTGATTCCCCGCATCTGATTCCCTGCCTCTGATTCCCCGCCTCTGATTCCCCATCTCTGATTCACCGCCTTTGATTCGCCACCTCTGATTCCCCATATCTGATTCCCCACCTCTGTTTCCCCGCCTCTGATTCCCCGCCTCTGATTCTCCATATCTCATTCCCCGCCTCTGAATCCCCATCTCTGATTCCCGGACTCTGATTCCCCACCTCTGATTCCCGGCCTCTTATTCCCAGCATCTGATTCCCGGCCTCTTATTGCCGGCCTCTGATTCCCCGCTTCTGATTCTGATTCCCTGCCTCTGATTCCCCATCTCTGATTCCGCACATCTGATTCCCTGCCTCTGATTCCCCACCTCTGATTCCCCATATCTGATTCCCCGCCTCTGTTTCCCCGCCTCTGATTCCCCGCCTCTGTTTCCCTATATCTAATTCTCCACCTCTGATGCCCCAACTCTGATTCCCCGCCTCTGATTCCCCAGCTCTGATTCCCCGCCTCTGATTCCCTGCATCCGATTCCCCATATCTGATTCCCCGCCTCTGTTTCCCCGCCTCTCATTCCCCGCCTCTGTTTCCCCATATCTGATTCCCCGCCTCTGAATCCCCAACTCTGATTCCCTGCCTCTGATTCACCAGCTCTGATTCCCCGCCTTTGATTCCCCCCGTCTGATTCCCAGCCTCTGAATCCCCGTCTGATTTCTTGCCTCTGATTCCCCGCCTCTGATTCCCCGCGTCTGATTCCCCACATCTGATTCCCCATCTCTGATTCCGCACAACTGATTCCCTGCCTCTGATTCCCCGACTCTGATTCCACACCTCTGATTCCCCTCCTCTGATTCCCCGCGTCTGATTCCCTTCCTTTGATTCCCCGCCTCTGATTCCCCACCTCTGATTCCCTGCCACTGATTCCCCGCCCCTGATTCCCCACCTCTGATTCTCCATATCTTATTCCCCGCCTCTGTTTCCCCCCCTCTGATTCCCAGCCTCTGATTCCCCATATCTGATTCCCTGCCTCTGATTCCCCATATCTGATTCCCCGCCTCTATTTCCCCATATCTGCTTCGCCGCCTCTGATTCCCCAACTCTGATTCCCCGCCTCTGATTCCCCAGCTCTGATTTCCCGCCTCTGATTCCCGGCATCCGAATCCCTGCCTCTGATTCCCCGCCTCTGATTCCCCATCTCTGATTCCCCGCCTCTGATTCCCCGTGTCTGATTCCCTGCCTCTGATTCCCCGCCTCTGATTCCCCATATCTGATTCCCCGCCTCTGATTCCCCAACTCTGATTCCCCGCCTCTGATTCCCCAGCTCTGAATCCCCGCCTCTGATTCCCCGCGTCTGATTCCCTGCCTCTGATTCCCCGCCTCTGATTCCCCATCTGTGATTCACAACCTCTGATGCCCCACCTCTGATTCCCCATATCTGATTCCCCGCCTCTGTTTCCCCGCCTCTGATTCCCCGCCTCTGATTCCCCATATCTGATTCCCCGCCTCTGATTGCCAACCTCTGATTCCCCGCGTCTGATTCCCTGCCTCTGATTCCCCGCCTCTGATTCCCCATCTGTGATTCACAACCTCTGATGCCCCACCTCTGATTCCCCATATCTGATTCCCCGCCTCTGATTGCCCACCTCTGATTCCCCGCGTCTGATTCCCTGCCTCTGATTCCCTGCTTCTGATTCTGATTCCCTGCCTCTGATTCCCCATCTCTGATTCCGCACATCTGATTCCTTGCCTCTGATTCCCCACCTCTGATTCCCCATATCTGATTCCCCGCCTGGGTTTCCCCGCCTCTGATTCCCCGCCTCTGTTTCCCAATATCTAAGTCCCCGCCTCTGATTCCCCAAATCTGATTCCCCACCTCTGATTCCCCAGCTCTGATTCCCCGCCTCTGATTCCCCGCATCTGATTCCCTGCATCTGATTCCAAGCCTCTGATTCCCTGCCTCTGATTCCCAACCTCTGATTCCCCACCTCTGATTCCCTATATCTGATTCCCCGCCTCTGTTTCCCCGCCTCGGATTCCCCGCCTCTGTTTCCCCATATCTGATTCCCGGCCTCTGATTCCCCGCCTCTGATTCCCCGCCTCTGATTCCCTGCCTCTGATTCCCCATCTCCGATTCCGCACATCTGATTCCCTTCCTCTGATTCCCCGCCTCTGATTCCCCGCCTCGGATTCCCTGCCTCTGATTCCCAACCTCGGATTCCCCACCTCTGATTCCCCATATCTGATTCCCCGCCTCTGTTTCCCCGCCTCTGTTTCCCCGCCTCTGATTCCCCGCCTCTGATTCCCCATATCTGATTCCCCGCCTCTGATTGCCAACCTCTGATTCCCCGCGTCTGATTCCCTGCCTCTGATTCCCCGCCTCTGATTCCCCATCTGTGATTCACAACCTCTGATGCCCCACCTCTGATTCCCCATATCTGATTCCCCGCCTCTGTTTTCCCGCCTCTGATTCCCTGCCTCTGATTCCCCATATCTGATTCCCCGCCTCTGATTCCCCAACTCTGATTCCCCGCCTCTGATTCCCCAGCTCTGAATCCCCGCCTCTGATTCCCCGCGTCTGATTCCCTGCCTCTGATTCCCCGCCTCTGATTCCCCATCTGTGATTCACAACCTTTGATGCCCCACCTCTGATTCCCCATATCTGATTCCCCGCCTCTGTTTCCCCGCCTCTGATTCCCCGCCTCTGATTCCCCATATCTGATTCCCCGCCTCTGATTGCCCACCTCTGATTCCCCGCGTCTGATTCCCTGCCTCTGATTCCCTGCTTCTGATTCTGATTCCCTGCCTCTGATTCCCCATCTCTGATTCCGCACATCTGATTCCTTGCCTCTGATTCCCCACCTCTGATTCCCCATATCTGATTCCCCGCCTGGGTTTCCCCGCCTCTGATTCCCCGCCTCTGTTTCCCAATATCTAAGTCCCCGCCTCTGATTCCCCAAATCTGATTCCCCACCTCTGATTCCCCAGCTCTGATTCCCCGCCTCTGATTCCCCGCATCTGATTCCCTGCATCTGATTCCAAGCCTCTGATTCCCTGCCTCTGATTCCCAACCTCTGATTCCCCACCTCTGATTCCCTATATCTGATTCCCCGCCTCTGTTTCCCCGCCTCGGATTCCCCGCCTCTGTTTCCCCATATCTGATTCCCGGCCTCTGATTCCCCGCCTCTGATTCCCCGCCTCTGATTCCCTGCCTCTGATTCCCCATCTCCGATTCCGCACATCTGATTCCCTTCCTCTGATTCCCCGCCTCTGATTCCCCGCCTCGGATTCCCTGCCTCTGATTCCCAACCTCGGATTCCCCACCTCTGATTCCCCATATCTGATTCCCCGCCTCTGTTTCCCCGCCTCTGTTTCCCCGCCTCTGATTCCCCGCCTCTGTTTCCCTATATCTAATTCCCCACCTCTGATTCCCCATATCTGATTCCCCACCTCTGTTTCCCCGCCTCTGATTCCCCGCCTCTGATTCCCCATATCTGATTCCCTGCCTCTGATTCCCCAACTCTGATTCCCCGCCTCTGATTCCCCAGCTCTGAATCCCCGCCTCTGATTCCCCGCGTCTGATTCCCTTCCTCTGATTCCCCGCCTTGATTCCCCATCTCTGATTCACAACCTCTGATTCCCCACATCTGATTCCCTATATTTGATTCCCCGCCTCTGTTTCCCCGCCTCTGATTCCCCGCCTCTGATTCCCCATATCTGATTCCCCGCCTCTGATTGCCCACCTCTGATTCCCCGCCTCTGATTCGCCAGCTCCGATTCCCCGCATCTGATTCCCCGCATCTGATTCCCTGCCTCTGATTCCCCGCCTCTGATTCCCCATCTCTGATTCACCGCCTTTGATTCGCCACCTCTGATTCCCCATATCTGATTCCCCACCTCTGTTTCCCCGCCTCTGATTCCCCGCCTCTGATTCTCCATATCTCATTCCCCGCCTCTGAATCCCCATCTCTGATTCCCGGACTCTGATTCCCCACCTCTGATTCCCGGCCTCTTATTCCCAGCATCTGATTCCCGGCCTCTTATTGCCGGCCTCTGATTCCCCATCTCTGATTCCGCACATCTGATTCCCTGCCTCTGATTCCCCACCTCTGATTCCAAATATCTGATTCCCCGCATCTGTTTCCCCGCCTCTGATTCCCCGCCTCTGTTTCCCTATATCTAATTCCCCACCTCTGATGCCCCAACTCTGATTCCCCGCCTCTGATTCCCCAGCTCTGATTCCCCGCATCTGATTCCCTGCATCCGATTCCCCATATCTGATTCCCCGCCTCTCTTTCCCCGCCTCTGATTCCCCGCCTCTGTTTCCCCATATCTGATTCCCCGCCTCTGATTCCCAACTATGATTCCCCGCCTCTGATTCCCCAGCTCTGATTCCCTGCCTCTGATTCCCCGCGTTCTATTCCCTGCCTCTGATTCCCCGCCTGTGATTCCCCCACTGATTCACCACCTCTGATTCCCCACCTCTGATTCCCCATATCTAATTCCCCGCCTCTGTTTTCCCGCCTCTGATTCCCCGCCTCTGTTTCCCCATATCTGATTCCCCGCCTCTGAATCCCCAACTCTGATTCCCTGCCTCAGATTCCCCAGCTCTGATTCCCCGCCTTTGATTCCCCCCGTCTGATTCCCAGCCTCTGAATCCCCGTGTCTGATTTCCTGCCTCTGATTCCCCGCCTCTGATTCCCCATCTCTGATTCACCGCCTCTGATTCCCCACCTCTGATTCCCCATCTCTGATTCCGCACATCCAATTCCCTGCCTCTGATTCCCCAACTCTGATTCCCCACCTCTGATTCCCCAGCTCTGATTCCCCGCCTCAGATTCCCCACGTCTGATTCCCTGCCTCTGATTCCCCGCCTCTGATTCCCTGCCTCTGATTCCCCATATCTGATTCCCCGCCTCTGATTCCCCAACTCTGATTCCCCGCTTCTGATTCCCCAGCTCTGAATCCCCGCCTCTGATTCCCCGCGTCTGATTCCCTGCCTCTGATTCCCCGCCTCTAATTCCCCATCTGTGATTCACAACCTCTGATGCCCCACCTCTGATTCCCCATATCTGATTCCCCGCCTGTTTCCCCGCCTCTGATTCCCCACCTCTGATTCCCCATATCTGATTCCCCGCCTCTGATTGCCCACCTCTGATTCCCCGCGTCTGATTCCCTGCCTCTGATTCCCCGCCTCTGATTCCCCATATCTGATTCACCACCTCTGATTCCCGGCCTCTGATTCCCCATCTCTGATTCCGCACATCCGATTCCCTGCCTATGATTCCCCACCTCTGATTCCCCGCCTCTGATTCCCCATATCTGATTCCCTGCCTCTGTTTCCCCGCCTCTGATTCCCCACCTCTGTTTCCCCATATCTGATTCCCCGCCTCTGGTTCCCCAACTCTAATACCCTGCCTCTGATTCCCCAGCTCTGATTCCCCGCCTCTGATTCCCCGCATCTGATTCCCTGCCTCTGATTCCCCGCCTCTGATTCCAGGCCTCTGTTTCCCCATATCTGATTCCCCTCCTCTGATTCCCCAACTCTGATTCCCCGCCTCTGATTCCCCAGCTTTGATTCCCCGCCTTTTATTCCCGGCCTCTGATTCCCTGCCACTGATTCCCCGCCTCTGATTCCCCACCTCTGATTCCCCTTATCTGATTCCCCGCCTCTGTTTCCCCACCTCTGATTCCCGGCCTCTTATTCCCAGCATCTGATACCCGGCCTCTGATTCCCTGCCTCTGATTCCCCGCCTCTGATTCCCCATCTCTGATTCCCCGCCTCTGATTCCCCGTGTCTGATTCCCTGCCTCTGATTCCCCGTCTCTGATTCCCCGCGTCTGATTCCCTGCCACTGATTCCCTGCCCCTGATTCCCCACCTCTGATTCCCCATATCTGATTCCCCGCCTCTGTTTCCCCAACTCTGATTCCCTTCCTCTAATTCGCCAGCTATGATTCCCCGACTCTGATTCCCTGCCACTGATTCCCTGCCCCTGATTCCCCACCTCTGATTCCCCATATCTGATTCCCCGCCTCTGTTTCCCCAACTCTGATTCCCCTCCTCTAATTCGCCAGCTATGATTCCCCGCCTCTGATTCCCTGCGTCTGATTCCCTGCCTCTGATTCGCCACCTCTGATTCCCCATATCTGATTCCCCACCTCTGTTTCCCCGCCTCTGATTCCCCGCCTCTGATTCTCCATATCTCATTCCCCGCCTCTGAATCCCCATCTCTGATTCCCGGACTCTGATTCCCCACCTCTGATTCCCGGCCTCTTATTCCCAGCATCTGATTCCCGGCCTCTTATTGCCGGCCTCTGATTCCCCATCTCTGATTCCGCACATCTGATTCCCTGCCTCTGATTCCCCACCTCTGATTCCAAATATCTGATTCCCCGCATCTGTTTCCCCGCCTCTGATTCCCCGCCTCTGTTTCCCTATATCTAATTCCCCACCTCTGATGCCCCAACTCTGATTCCCCGCCTCTGATTCCCCAGCTCTGATTCCCCGCATCTGATTCCCTGCATCCGATTCCCCATATCTGATTCCCCGCCTCTCTTTCCCCGCCTCTGATTCCCCGCCTCTGTTTCCCCATATCTGATTCCCCGCCTCTGATTCCCAACTATGATTCCCCGCCTCTGATTCCCCAGCTCTGATTCCCTGCCTCTGATTCCCCGCGTTCTATTCCCTGCCTCTGATTCCCCGCCTGTGATTCCCCCACTGATTCACCACCTCTGATTCCCCACCTCTGATTCCCCATATCTAATTCCCCGCCTCTGTTTTCCCGCCTCTGATTCCCCGCCTCTGTTTCCCCATATCTGATTCCCCGCCTCTGAATCCCCAACTCTGATTCCCTGCCTCAGATTCCCCAGCTCTGATTCCCCGCCTTTGATTCCCCCCGTCTGATTCCCAGCCTCTGAATCCCCGTGTCTGATTTCCTGCCTCTGATTCCCCGCCTCTGATTCCCCATCTCTGATTCACCGCCTCTGATTCCCCACCTCTGATTCCCCATCTCTGATTCCGCACATCCAATTCCCTGCCTCTGATTCCCCAACTCTGATTCCCCACCTCTGATTCCCCAGCTCTGATTCCCCGCCTCAGATTCCCCACGTCTGATTCCCTGCCTCTGATTCCCCGCCTCTGATTCCCTGCCTCTGATTCCCCATATCTGATTCCCCGCCTCTGATTCCCCAACTCTGATTCCCCGCTTCTGATTCCCCAGCTCTGAATCCCCGCCTCTGATTCCCCGCGTCTGATTCCCTGCCTCTGATTCCCCGCCTCTAATTCCCCATCTGTGATTCACAACCTCTGATGCCCCACCTCTGATTCCCCATATCTGATTCCCCGCCTGTTTCCCCGCCTCTGATTCCCCACCTCTGATTCCCCATATCTGATTCCCCGCCTCTGATTGCCCACCTCTGATTCCCCGCGTCTGATTCCCTGCCTCTGATTCCCCGCCTCTGATTCCCCATATCTGATTCACCACCTCTGATTCCCGGCCTCTGATTCCCCATCTCTGATTCCGCACATCCGATTCCCTGCCTATGATTCCCCACCTCTGATTCCCCGCCTCTGATTCCCCATATCTGATTCCCTGCCTCTGTTTCCCCGCCTCTGATTCCCCACCTCTGTTTCCCCATATCTGATTCCCCGCCTCTGGTTCCCCAACTCTAATACCCTGCCTCTGATTCCCCAGCTCTGATTCCCCGCCTCTGATTCCCCGCATCTGATTCCCTGCCTCTGATTCCCCGCCTCTGATTCCAGGCCTCTGTTTCCCCATATCTGATTCCCCTCCTCTGATTCCCCAACTCTGATTCCCCGCCTCTGATTCCCCAGCTTTGATTCCCCGCCTTTTATTCCCGGCCTCTGATTCCCTGCCACTGATTCCCCGCCTCTGATTCCCCACCTCTGATTCCCCTTATCTGATTCCCCGCCTCTGTTTCCCCACCTCTGATTCCCGGCCTCTTATTCCCAGCATCTGATACCCGGCCTCTGATTCCCTGCCTCTGATTCCCCGCCTCTGATTCCCCATCTCTGATTCCCCGCCTCTGATTCCCCGTGTCTGATTCCCTGCCTCTGATTCCCCGTCTCTGATTCCCCGCGTCTGATTCCCTGCCACTGATTCCCTGCCCCTGATTCCCCACCTCTGATTCCCCATATCTGATTCCCCGCCTCTGTTTCCCCAACTCTGATTCCCTTCCTCTAATTCGCCAGCTATGATTCCCCGACTCTGATTCCCTGCCACTGATTCCCTGCCCCTGATTCCCCACCTCTGATTCCCCATATCTGATTCCCCGCCTCTGTTTCCCCAACTCTGATTCCCCTCCTCTAATTCGCCAGCTATGATTCCCCGCCTCTGATTCCCTGCGTCTGATTCCCTGCCTCTGATTCCCAGCCTCTGATTCCCCTTCTCTGATTCACCACCTCTGAATCCCCACCTCTGATTCCCCATCTCTGATTCCGCACATCCGATTCCCTGCCTCTGATTCCCCGCCTCTGATTCCCCGCCTCTGATTCCCCGCCTCTGATTCCCCGCGTCTGATTCCCTGCCACTGATTCCCTGCCCCTGATTCCCCACCTCTGATTCCCCAAATCTGATTCCCCGCCTCTGTTTCCCCACCTCTGATTCCCCGCCTCTGTTTCCCCATATCTGATTCCCCGCCTCTGATTCCCCAACTCTGATTCCCCTCCTCTAATTCGCCAGCTATGATTCCCCGCCTCTGATTCCCTGCATCTGATTCCCTGCCTCTGATTCCCAGCCTCTGATTCCCCTTCTCTGATTCACCACCTCTGAATCGCCACCTCTGATTCCCCATCTCTGATTCCGCACATCCGATTCCCTGCCTCTGATTCCCCGCCTTTTATTCCCGGCCTCTGATTCCCTGCCACTGATTCCCTGCTTCTGATTCTGATTCCCTGCCTCTGATTCCCCATCTCTGATTCCGCACATCTGATTCCCTGCCTCTGATTCCCCACCTCTGATTCCCCATATCTGATTCCCTGCCTCTGTTTCCCCGCCTCTGATTCCCCGCCTCTGTTTCCCGATATCTGATTCCCCGCCTCTGATTCCCCAACTCTGATTCCCCTCCTCTAATTCGCCAGCTATGATTCCCCGCCTCTGATTCCCTGCGTCTGATTCCCTGCCTCTGATTCCCAGCCTCTGATTCCCCTTCTCTGATTCACCACCTCTGAATCCCCACCTCTGATTCCCCATCTCTGATTCTGCACATCCGATTCCCTGCCTCTGATTCCCAGCCTCTGATTCCCCGCCTCTGATTCGCAACCTCTAATTCCCCACCTCTGATTCCCCATATCTGATTCCCCGCCTCTGTTTCCCTGCCTCTGATTCCCGGCCTCTGTTTCCCCATATCTGATTCCCCTCCTCTGATTCCCCAACTCTGATTCCCCGCCTCTGATTCCCCAGCTCTGATTCCCCGCCTTTTATTCCCGGCCTCTGATTCCCTGCCACTGATTCCCCGCCCCTGATTCCCCACCTCTGATTCCCCATATCTGATTCCCCGCCTCTGTTTCCCCAGCTCTGATTCCCCACCTCTGATTCCCCAGCTCTGAGTCCCTGCCACTGATTCCCCGCCCCTGATTCCCCACCTCTGATTCCCCATATCTGATTCCCCGCCTCTGTTTCCCCAGCTCTGATTCCCTGCCTCTGATTCCCTGCCCTGATTCCCCATCTCTGTTTCACCGCCTTTGATTCGCCACCTCTGATTCCCCATATCTGATTCCCCGCCTCTGTTTCCCCGCCTCCGATTCCCTGCCTCTGATTCCCCATATCTGATTCCCCACCTCTGATTCCCCAACTCTGATTCCCCGCCTCTGATTCCCCAACTCTGATTCCCCGCCTCGGATTCCCGGCGTCCGATTCCCTGCCTCTGATTCCCCGCCTCTGATTCGCCATCTCTGATTCCCCGCCTCTGATTCCCCGTGTCTGATTCCCTGCCACTGATTCCCCGCCTCAGATTCCCCGCCTCTGATTCCCTGCCACTGATTCCCTGCCCCTGATTCCCCACCTCTGATTCCCCATATCTGATTCCCCGCCTCTGTTTCCCCGCCTCTGATTCCCCGCCTCTGATTCCCCATATCTGATTCCCTGCCTCTGATTCCACAACTCTGATTCCCCGCCTCTGATTCCCCAGCTCTGAAACCCCGCCTCTGATTCCCCGCATCTGATTCCCTCCCTCTGATTCCCCGCCTTGATTCCCCATCTCTGATTCACAACCTCTGATTCCCCACCTCTGATTCCCCATATCTGATTCCCCACCTCTGTTTCCCCGCCTCAGATTCCCCGCCTCTGATTCCCCATATCTGATTCCCCGGCTCTGATTGCCCACCTCTGATTCCCCGCCTCTGATTCGCCAGCTCCGATTCCCCGCATCTGATTCCCCGCATCTGATTCCCTGCCTCTGATTCCCCGCCTCTGATTCCCCATCTCTGATTCACCGCCTTTGATTCGCCACCTCTGATTCCCCATATCTGATTCCCCACCTCTGTTTCCCCGCCTCTGATTCCCCGCCTCTGATTCTCCATATCTCATTCCCCGCCTCTGAATCCCCATCTCTGATTCCCGGACTCTGATTCCCCACCTCTGATTCCCGGCCTCTTATTCCCAGCATCTGATTCCCGGCCTCTTATTGCCGGCCTCTGATTCCCCATCTCTGATTCCGCACATCTGATTCCCTGCCTCTGATTCCCCACCTCTGATTCCAAATATCTGATTCCCCGCCTCTGTTTCCCCGCCTCTGATTCCCCGCCTCTTTTTCCCTATATCTAATTCCCCACCTCTGATGCCCCAACTCTGATTCCCCGCCTCTGATTCCCCAGCTCTGACTCCCCGCCTCTGATTCCCTGCATCCGATTCCCCATATCTGATTCCCCGCCTCTCTTTCCCCGCCTCTGATTCCCCGCCTCTGTTTCCCCATATCTGATTCCCCGCCTCTGATTCCCAACTATGATTCCCCGCCTCTGATTCCCCAGCTCTGATTCCCTGCCTCTGATTCCCCGCGTTCTATTCCCTGCCTCTGATTCCCCGCCTGTGATTCCCCCACTGATTCACCACCTCTGATTCCCCACGTCTGATTCCCCATATCTAATTCCCCGCCTCTGTTTTCCCGCCTCTGATTCCCCGCCTCTGTTTCCCCATATCTGATTCCCCGCCTCTGAATCCCCAACTCTGATTCCCTGCCTCAGATTCCCCAGCTCTGATTCCCCGCCTTTGATTCCCCCCGTCTGATTCCCAGCCTCTGAATCCCCGTGTCTGATTTCCTGCCTCTGATTCCCCGCCTCTGATTCCCCATCTCTGATTCACCGCCTCTGATTCCCCACCTCTGATTCCCCATCTCTGATTCCGCACATCCAATTCCCTGCCTCTGATTCCCCAACTCTGATTCCCCACCTCTGATTCCCCAGCTCTGATTCCCCGCCTCAGATTCCCCACGTCTGATTCCCTGCCTCTGATTCCCCGCCTCTGATTCCCTGCCTCTGATTCCCCATATCTGATTCCCCGCCTCTGATTCCCCAACTCTGATTCCCCGCTTCTGATTCCCCAGCTCTGAATCCCCGCCTCTGATTCCCCGCGTCTGATTCCCTGCCTCTGATTCCCCGCCTCTAATTCCCCATCTGTGATTCACAACCTCTGATGCCCCACCTCTGATTCCCCATATCTGATTCCCCGCCTGTTTCCCCGCCTCTGATTCCCCACCTCTGATTCCCCATATCTGATTCCCCGCCTCTGATTGCCCACCTCTGATTCCCCGCGTCTGATTCCCTGCCTCTGATTCCCCGCCTCTGATTCCCCATATCTGATTCACCACCTCTGATTCCCGGCCTCTGATTCCCCATCTCTGATTCCGCACATCCGATTCCCTGCCTATGATTCCCCACCTCTGATTCCCCGCCTCTGATTCCCCATATCTGATTCCCTGCCTCTGTTTCCCCGCCTCTGATTCCCCACCTCTGTTTCCCCATATCTGATTCCCCGCCTCTGGTTCCCCAACTCTAATACCCTGCCTCTGATTCCCCAGCTCTGATTCCCCGCCTCTGATTCCCCGCATCTGATTCCCTGCCTCTGATTCCCCGCCTCTGATTCCAGGCCTCTGTTTCCCCATATCTGATTCCCCTCCTCTGATTCCCCAACTCTGATTCCCCGCCTCTGATTCCCCAGCTTTGATTCCCCGCCTTTTATTCCCGGCCTCTGATTCCCTGCCACTGATTCCCCGCCTCTGATTCCCCACCTCTGATTCCCCTTATCTGATTCCCCGCCTCTGTTTCCCCACCTCTGATTCCCGGCCTCTTATTCCCAGCATCTGATACCCGGCCTCTGATTCCCTGCCTCTGATTCCCCGCCTCTGATTCCCCATCTCTGATTCCCCGCCTCTGATTCCCCGTGTCTGATTCCCTGCCTCTGATTCCCCGTCTCTGATTCCCCGCGTCTGATTCCCTGCCACTGATTCCCTGCCCCTGATTCCCCACCTCTGATTCCCCATATCTGATTCCCCGCCTCTGTTTCCCCAACTCTGATTCCCTTCCTCTAATTCGCCAGCTATGATTCCCCGACTCTGATACCCTGCCACTGATTCCCTGCCCCTGATTCCCCACCTCTGATTCCCCATATCTGATTCCCCGCCTCTGTTTCCCCATCTCTGATTCCCCTCCTCTAATTCGCCAGCTATGATTCCCCGCCTCTGATTCCCTGCGTCTGATTCCCTGCCTCTGATTCCCAGCCTCTGATTCCCCTTCTCTGATTCACCACCTCTGAATCCCCACCTCTGATTCCCCATCTCTGATTCCGCACATCCGATTCCCTGCCTCTGATTCCCCGCCTCTGATTCCCCGCCTCTGATTCCCCGCCTCTGATTCCCCGCGTCTGATTCCCTGCCACTGATTCCCTGCCCCTGATTCCCCACCTCTGATTCCCCAAATCTGATTCCCCGCCTCTGTTTTCCCACCTCTGATTCCCCGCCTCTGTTTCCCCATATCTGATTCCCCGCCTCTGTTTCCCCAACTCTGATTCCCCTCCTCTAATTCGCCAGCTATGATTCCCCGCCTCTGATTCCCTGCATCTGATTCCCTGCCTCTGATTCCCAGCCTCTGATTCCCCTTCTCTGATTCACCACCTCTGAATCGCCACCTCTGATTCCCCATCTCTGATTCCGCACATCCGATTCCCCGCCTCTGTTTCCCCATATCTGATTCCCCGCCTCTGAATCCCCAACTCTGATTCCCTGCCTCAGATTCCCCAGCTCTGATTCCCCGCCTTTGATTCCCCCCGTCTGATTCCCAGCCTCTGAATCCCCGTGTCTGATTTCCTGCCTCTGATTCCCCGCCTCTGATTCCCCATCTCTGATTCACCGCCTCTGATTCCCCACCTCTGATTCCCCATCTCTGATTCCGCACATCCAATTCCCTGCCTCTGATTCCCCAACTCTGATTCCCCACCTCTGATTCCCCAGCTCTGATTCCCCGCCTCAGATTCCCCACGTCTGATTCCCTGCCTCTGATTCCCCGCCTCTGATTCCCTGCCTCTGATTCCCCATATCTGATTCCCCGCCTCTGATTCCCCAACTCTGATTCCCCGCTTCTGATTCCCCAGCTCTGAATCCCCGCCTCTGATTCCCCGCGTCTGATTCCCTGCCTCTGATTCCCCGCCTCTAATTCCCCATCTGTGATTCACAACCTCTGATGCCCCACCTCTGATTCCCCATATCTGATTCCCCGCCTGTTTCCCCGCCTCTGATTCCCCACCTCTGATTCCCCATATCTGATTCCCCGCCTCTGATTGCCCACCTCTGATTCCCCGCGTCTGATTCCCTGCCTCTGATTCCCCGCCTCTGATTCCCCATATCTGATTCACCACCTCTGATTCCCGGCCTCTGATTCCCCATCTCTGATTCCGCACATCCGATTCCCTGCCTATGATTCCCCACCTCTGATTCCCCGCCTCTGATTCCCCATATCTGATTCCCTGCCTCTGTTTCCCCGCCTCTGATTCCCCACCTCTGTTTCCCCATATCTGATTCCCCGCCTCTGGTTCCCCAACTCTAATACCCTGCCTCTGATTCCCCAGCTCTGATTCCCCGCCTCTGATTCCCCGCATCTGATTCCCTGCCTCTGATTCCCCGCCTCTGATTCCAGGCCTCTGTTTCCCCATATCTGATTCCCCTCCTCTGATTCCCCAACTCTGATTCCCCGCCTCTGATTCCCCAGCTTTGATTCCCCGCCTTTTATTCCCGGCCTCTGATTCCCTGCCACTGATTCCCCGCCTCTGATTCCCCACCTCTGATTCCCCTTATCTGATTCCCCGCCTCTGTTTCCCCACCTCTGATTCCCGGCCTCTTATTCCCAGCATCTGATACCCGGCCTCTGATTCCCTGCCTCTGATTCCCCGCCTCTGATTCCCCATCTCTGATTCCCCGCCTCTGATTCCCCGTGTCTGATTCCCTGCCTCTGATTCCCCGTCTCTGATTCCCCGCGTCTGATTCCCTGCCACTGATTCCCTGCCCCTGATTCCCCACCTCTGATTCCCCATATCTGATTCCCCGCCTCTGTTTCCCCAACTCTGATTCCCTTCCTCTAATTCGCCAGCTATGATTCCCCGACTCTGATTCCCTGCCACTGATTCCCTGCCCCTGATTCCCCACCTCTGATTCCCCATATCTGATTCCCCGCCTCTGTTTCCCCATCTCTGATTCCCCTCCTCTAATTCGCCAGCTATGATTCCCCGCCTCTGATTCCCTGCGTCTGATTCCCTGCCTCTGATTCCCAGCCTCTGATTCCCCTTCTCTGATTCACCACCTCTGAATCCCCACCTCTGATTCCCCATCTCTGATTCCGCACATCCGATTCCCTGCCTCTGATTCCCCGCCTCTGATTCCCCGCCTCTGATTCCCCGCCTCTGATTCCCCGCGTCTGATTCCCTGCCACTGATTCCCTGCCCCTGATTCCCCACCTCTGATTCCCCAAATCTGATTCCCCGCCTCTGTTTTCCCACCTCTGATTCCCCGCCTCTGTTTCCCCATATCTGATTCCCCGCCTCTGATTCCCCAACTCTGATTCCCCTCCTCTAATTCGCCAGCTATGATTCCCCGCCTCTGATTCCCTGCATCTGATTCCCTGCCTCTGATTCCCAGCCTCTGATTCCCCTTCTCTGATTCACCACCTCTGAATCGCCACCTCTGATTCCCCATCTCTGATTGCGCACATCCGATTCCCTGCCTCTGATTCCCCGCCTTTTATTCGTGGCCTCTGATTCCCTGCCACTGATTCCCTGCTTCTGATTCTGATTCCCTGCCTCTGATTCCCCATCTCTGATTCCGCACATCTGATTCCCTGCCTCTGATTCCCCACCTCTGATTCCCCATATCTGATTCCCCGCCTCTGTTTCCCCGCCTCTGATTCCCTGCCTCTGTTTCACGATATCTGATTCCCCGCCTCTGATTCCCCAACTCTGATTCCCCTCCTCTAATTCGCCAGCTATGATTCCCCGCCTCTGATTCCCTGCGTCTGATTCCCTGCCTCTGATTCCCAGCCTCTGATTCCCCTTCTCTGATTCACCACCTCTGAATCCCCACCTCTGATTCCCCATCTCTGATTCCGCACATCCGATTCCCTGCCTCTGATTCCCAGCCTCTGATTCCCCGCCTCTGATTCGCAACCTCTAATTCCCCACCTCTGATTCCCCATATCTGATTCCCCGCCTCTGTTTCCCTGCCTCTGATTCCCGGCCTCTGTTTCCCCATATCTGATTCCCCTCCTCTGATTCCCCAACTCTGATTCCCCGCCTCTGATTCCCCAGCTCTGATTCCCCGCCTTTTATTCCCGGCCTCTGATTCCCTGCCACTGATTCCCCGCCCCTGATTCCCCACCTCTGATTCCCCATATCTGATTCCCCGCCTCTGTTTCCCCAGCTCTGATTCCCCACCTCTGATTCCCCAGCTCTGATTCCCTGCCACTGATTCCCCGCCCCTGATTCCCCACCTCTGATTCCCCATATCTGATTCCCCGCCTCTGTTTCCCCAGCTCTGATTCCCTGCCTCTGATTCCCTGCCCTGATTCCCCATCTCTGTTTCACCGCCTTTGATTCGCCACCTCTGATTCCCCATATCTGATTCCCCGCCTCTGTTTCCCCGCCTCTGATTCCCTGCCTCTGATTCCCCATATCTGATTCCCCACCTCTGATTCCCCGCCTCTGATTCCCCGTGTCTGATTCCCTGCCTCTGATTCCCCGCCTCAGATTCCCCGCCTCTGATTCCCTGCCACTGATTCCCTGCCCCTGATTCCCCACCTCTGATTCCCCATATCTGATTCCCCGCCTCTGTTTCCCCGCCTCTGATTCCCCGCCTCTGATTCCCCATATCTGATTCCCTGCCTCTGATTCCACAACTCTGATTCCCCACCTCTGATTCCCCAGCTCTGAAACCCCGCCTCTGATTCCCCGCATCTGATTCCCTCCCTCTGATTCCCCGCCTTGATTCCCCATCTCTGATTCACAACCTCTGATTCCCCACCTCTGATTCCCCATATCTGATTCCCCACCTCTGTTTCCCCGCATCTGATTCCCCGCCTCTGATTCCCCATATCTGATTCCCCGGCTCTGATTGCCCACCTCTGATTCCCCGCCTCTGATTCGCCAGCTCTGATTCCCCGCCTCTGAATCCCCGCATCTGATTCCCTGCCTCTGATTCCCCGCCTCTGATTCCCCATCTCTGATTCACCGACTTTGATTCCCCACCTCTGATTCTCCATATCTGATTCCCCACCTCTGTTTCCCCGCCTCTGATTCCCCGCCTCTGATTCTCCATATCTCATTCCCCGCCTCTGAATCCCCATCTCTGATTCCCGGACTCTGATTCCCCACCTCTGATTCCCGGCCTCTTATTCCCAGCATCTGATTCCCGGCCTCTGATTCCCGGCCTCTGATTCCCCGCTTCTGATTCTGATTCCCTGCCTCTGATTCCCCATCTCTGATTCCGCACATCTGATTCCCTGCCTCTGATTCCCCACCTCTGATTCCCCATATCTGATTCCCCGCCTCTGTTTCCCCGCCTCTGATTCCCCGCCTCTGTTTCCCCATATCTAATTCCCCACCTCTGATGCCCCAACTCTGATTCCCCGCCTCTGATTCCCCAGCTCTGATTCCCCGCCTCTGATTCCCCGCAACCGATTCCCCATGTCTGATTCCCCGCCTCTGTTTCCCCGCATCTGATTCCCCGCCTCTGTTTCCCCATATCTGATTCCCCGCCTCTGATTCCCCAGCTCTGATTCCCTGCCTCTGATTCCCCGCGTTCTATTCGCTGCCTCTGATTCCACTCCTGTGATTCCCCATCTCTGATTCACCACCTCTGATTCCCCACCTCTGATTCCCCATATCTAATTCCCCGCCTCTGCTTGCCCGCCTCTCATTCCCCGCCTCTGTTTCCCCATATCTGATTCCCCGCCTCTGAATCCCCAACTCTGATTCCCTGCCTCTGATTCACCAGCTCTGATTCCCCGCCTTTGATTCCCCCCGTCTGATTCCCAGCCTCTGAATCCCCGTCTGATTTCTTGCCTCTGATTCCCCGCCTCTGATTCCCCATCTCTGATTCACTGCCTCTGATTCCCCACATCTGATTCCCCATCTCTGATTCCGCACAACCGATTCCCTGCCTCTGATTCCCCGACTCTGATTCCACACCTCTGATTCCCCAGCTCTGATTCCCCGCCTCTGATTCCCCGCGTCTGATTCCCTGCCTGTGATTCCCCGCCTCTGATTCCCCATCTCTGATTCCCCACCTCTGATTCCCCGTGTCTGATTCCCTTCCTTTGATTCCCCGCCTCTGATTCCCCGCCTCTGATTCCCTGCCACTGATTCCCCGCCCCTGATTCCCCACCTCTGATTCTCCATATCTTATTCCCCGCCTCTGTTTCCCCCCCTCTGATTCCCAGCCTCTGATTCCCCATATCTGATTCTCCGCCTCTGATTCCCCATATCTGATTCCCCGCCTCTATTTCCCCATATCTGCTTCGCCGCCTCTGATTCCCCAACTCTGATTCCCCGCCTCTGATTCCCCAGCTCTGATTTCCCGCCTCTGATTCCCGGCATCCGATTCCCTGCCTCTGATTCCCCGCCTCTGATTCCCCATCTCTGATTCCCCGCCTCTGATTCCCCGTGTCTGATTCCCTGCCTCTGATTCCCCGCCTCTGATTCCCCATATCTGATTCCCCGCCTCTGTTTTCCCGCCTCTGATTCCCTGCCTCTGATTCCCCATATCTGATTCCCCGCCTCTGATTCCCCAACTCTGATTCCCCGCCTCTGATTCCCCAGCTCTGAATCCCCGCCTCTGATTCCCCGCGTCTGATTCCCTGCCTCTGATTCCCCGCCTCTGATTCCCCATCTGTGATTCACAACCTCTGATGCCCCACCTCTGATTCCCCATATCTGATTCCCCGCCTCTGTTTCCCCGCCTCTGATTCCCCGCCTCTGATTCCCCGCCTCTGTTTCCCCATATCTGATTCCGCGCCTCTGAATCCCCAACTCTGATTCCCTGCCTCAGATTCCCCAGCTCTGATTCCCCGCCTTTGATTCCCCCCGTCTGATTCCCAGCCTCTGAATCCCCGTGTCTGATTTCCTGCCTCTGATTCCCCGCCTCTGATTCCCCATCTCTGATTCACCGCCTCTGATTCCCCACCTCTGATTCCCCATCTCTGATTCCGCACATCCAATTCCCTGCCTCTGATTCCCCAACTCTGATTCCCCACCTCTGATTGCCCAGCTCTGATTCCCCGCCTCAGACTCCCCGCGTCTGATTCCCTGCCTCTGATTCCCCGCCTCTGATTCCCTGCCTCTGATTCCCCATATCTGATTCCCCGCCTCTGTTTCCCCGACTCTGATTCCCCGCCTCTGATTCCCAACTCTGATTCCCCGCCTCTGATTCCCCAGCTCTGATTCCCCGTGTTTGATTCCCTGCCTCTGATTCCCTGCCCTGATTCCCCATCTCTGTTTCACCGCCTTTGATTCGCCACCTCTGATTCCCCATATCTGATTCCCCGCCTCTGTTTCCCCGACTCTGATTCCCTGCCTCTGATTCCCAACCTCTGATTCCACACCTCTGATTCCCCATATCTGATTCCCCGCCTCTATTTCCCCATATCTGATTCCCCGCCTCAGATTCCCCAACTCTGATTCCCCGCCTCTGATTCCCCAGCTCTGATTCCCCGACTCTGATTCCCGGCATCTGATTCCCTGCCTCTGATTCCCCGCCTCTGATTCCCCATCTCTGATTCCCCGCCTCTGATTCCCCATATCTGATTCCCCGCCTCTGATTCCCCAGCTCTGATTCCCTGCCTCTGATTCCCCGTGTTCTATTCGCTGCCTCTGATTCCCCTCCTGTGATTCCCCATCTCTGATTCACCACCTCTGATTCCCCACCTCTGATTCCCCATATCTAATTCCCCGCCTCTGCTTGCCCGCCTCTCATTCCCCGCCTCTGTTTCCCCATATCTGATTCCCCGCCTCTGAATCCCCAACTCTGATTCCCTGCCTCTGATTCACCAGCTCTGATTCCCCGCCTTTGATACCCCCCGACTGATTCCCAGCCTCTGAATCCCCGTCTGATTTCTTGCCTCTGATTCCCCGCCTCTGATTCCCCATCTCTGATTCACTGCCTCTGATTCCCCACATCTGATTCCCCATCTCTGATTCCGCACAACCGATTCCCTGCCTCTGATTCCCCGACTCTGATTCCACACCTCTGATTCCCCAGCTCTGATTCCCCGCCTCTGATTCCCCGCGTCTGATTCCCTGCCTGTGATTCCCCGCCCATGATTCCCCGCCTCTGATTCCCTGCCACTGATTCCCCGCCCCTGATTCCCCACCTCTGATTCTCCATATCTTATTCCCCGCCTCTGTTTCCCCCCCTCTGATTCCCAGCCTCTGATTCCCCATATCTGATTCCCCGCCTCTGATTCCCCATATCTGATTCCCCGCCTCTATTTCCCCATATCTGCTTCGCCGCCTCTGATTCCCCAACTCTGATTCCCCGCCTCTGATTCCCCAGCTCTGATTCCCCGACTCTGATTCCCGGCATCCGATTCCCTGCCTCTGATTCCCCGCCTCTGATTCCCCATCTCTGATTCCCCGCCTCTGATTCCCCATGTCTGATTCCCTGCCTCTGATTCCCCGCCTCTGATTCCCCGCCTCTGATTCCCTGCCACTGATTCCCTGCCCCTGATTCCCCACCTCTGATTCCCCATATCTGATTCCCCGCCTCTGTTTCCCTGCCTCTGATTCCCGGCCTCTGTTTCCCCATATCTGATTCCCCTCCTCTGATTCCCCAACTCTGATTCCCCGCCTCTGATTCCCCAGCTCTGATTCCCCGCCTTTTATTCCCGGCCTCTGATACCCTGCCACTGATTCCCCGCCCCTGATTCCCCACCTCTGATTCCCCATATCTGATTCCCCGCCTCTGTTTCCCCAGCTCTGATTCCCCACCTCTGATTCCCCAGCTCTGATTCCCTGCCACTGATTCCACGCCCCTGATTCCCCACCTCTGATTCCCCATATCTGATTCCCCGCCTCTGTTTCCCCAGCTCTGATTCCCTGCCTCTGATTCCCAACCACTGATTCCACACCTCTGATTCCCCATATCTGATTCCCCGCCTCTATTTCCCCATATCTGATTCCCCGCCTCTGATTCCCCAACTCTGATTCCCCGCCTCTGATTCCCCAGCTCTGATTCCCCGCCTCTGATTCCCGGCGTCCGATTCCCTGCCTCTGATTCCCCGCCTCTGATTCCCCATCTCTGATTCACCACCTCTGATTCCCCACCTCTGATTCCCCATATCTAATTCCCTGCCTCTGTTTTCCCGCCTCTGATTCCCCGCCTCTGTTTCCCCATATCTGATTCCGCGCCTCTGAATCCCCAACTCTGATTCCCTGCCTCAGATTCCCCAGCTCTGATTCCCCGCCTTTGATTCCCCCCGTCTGATTCCCAGCCTCTGAATCCCCGTGTCAGATTTCCTGCCTCTGATTCCCCGCCTCTGATTCCCCATCTCTAATTCACCGCCTCTGATTCCCCACCTCTGATTCCCCATCTCTGATTCCGCACATCCAATTCCCTGCCTCTGATTCCCCAACTCTGATTCCCCACCTCTGATTGCCCAGCTCTGATTCCCCGCCTCAGATTCCCCGCGTCTGATTCCCTGCCTCTGATTCCCCGCCTCTGATTCCCTGCCTCTGATTCCCCATATCTGATTCCCCGCCTCTGTTTCCCCGACTCTGATTCCCCGCCTCTGATTCCCAACTCTGATTCCCCGCCTCTGATTCCCCAGCTCTGATTCCCCGTGTTTGATTCCCTGCCTCTGATTCCCTGCCCTGATTCCCCATCTCTGTTTCACCGCCATTGATTCGCCACCTCTGATTCCCCATATCTGATTCCCCGCCTCTGTTTCCCCGACTCTGATTCCCTGCCTCTGATTCCCAACCTCTGATTCCACACCTCTGATTCCCCATATCTGATTCCCCGCCTCTATTTCCCCATATCTGATTCCCCGCCTCTGATTCCCCAACTCTGATTCCCCGCCTCTGATTCCCCAGCTCTGATTCCCCGACTCTGATTCCCGGCATCCGATTCCCTGCCTCTGATTCCCCGCCTCTGATTCCCCATCTCTGATTCCCCGCCTCTGATTCCCCATGTCTGATTCCCTGCCTCTGATTCCCCGCCTCTGATTCCCCGCCTCTGATTCCCTGCCACTGATTCCCTGCCCCTGATTCCCCACCTCTGATTCCCCATATCTGATTCCCCGCCTCTGTTTCCCCGCCTCTGATTCCCCGCCTCTGATTCCCCATATCTGATTCCCTGCCTCTGATTCCCCAACTCAGATTCCCCGCCTCTGATTCCCCAGCTCTGAATCCCCGCCTCTGATTCCCTGCGTCTGATTCCCTGCCTCTGATTCCCCGCCTTGATTCCCCATCTCTGATTCACAACCTCTGATTCCCCACCTCTGATTCCCTATATTTGATTCCCCGCCTCTGTCTCCCCGCCTCTGATTCCCCGCCTCTGATTCCCCATATCTGATTCCCCGTCTCTGATTGCCCACCTCTGATTCCCCGCCTCTGATTCGCCAGCTCCGATTCCCCGCCTCTGATTCCCCGCATCTGATTCCCTGCCTCTGATTCCCCGCCTCTGATACCCCATCTCTGATTCACCGCCTTTGATTCGCCACCTCTGATTCCCCATATCTGATTCCCCACCTCTGTTTCCCCGCCTCTGATTCCCCGCCTCTGATTCTCCATATCTCATTCCCCGCCTCTGAATCCCCATCTCTGATTCCCGGACTCTGATTCCCCACCTCTGATTCCCGGCCTCTTATTCCCAGCATCTGATTCCCGGCCTCTTATTCCCGGCCTCTGATTCCCCGCTTCTGATTCTGATTCCCTGCCTCTGATTCCCCATCTCTGATTCCGCACATCTGATTCCCTGCCTCTGATTCCCCACCTCTGATTCCCCATATCTGATTCCCCGCCTCTGTTTACCCGCATCTGATTACCCGCCTCTGTTTCCCTATATCTAATTCCCCACATCTGATGCCCCAACTCTGATTCCCCGCCTCTGATTCCCCAGCTCTGATTCCCCGCCTCTGATTCCCTGCAACCGATTCCCCATATCTGATTCCCCGCCTCTGTTTCCCCGCCTCTGATTCCCCGCCTCTGTTTCCCCATATCTGATTCCCCGCCTCTGATTCCCAACTATGATTCCCTGCCTCTGATTCCCCAGCTCTGATTCCCTGCCTCTGATTCCCCGCGTTCTATTCCCTGCCTCTGATTCCCCGCCTGTGATTCCCCATCACTGATTCACCACCTCTGATTCCCCACCTCTGATTCCCCATATCTAATTCCCCGCCTCTGTTTTCCCGCCTCTGATTCCCCGCCTCTGTTTCCCCATATCTGATTCCCCGCCTCTGAATCCCCAACTCTGATTCCCTGCCTCAGATTCCCCAGCTCTGATTCCCCGCCTTTGATTCCCCCCGTCTGATTCCCAGCCTCTGAATCCCCGTGTATGATTTCCTGCCTCTGATTCCCCGCCTCTGATTCCCCATCTCTGATTCACCGCCTCTGATTCCCCACCTCTGATTCCCCATCTCTGATTCCGCACATCCAATTCCCTGCCTCTGATTCCCCAACTCTGATTCCCCACCTCTGATTCCCCAGCTCTGATTCCCCGCCTCAGATTCCCCACGTCTGATTCCCTGCCTCTGATTCCCCGCCTCTGATTCCCTGCCTCTGATTCCCCATATCTGATTCCCCGCCTCTGATTCCCCAACTCTGATTCCCCGCTTCTGATTCCCCAGCTCTGAATCCCCGCCTCTGATTCCCCGCGTCTGATTCCCTGCCTCTGATTCCCCGCCTCTAATTCCCCATCTGTGATTCACAACCTCTGATGCCCCACCTCTGATTCCCCATATCTGATTCCCCGCCTGTTTCCCCGCCTCTGATTCCCCACCTCTGATTCCCCATATCTGATTCCCCGCCTCTGATTGCCCACCTCTGATTCCCCGCGTCTGATTCCCTGCCTCTGATTCCCCGCCTCTGATTCCCCATATCTGATTCACCACCTCTGATTCCCGGCCTCTGATTCCCCATCTCTGATTCCGCACATCCGATTCCCTGCCTATGATTCCCCACCTCTGATTCCCCGCCTCTGATTCCCCATATCTGATTCCCTGCCTCTGTTTCCCCGCCTCTGATTCCCCACCTCTGTTTCCCCATATCTGATTCCCCGCCTCTGATTCACCAACTCTAATACCCTGCCTCTGATTCCCCAGCTCTGATTCCCCGCCTCTGATTCCCCGCATCTGATTCCCTGCCTCTGATTCCCCGCCTCTGATTCCAGGCCTCTGATTCCCAGCATCTGATTCCGGCATCTGATTCCCGGCCTCTGATTCCCTGCTTCTGATTCTGATTCCCTGCCTCTGATTCCCCATCTCTGATTCCGCACATCTGATTCCCTGCCTCTGATTCCCCACCTCTGATTCCCCATATCTGATTCCCCACCTCTGTTTCCCCGCCTCTGATTCCCCGCCTCTGTTTCCCCATATCTGATTCCCCGCCTCTGATTCCCCAACTCTGATTCCCCTCCTCTAATTCGCCAGCTATGATTCCCCGCCTCTGATTCCCTGCGTCTGATTCCCTGCCTCTGATTCCCAGCCTCTGATTCCCCTTCTCTGATTCACCACCTCTGAATCCCCACCTCTGATTCCCCATCTCTGATTCCGCACATCCGATTCCCTGCCTCTGATTCCCAGCCTCTGATTCCCCGCCTCTGATTCGCAACCTCTAATTCCCCACCTCTGATTCCCCATATCTGATTCCCCGCCTCTGTTTCCCTGCCTCTGATTCCCGGCCTCTGTTTCCCCATATCTGATTCCCCTCCTCTGATTCCCCAACTCTGATTCCCCGCCTCTGATTCCCCAGCTCTGATTCCCCGCCTTTTATTCCCGGCCTCTGATTCCCTGCCACTGATTCCCCGCCCCTGATTCCCCACCTCTGATTCCCCATATCTGATTCCCCGCCTCTGTTTCCCCAGCTCTGATTCCCCACCTCTGATTCCCCAGCTCTGATTCCCTGCCACTGATTCCCCGCCCCTGATTCCCCACCTCTGATTCCCCATATCTGATTCCCCGCCTCTGTTTCCCCAGCTCTGATTCCCTGCCTCTGATTCCCTGCCCTGATTCCCCATCTCTGTTTCACCGCCTTTGATTCGCCACCTCTGATTCCCCATATCTGATTCCCCGCCTCTGTTTCCCCGCCTCTGATTCCCTGCCTCTGATTCCCCATATCTGATTCCCCACCTCTGATTCCCCGCCTCTGATTCCCCGTGTCTGATTCCCTGCCTCTGATTCCCCGCCTCAGATTCCCCGCCTCTGATTCCCTGCCACTGATTCCCTGCCCCTGATTCCCCACCTCTGATTCCCCATATCTGATTCCCCGCCTCTGTTTCCCCGCCTCTGATTCCCCGCCTCTGATTCCCCATATCTGATTCCCTGCCTCTGATTCCACAACTCTGATTCCCCGCCTCTGATTCCCCAGCTCTGAAACCCCGCCTCTGATTCCCCGCATCTGATTCCCTCCCTCTGATTCCCCGCCTTGATTCCCCATCTCTGATTCACAACCTCTGATTCCCCACCTCTGATTCCCCATATCTGATTCCCCACCTCTGTTTCCCCGCATCTGATTCCCCGCCTCTGATTCCCCATATCTGATTCCCCGGCTCTGATTGCCCACCTCTGATTCCCCGCCTCTGATTCGCCAGCTCTGATTCCCCGCCTCTGAATCCCCGCATCTGATTCCCTGCCTCTGATTCCCCGCCTCTGATTCCCCATCTCTGATTCACCGACTTTGATTCCCCACCTCTGATTCTCCATATCTGATTCCCCACCTCTGTTTCCCCGCCTCTGATTCCCCGCCTCTGATTCTCCATATCTCATTCCCCGCCTCTGAATCCCCATCTCTGATTCCCGGACTCTGATTCCCCACCTCTGATTCCCGGCCTCTTATTCCCAGCATCTGATTCCCGGCCTCTGATTCCCGGCCTCTGATTCCCCGCTTCTGATTCTGATTCCCTGCCTCTGATTCCCCATCTCTGATTCCGCACATCTGATTCCCTGCCTCTGATTCCCCACCTCTGATTCCCCATATCTGATTCCCCGCCTCTGTTTCCCCGCCTCTGATTCCCCGCCTCTGTTTCCCCATATCTAATTCCCCACCTCTGATGCCCCAACTCTGATTCCCCGCCTCTGATTCCCCAGCTCTGATTCCCCGCCTCTGATTCCCCGCAACCGATTCCCCATGTCTGATTCCCCGCCTCTGTTTCCCCGCATCTGATTCCCCGCCTCTGTTTCCCCATATCTGATTCCCCGCCTCTGATTCCCCAGCTCTGATTCCCTGCCTCTGATTCCCCGCGTTCTATTCGCTGCCTCTGATTCCACTCCTGTGATTCCCCATCTCTGATTCACCACCTCTGATTCCCCACCTCTGATTCCCCATATCTAATTCCCCGCCTCTGCTTGCCCGCCTCTCATTCCCCGCCTCTGTTTCCCCATATCTGATTCCCCGCCTCTGAATCCCCAACTCTGATTCCCTGCCTCTGATTCACCAGCTCTGATTCCCCGCCTTTGATTCCCCCCGTCTGATTCCCAGCCTCTGAATCCCCGTCTGATTTCTTGCCTCTGATTCCCCGCCTCTGATTCCCCATCTCTGATTCACTGCCTCTGATTCCCCACATCTGATTCCCCATCTCTGATTCCGCACAACCGATTCCCTGCCTCTGATTCCCCGACTCTGATTCCACACCTCTGATTCCCCAGCTCTGATTCCCCGCCTCTGATTCCCCGCGTCTGATTCCCTGCCTGTGATTCCCCGCCTCTGATTCCCCATCTCTGATTCCCCACCTCTGATTCCCCGTGTCTGATTCCCTTCCTTTGATTCCCCGCCTCTGATTCCCCGCCTCTGATTCCCTGCCACTGATTCCCCGCCCCTGATTCCCCACCTCTGATTCTCCATATCTTATTCCCCGCCTCTGTTTCCCCCCCTCTGATTCCCAGCCTCTGATTCCCCATATCTGATTCTCCGCCTCTGATTCCCCATATCTGATTCCCCGCCTCTATTTCCCCATATCTGCTTCGCCGCCTCTGATTCCCCAACTCTGATTCCCCGCCTCTGATTCCCCAGCTCTGATTTCCCGCCTCTGATTCCCGGCATCCGATTCCCTGCCTCTGATTCCCCGCCTCTGATTCCCCATCTCTGATTCCCCGCCTCTGATTCCCCGTGTCTGATTCCCTGCCTCTGATTCCCCGCCTCTGATTCCCCATATCTGATTCCCCGCCTCTGTTTTCCCGCCTCTGATTCCCTGCCTCTGATTCCCCATATCTGATTCCCCGCCTCTGATTCCCCAACTCTGATTCCCCGCCTCTGATTCCCCAGCTCTGAATCCCCGCCTCTGATTCCCCGCGTCTGATTCCCTGCCTCTGATTCCCCGCCTCTGATTCCCCATCTGTGATTCACAACCTCTGATGCCCCACCTCTGATTCCCCATATCTGATTCCCCGCCTCTGTTTCCCCGCCTCTGATTCCCCGCCTCTGATTCCCCGCCTCTGTTTCCCCATATCTGATTCCGCGCCTCTGAATCCCCAACTCTGATTCCCTGCCTCAGATTCCCCAGCTCTGATTCCCCGCCTTTGATTCCCCCCGTCTGATTCCCAGCCTCTGAATCCCCGTGTCTGATTTCCTGCCTCTGATTCCCCGCCTCTGATTCCCCATCTCTGATTCACCGCCTCTGATTCCCCACCTCTGATTCCCCATCTCTGATTCCGCACATCCAATTCCCTGCCTCTGATTCCCCAACTCTGATTCCCCACCTCTGATTGCCCAGCTCTGATTCCCCGCCTCAGACTCCCCGCGTCTGATTCCCTGCCTCTGATTCCCCGCCTCTGATTCCCTGCCTCTGATTCCCCATATCTGATTCCCCGCCTCTGTTTCCCCGACTCTGATTCCCCGCCTCTGATTCCCAACTCTGATTCCCCGCCTCTGATTCCCCAGCTCTGATTCCCCGTGTTTGATTCCCTGCCTCTGATTCCCTGCCCTGATTCCCCATCTCTGTTTCACCGCCTTTGATTCGCCACCTCTGATTCCCCATATCTGATTCCCCGCCTCTGTTTCCCCGACTCTGATTCCCTGCCTCTGATTCCCAACCTCTGATTCCACACCTCTGATTCCCCATATCTGATTCCCCGCCTCTATTTCCCCATATCTGATTCCCCGCCTCAGATTCCCCAACTCTGATTCCCCGCCTCTGATTCCCCAGCTCTGATTCCCCGACTCTGATTCCCGGCATCTGATTCCCTGCCTCTGATTCCCCGCCTCTGATTCCCCATCTCTGATTCCCCGCCTCTGATTCCCCATATCTGATTCCCCGCCTCTGATTCCCCAGCTCTGATTCCCTGCCTCTGATTCCCCGTGTTCTATTCGCTGCCTCTGATTCCCCTCCTGTGATTCCCCATCTCTGATTCACCACCTCTGATTCCCCACCTCTGATTCCCCATATCTAATTCCCCGCCTCTGCTTGCCCGCCTCTCATTCCCCGCCTCTGTTTCCCCATATCTGATTCCCCGCCTCTGAATCCCCAACTCTGATTCCCTGCCTCTGATTCACCAGCTCTGATTCCCCGCCTTTGATACCCCCCGACTGATTCCCAGCCTCTGAATCCCCGTCTGATTTCTTGCCTCTGATTCCCCGCCTCTGATTCCCCATCTCTGATTCACTGCCTCTGATTCCCCACATCTGATTCCCCATCTCTGATTCCGCACAACCGATTCCCTGCCTCTGATTCCCCGACTCTGATTCCACACCTCTGATTCCCCAGCTCTGATTCCCCGCCTCTGATTCCCCGCGTCTGATTCCCTGCCTGTGATTCCCCGCCCATGATTCCCCGCCTCTGATTCCCTGCCACTGATTCCCCGCCCCTGATTCCCCACCTCTGATTCTCCATATCTTATTCCCCGCCTCTGTTTCCCCCCCTCTGATTCCCAGCCTCTGATTCCCCATATCTGATTCCCCGCCTCTGATTCCCCATATCTGATTCCCCGCCTCTATTTCCCCATATCTGCTTCGCCGCCTCTGATTCCCCAACTCTGATTCCCCGCCTCTGATTCCCCAGCTCTGATTCCCCGACTCTGATTCCCGGCATCCGATTCCCTGCCTCTGATTCCCCGCCTCTGATTCCCCATCTCTGATTCCCCGCCTCTGATTCCCCATGTCTGATTCCCTGCCTCTGATTCCCCGCCTCTGATTCCCCGCCTCTGATTCCCTGCCACTGATTCCCTGCCCCTGATTCCCCACCTCTGATTCCCCATATCTGATTCCCCGCCTCTGTTTCCCTGCCTCTGATTCCCGGCCTCTGTTTCCCCATATCTGATTCCCCTCCTCTGATTCCCCAACTCTGATTCCCCGCCTCTGATTCCCCAGCTCTGATTCCCCGCCTTTTATTCCCGGCCTCTGATACCCTGCCACTGATTCCCCGCCCCTGATTCCCCACCTCTGATTCCCCATATCTGATTCCCCGCCTCTGTTTCCCCAGCTCTGATTCCCCACCTCTGATTCCCCAGCTCTGATTCCCTGCCACTGATTCCACGCCCCTGATTCCCCACCTCTGATTCCCCATATCTGATTCCCCGCCTCTGTTTCCCCAGCTCTGATTCCCTGCCTCTGATTCCCAACCACTGATTCCACACCTCTGATTCCCCATATCTGATTCCCCGCCTCTATTTCCCCATATCTGATTCCCCGCCTCTGATTCCCCAACTCTGATTCCCCGCCTCTGATTCCCCAGCTCTGATTCCCCGCCTCTGATTCCCGGCGTCCGATTCCCTGCCTCTGATTCCCCGCCTCTGATTCCCCATCTCTGATTCACCACCTCTGATTCCCCACCTCTGATTCCCCATATCTAATTCCCTGCCTCTGTTTTCCCGCCTCTGATTCCCCGCCTCTGTTTCCCCATATCTGATTCCGCGCCTCTGAATCCCCAACTCTGATTCCCTGCCTCAGATTCCCCAGCTCTGATTCCCCGCCTTTGATTCCCCCCGTCTGATTCCCAGCCTCTGAATCCCCGTGTCTGATTTCCTGCCTCTGATTCCCCGCCTCTGATTCCCCATCTCTAATTCACCGCCTCTGATTCCCCACCTCTGATTCCCCATCTCTGATTCCGCACATCCAATTCCCTGCCTCTGATTCCCCAACTCTGATTCCCCACCTCTGATTGCCCAGCTCTGATTCCCCGCCTCAGATTCCCCGCGTCTGATTCCCTGCCTCTGATTCCCCGCCTCTGATTCCCTGCCTCTGATTCCCCATATCTGATTCCCCGCCTCTGTTTCCCCGACTCTGATTCCCCGCCTCTGATTCCCAACTCTGATTCCCCGCCTCTGATTCCCCAGCTCTGATTCCCCGTGTTTGATTCCCTGCCTCTGATTCCCTGCCCTGATTCCCCATCTCTGTTTCACCGCCATTGATTCGCCACCTCTGATTCCCCATATCTGATTCCCCGCCTCTGTTTCCCCGACTCTGATTCCCTGCCTCTGATTCCCAACCTCTGATTCCACACCTCTGATTCCCCATATCTGATTCCCCGCCTCTATTTCCCCATATCTGATTCCCCGCCTCTGATTCCCCAACTCTGATTCCCCGCCTCTGATTCCCCAGCTCTGATTCCCCGACTCTGATTCCCGGCATCCGATTCCCTGCCTCTGATTCCCCGCCTCTGATTCCCCATCTCTGATTCCCCGCCTCTGATTCCCCATGTCTGATTCCCTGCCTCTGATTCCCCGCCTCTGATTCCCCGCCTCTGATTCCCTGCCACTGATTCCCTGCCCCTGATTCCCCACCTCTGATTCCCCATATCTGATTCCCCGCCTCTGTTTCCCCGCCTCTGATTCCCCGCCTCTGATTCCCCATATCTGATTCCCTGCCTCTGATTCCCCAACTCAGATTCCCCGCCTCTGATTCCCCAGCTCTGAATCCCCGCCTCTGATTCCCTGCGTCTGATTCCCTGCCTCTGATTCCCCGCCTTGATTCCCCATCTCTGATTCACAACCTCTGATTCCCCACCTCTGATTCCCTATATTTGATTCCCCGCCTCTGTCTCCCCGCCTCTGATTCCCCGCCTCTGATTCCCCATATCTGATTCCCCGTCTCTGATTGCCCACCTCTGATTCCCCGCCTCTGATTCGCCAGCTCCGATTCCCCGCCTCTGATTCCCCGCATCTGATTCCCTGCCTCTGATTCCCCGCCTCTGATACCCCATCTCTGATTCACCGCCTTTGATTCGCCACCTCTGATTCCCCATATCTGATTCCCCACCTCTGTTTCCCCGCCTCTGATTCCCCGCCTCTGATTCTCCATATCTCATTCCCCGCCTCTGAATCCCCATCTCTGATTCCCGGACTCTGATTCCCCACCTCTGATTCCCGGCCTCTTATTCCCAGCATCTGATTCCCGGCCTCTTATTCCCGGCCTCTGATTCCCCGCTTCTGATTCTGATTCCCTGCCTCTGATTCCCCATCTCTGATTCCGCACATCTGATTCCCTGCCTCTGATTCCCCACCTCTGATTCCCCATATCTGATTCCCCGCCTCTGTTTACCCGCATCTGATTACCCGCCTCTGTTTCCCTATATCTAATTCCCCACATCTGATGCCCCAACTCTGATTCCCCGCCTCTGATTCCCCAGCTCTGATTCCCCGCCTCTGATTCCCTGCAACCGATTCCCCATATCTGATTCCCCGCCTCTGTTTCCCCGCCTCTGATTCCCCGCCTCTGTTTCCCCATATCTGATTCCCCGCCTCTGATTCCCAACTATGATTCCCTGCCTCTGATTCCCCAGCTCTGATTCCCTGCCTCTGATTCCCCGCGTTCTATTCCCTGCCTCTGATTCCCCGCCTGTGATTCCCCATCACTGATTCACCACCTCTGATTCCCCACCTCTGATTCCCCATATCTAATTCCCCGCCTCTGTTTTCCCGCCTCTGATTCCCCGCCTCTGTTTCCCCATATCTGATTCCCCGCCTCTGAATCCCCAACTCTGATTCCCTGCCTCAGATTCCCCAGCTCTGATTCCCCGCCTTTGATTCCCCCCGTCTGATTCCCAGCCTCTGAATCCCCGTGTATGATTTCCTGCCTCTGATTCCCCGCCTCTGATTCCCCATCTCTGATTCACCGCCTCTGATTCCCCACCTCTGATTCCCCATCTCTGATTCCGCACATCCAATTCCCTGCCTCTGATTCCCCAACTCTGATTCCCCACCTCTGATTCCCCAGCTCTGATTCCCCGCCTCAGATTCCCCACGTCTGATTCCCTGCCTCTGATTCCCCGCCTCTGATTCCCTGCCTCTGATTCCCCATATCTGATTCCCCGCCTCTGATTCCCCAACTCTGATTCCCCGCTTCTGATTCCCCAGCTCTGAATCCCCGCCTCTGATTCCCCGCGTCTGATTCCCTGCCTCTGATTCCCCGCCTCTAATTCCCCATCTGTGATTCACAACCTCTGATGCCCCACCTCTGATTCCCCATATCTGATTCCCCGCCTGTTTCCCCGCCTCTGATTCCCCACCTCTGATTCCCCATATCTGATTCCCCGCCTCTGATTGCCCACCTCTGATTCCCCGCGTCTGATTCCCTGCCTCTGATTCCCCGCCTCTGATTCCCCATATCTGATTCACCACCTCTGATTCCCGGCCTCTGATTCCCCATCTCTGATTCCGCACATCCGATTCCCTGCCTATGATTCCCCACCTCTGATTCCCCGCCTCTGATTCCCCATATCTGATTCCCTGCCTCTGTTTCCCCGCCTCTGATTCCCCACCTCTGTTTCCCCATATCTGATTCCCCGCCTCTGATTCACCAACTCTAATACCCTGCCTCTGATTCCCCAGCTCTGATTCCCCGCCTCTGATTCCCCGCATCTGATTCCCTGCCTCTGATTCCCCGCCTCTGATTCCAGGCCTCTGATTCCCAGCATCTGATTCCGGCATCTGATTCCCGGCCTCTGATTCCCTGCTTCTGATTCTGATTCCCTGCCTCTGATTCCCCATCTCTGATTCCGCACATCTGATTCCCTGCCTCTGATTCCCCACCTCTGATTCCCCATATCTGATTCCCCACCTCTGTTTCCCCGCCTCTGATTCCCCGCCTCTGTTTCCCCATATCTGATTCCCCGCCTCTGATTCCCCAACTCTGATTCCCCTCCTCTAATTCGCCAGCTATGATTCCCCGCCTCTGATTCCCTGCGTCTGATTCCCTGCCTCTGATTCCCAGCCTCTGATTCCCCTTCTCTGATTCACCACCTCTGAATCCCCACCTCTGATTCCCCATCTCTGATTCCGCACATCCGATTCCCTGCCTCTGATTCCCCGCCTCTGATATCCCGCCTCTGATTCGCAACCTCTAATTCCCCACCTCTGATTTCCCATATCTGATTCCCCGCCTCTGTTTCCCTGCCTCTGATTCCCGGCCTCTGTTTCCCCATATCTGATTCCCCTCCTCTGATTCCCCAACTCTGATTCCCCGCCTCTGATTCCCCAGCTTTGATTACCCGCCTTTTATTCCCGGCCTCTGATTCCCTGCTACTGATTCCCCGCCTCTGATTCCCCACCTCTGATTCCCCATATCTGATTCCCCGCCTCTGTTTCCCCACCTCTGATTCCCGGCCTCTTATTCCCAGCATCTGATTCCCGGCCTCTGATTCCCTGCCTCTGATTCCCCGCCTCTGATTCCCCATCTCTGATTCCCCACCTCTGATTCCCCGTGTCTGATTCCCTGCCTCTGATTCCCCGTCTCTGATTCCCCGCGTCTGATTCCCTGCCACTGATTCCCTGCCCCTGATTCCCCACCTCTGATTCCCCATATCTGATTCCCCGCCTCTGTTTCCCCAACTCTGATTCCCTTCCTCTAATTCGCCAGCTATGATTCCCCGCCTCTGATTCCCTGCCACTGATTCCCTGCCCCTGATTCCCCACCTCTGATTCCCCATATATGATTCCCCGCCTCTGATTCCCCAACTCTGATTCCCCTCCTCTAATTCGCCAGCTATGATTCCCCGCCTCTGATTCCCTGCGTCTGATTCCCTGCCTCTGATTCCCAGCCTCTGATTCCCCTTCTCTGATTCACCACCTCTGAATCCCCACCTCTGATTCCCCATCTCTGATTCCGCACATCCGATTCCCTGCCTCTGATTCCCCGCCTCTGATTCCCCGCCTCTGATTCCCCGCCTCTGATTCCCCGCGTCTGATTCCCTGCCACTGATTCCCTGCCCCTGATTCCCCACCTCTGATTCCCCATATCTGATTCCCCGCCTCTGTTTCCCCACCTCTGATTCCCCGCCTCTGTTTCCCCATATCTGATTCCCCGCCTCTGATTCCCCAACTCTGATTCCCCTCCTCTAATTCGCCAGCTATGATTCCCGCCTCTGATTCCCTGCATCTGATTCCCTGCCTCTGATTCCCAGCCTCTGATTCCCCTTCTCTGATTCACCACCTCTGAATCCCCACCTCTGATTCCCCATCTCTGATTCCGCACATCCGATTCCCTGCCACTGATTCCCTGCTTCTGATTCTGATTCCCTGCCTCTGATTCCCCATCTCTGATTCCGCACATCTGATTCCCTGCCTCTGATTCCCCACCTCTGATTCCCCATATCTGATTCCCCGCCTCTGTTTCCCCGCCTCTGATTCCCCGCCTCTGTTTCCCGATATCTGATTCCCCGCCTCTGATTCCCCAACTCTGATTCCCCTCCTCTAATTCGCCAGCTATGATTCCCCGCCTCTGATTCCCTGCGTCTGATTCCCTGCCTCTGATTCCCAGCCTCTGATTCCCCTTCTCTGATTCACCACCTCTGAATCCCCACCTCTGATTCCCCATCTCTGATTCCGCACATCCGATTCCCTGCCTCTGATTCCCAGCCTCTGATTCCCCGCCTCTGATTCGCAACCTCTAATTCCCCACCTCTGATTCCCCATATCTGATTCCCCGCCTCTGTTTCCCCGCCTCTGATTCCCCGCCTCTGATTCCCCATATCTGATTCCCTGCCTCTGATTCCCCAACTCTGATTCCCCGCCTCTGATTCCCCAGCTCTGAATCCCCGCCTCTGATTCCCTGCGTCTGATTCCCTGCCTCTGATTCCCCGCCTTGATTCCCCATCTCTGATTCACAACCTCTGATTCCCCACCTCTGATTCCCTATATTTGATTCCCCGCCTCTGTTTCCCCGCCTCTGATTCCCCGCCTCTGATTCCCCATATCTGATTCCCCGCCTCTGATTGCCCACCTCTGATTCCCCGCCTCTGATTCGCCAGCTCCGATTCCCCGCCTCTGATTCCCCGCATCTGATTCCCTGCCTCTGATTCCCAGCCTCTGATACCCCATCTCTGATTCACCGCCTTTGATTCGCCACCTCTGATTCCCCATATCTGATTCCCCACCTCTGTTTCCCCGCCTCTGATTCCCCGCCTCTGATTCTCCATATCTCATTCCCCGCCTCTGAATCCCCATCTCTGATTCCCGGACTCTGATTCCCCACCTCTGATTCCCGGCCTCTTATTCCCAGCATCTGATTCCCGGCCTCTTATTCCCGGCCTCTCATTCCCCGCTTCTGATTCTGATTCCCTGCCTCTGATTCCCCATCTCTGATTCCGCACATCTGATTCCCTGCCTCTGATTCCCCACCTCTGATTCCCCATATCTGATTCCCCGCCTCTGTTTCCCCGCCTCTGATTCCCCGCCTCTGTTTCCCTATATCTAATTCCCCACCTCTGATGCCCCAACTCTGATTCCCCGCCTCTGATTCCCCAGCTCTGATTCCCCGCCTCTGATTCCCTGCATCCGATTCCCCATATCTGATTCCCCGCCTCTGTTTCCCCGCCTCTGATTCCCCGCCTCTGTTTCCCCATATCTGATTCCCCGCCTCTGATTCCCAACTATGATTCCCCGCCTCTGATTCCCCAGCTCTGATTCCCTGCCTCTGATTCCCCGCGTTCTATTCCCTGCCTCTGATTCCCCGCCTGTGATTCCCCATCACTGATTCACCACCTCTGATTCCCCACCTCTGATTCCCCATATCTAATTCCCCGCCTCTGTTTTCCCGCCTCTGATTCCCCGCCTCTGTTTCCCCATATCTGATTCCCCGCCTCTGAATCCCCAACTCTGATTCCCTGCCTCAGATTCCCCAGCTCTGATTCCCCGCCTTTGATTCCCCCCGTCTGATTCCCAGCCTCTGAATCCCCGTGTCTGATTTCCTGCCTCTGATTCCCCGCCTCTGATTCCCCATCTCTGATTCACCGCCTCTGATTCCCCACCTCTGATTCCCCATCTCTGATTCTGCACATCCAATTCCCTGCCTCTGATTCCCCAACTCTGATTCCCCACCTCTGATTTCCCAGCTCTGATTCCCCGCCTCAGATTCCCCACGTCTGATTCCCTGCCTCTGATTCCCCGCCTCTGATTCCCTGCCTCTGATTCCCCATATCTGATTCCCCGCCTCTGATTCCCCAACTCTGATTCCCCGCTTCTGATTCCCCAGCTCTGAATCCCCGCCTCTGATTCCCCGCGTCTGATTCCCTGCCTCTGATTCCCCGCCTCTAATTCCCCATCTGTGATTCACAACCTCTGATGCCCCACCTCTGATTCCCCATATTTGATTCCCCGCCTGTTTCCCCGCCTCTGATTCCCCACCTCTGATTCCCCATATCTGATTCCCCGCCTCTGATTGCCCACCTCTGATTCCCGCGTCTGATTCCCTGCCTCTGATTCCCCGCCTCTGATTCCCCATATCTGATTCACCACCTCTGATTCCCGGCCTCTGATTCCCCATCTCTGATTCCGCACATCCGATTCCCTGCCTATGATTCCCCACCTCTGATTCCCCGCCTCTGATTCCCCATATCTGATTCCCTGCCTCTGTTTCCCCGCCTCTGATTCCCCACCTCTGTTTCCCCATATCTGATTCCCCGCCTCTGATTCCCCGCCTCTGATTCCCCGCCTCTGATTCCCCGCGTCTGATTCCCTGCCACTGATTCCCTGCCCCTGATTCCCCACCTCTGATTCCCCATATCTGATTCCCCGCCTCTGTTTCCCCACCTCTGATTCCCCGCCTCTGTTTCCCCATATCTGATTCCCCGCCTCTGATTCCCCAACTCTGATTCCCCTCCTCTAATTCGCCAGCTATGATTCCCGCCTCTGATTCCCTGCATCTGATTCCCTGCCTCTGATTCCCAGCCTCTGATTCCCCTTCTCTGATTCCGCACATCCGATTCCCTGCCACTGATTCCCTGCTTCTGATTCTGATTCCCTGCCTCTGATTCCCCATCTCTGATTCCGCACATCTGATTCCCAACTATGATTCCCCGCCTCTGATTCCCCAGCTCTGATTCCCTGCCTCTGATTCCCCGCGTTCTATTCCCTGCCTCTGATTCCCCGCCTGTGATTCCCCATCACTGATTCACCACCTCTGATTCCCCACCTCTGATTCCCCGCCTCTGATTCCCCATATCTGATTCCCTGCCTCTGTTTCCCCGCCTCTGATTCCCCACCTCTGTTTCCCCATATCTGATTCCCCGCCTCTGATTCCCCAACTCTAATACCCTGCCTCTGATTCCCCAGCTCTGATTCCCCGCCTCTGATTCCCCACATCTGATTCCCTGCCTCTGATTCCCCGCCTCTGATTCCAGGCCTCTGATTCCCAGCATCTGATTCCGGCATCTGATTCCCGGCATCTGATTCCCTGCTTCTGATTCTGATTCCCTGCCTCTGATTCCCCATCTCTGATTCCGCACATCTGATTCCCTGCCTCTGATTCCCCACCTCTGATTCCCCATATCTGATTCCCCGCCTCTGTTTCCCCGCCTCTGATTCCCCGCCTCTGTTTCCCCATATCTGATTCCCCGCCTCTGATTCCCCAACTCTGATTCCCCTCCTCTAATTCGCCAGCTATGATTCCCCGCCTCTGATTCCCTGCGTCTGATTCCCTGCCTCTGATTCCCAGCCTCTGATTCCCCTTCTCTGATTCACCACCTCTAAATCCCCACCTCTGATTCCCCGCCTCTGATATCCCGCCTCTGATTCGCAACCTCTAATTCCCCACCTCTGATTTCCCATATCTGATTCCCCGCCTCTGTTTCCCTGCCTCTGATTCCCGGCCTCTGTTTCCCCATATCTGATTCCCCTCCTCTGATTCCCCTACTCTGATTCCCCGCCTCTGATTCCCCAGCTTTGATTACCCGCCTTTTATTCCCGGCCTCTGATTCCCTGCCACTGATTCCCCGCCTCTGATTCCCCACCTCTGATTCCCCATATCTGATTCCCCGCCTCTGTTTCCCCACCTCTGATTCCCGGCCTCTTATTCCCAGCATCTGATTCCCGGCCTCTGATTCCCTGCCTCTGATTCCCCGCCTCTGATTCCCCATCTCTGATTCCCCACCTCTGATTCCCCGTGTCTGATTCCCTGCCTCTGATTCCCCGTCTCTGATTCCCCGCGTCCGATTCCCTGCCACTGATTCCCTGCCCCTGATTCCCCACATCTGATTCCCCATATCTGATTCCCCGCCTCTGTTTCCCCAACTCTGATTCCCTTCCTCTAATTCGCCAGCTATGATTCCCCGCCTCTGATTCCCTGCCACTGATTCCCTGCCCCTGATTCCCCACCTCTGATTCCCCATATATGATTCCCCGCCTCTGATTCCCCAACTCTGATTCCCCTCCTCTAATTCGCCAGCTATGATTCCCCGCCTCTGATTCCCTGCGTCTGATTCCCTGCCTCTGTTTCCCAGCCTCTGATTCCCCTTCTCTGATTCACCACCTCTGAATCCCCACCTCTGATTCCCCATCTCTGATTCCGCACATCCGATTCCCTGCCTCTGATTCCCCGCCTCTGATTCCCCGCCTCTGATTCCCCGCCTCTGATTCCCCGTGTCTGATTCCCTGCCACTGATTCCCTGCCCCTGATTCCCCACCTCTGATTCCCCATATCTGATTCCCCGCCTCTGTTTCCCCACCTCTGATTCCCCGCCTCTGTTTCCCCATATCTGATTCCCCGCCTCTGATTCCCCAACTCTGATTCCCCTCCTCTAATTCGCCAGCTATGATTCCCCGCCTCTGATTCCCTGCATCTGATTCCCTGCCTCTGATTCCCAGCCTCTGATTCCCCTTCTCTGATTCACCACCTCTGAATCCCCACCTCTGATTCCCCATCTCTGATTCCGCACATCCGATTCCCTGCCTCTGATTCCCCGCCTTTTATTCCCGGCCTCTGATTCCCTGCCACTGATTCCCTGCTTCTGATTCTGATTCCCTGCCTCTGATTCCCCATCTCTGATTCCGCACATCTGATTCCCTGCCTCTGATTCCCCACCTCTGATTCCCCATATCTGATTCCCCGCCTCTGTTTCCCCGCCTCTGATTCCCCGCCTCTGTTTCCCGATATCTGATTCCCCGCCTCTGATTCCCCAACTCTGATTCCCCTCCTCTAATTCGCCAGCTATGATTCCCCGCCTCTGATTCCCTGCGTCTGATTCCCTGCCTCTGATTCCCAGCCTCTGATTCCCCTTCTCTGATTCACCACCTCTGAATCCCCACCTCTGATTCCCCATCTCTGATTCCGCACATCCGATTCCCTGCCTCTGATTCCCAGCCTCTGATTCCCCGCCTCTGATTCGCAACCTCTAATTCCCCACCTCTGATTCCCCATATCTGATTCCCCGCCTCTGTTTCCCTGCCTCTGATTCCCGGCCTCTGTTTCCCCATATCTGATTCCCCTCCTCTGATTCCCCAACTCTGATTCCCCGCCTCTGATTCCCCAGCTCTGATTCCCCGCCTTTTATTCCCGGCCTCTGATTCCCTGCCACTGATTCCCCGCCCCTGATTCCCCACCTCTGATTCCCCATATCTGATTCCCCGCCTCTGTTTCCCCAGCTCTGATTCCCCACCTCTGATTCCCCAGCTCTGATTCCCTGCCACAGATTCCCCGCCCCTGATTCCCCACCTCTGATTCCCCATATCTGATTCCCCGCCTCTGTTTCCCCAGCTCTGATTCCCTGCCTCTGATTCCCTGCCCTGATTCCCCATCTCTGTTTCACCGCCTTTGATTCGCCACCTCTGATTCCCCATATCTGATTCCCCGCCTCTGTTTCCCCGCCTCTGATTCCCTGCCTCTGATTCCCAACCTCTGATTCCACACCTCTGATTCCCCATATCTGATTCCCCGCCTCTATTTCCCCATATCTGATTCCCCGCCTCTGATTCCCCAACTCTGATTCCCCGCCTCTGATTCCCCAACTCTGATTCCCCGCCTCTGATTCCCGGCGTCCGATTCCCTGCCTCTGATTCCCCACCTCTGATTCGCCATCTCTGATTCCCCGCCTCTGATTCCCCGTGTCTGATTCCCTGCCTCTGATTCCCCGTCTCAGATTCCCCGCCTCTGATTCCCTGCCACTGATTCCCTGCCCCTGATTCCCCACCTCTGAATCCCCATATCTGATTCCCCGCCTCTGTTTCCCCGCCTCTGATTCCCCGCCTCTGATTCCCCATATCTGATTCCCCGCCTCTGATTGCCCACCTCTGATTCCCCGCCTCTGATTCGCCAGCTCCGATTCCCCGCCTCTGATTCCCCGCATCTGATTCCCTGCCTCTGATTCCCCGCCTCTGATTCCCCATCTCTGATTCACCGCCTTTGATTCGCCACCTCTGATTCCCCATATCTGATTCCCCACCTCTGTTTCCCCGCCTCTGATTCCCCGCCTCTGATTCTCCATATCTCATTCCCCGCCTCTGAATCCCCATCTCTGATTCCCGGCCTCTTATTCCCAGCATCTGATTCCCGGCCTCTTATTCCCGGCCTCTGATTCCCCGCTTCTGATTCTGATTCCCTGCCTCTGATTCCCCATCTCTGATTCCGCACATCTGATTCCCTGCCTCTGATTCCCCACCTCTGATTCCCCATATCTGATTCCCCGCCTCTGTTTCCCCGCCTCTGATTCCCCGCCTCTGTTTCCCTATATCTAATTCCCCACCTCTGATGCCCCAACTCTGATTCCCCGCCTCTGATTCCCCAGCTCTGATTCCCCGCCTCTGATTCCCTGCATCCGATTCCCCATATCTGATTCCCCGCCTCTGTTTCCCCGCCTCTGATTCCCCGCCTCTGTTTCCTCATATCTGATTCCCCGCCTCTGATTCCCAACTATGATTCCCCGCCTCTGATTCCCCAGCTCTGATTCCCTGCCTCTGATTCCCCGCGTTCTATTCCCTGCCTCTGATTCCCCGCCTGTGATTCCCCATCACTGATTCACCACCTCTGATTCCCCACCTCTGATTCCCCATATCTAATTCCACGCCTCTGTTATCCCGCCTCTGATTCCCCGCCTCTGTTTCCCCATATCTGATTCCCCGCCTCTGAATCCCCAACTCTGATTCCCTGCCTCAGATTCCCCAGCTCTGATTCCCCGCCTTTGATTCCCCCCGTCTGATTCCCAGCCTCTGAATCCCCGTGTCTGATTTCCTGCCTCTGATTTCCCGCCTCTTATTCCCCATCTCTGATTCACCGCCTCTGATTCCCCACCTCTGATTCCCCATCTCTGATTCCGCACATCCAATTCCCTGCCTCTGATTCCCCAACTCTGATTCCCCACCTCTGATTCCCCACATCTGATTCCCTGCCTCTGATTCCCCGCCTCTGATTCCAGGCCTCTGATTCCCAGCATCTGATTCCGGCATCTGATTCCCGGCATCTGATTCCCTGCTTCTGATTCTGATTCCCTGCCTCTGATTCCCCATCTCTGATTCCGCACATCTGATTCCCTGCCTCTGATTCCCCACCTCTGATTCCCCATATCTGATTCCCCGCCTCTGTTTCCCCGCCTCTGATTCCCCGCCTCTGTTTCCCCATATCTGATTCCCCGCCTCTGATTCCCCAACTCTGATTCCCCTCCTCTAATTCGCCAGCTATGATTCCCCGCCTCTGATTCCCTGCGTCTGATTCCCTGCCTCTGATTCCCAGCCTCTGATTCCCCTTCTCTGATTCACCACCTCTAAATCCCCACCTCTGATTCCCCGCCTCTGATATCCCGCCTCTGATTCGCAACCTCTAATTCCCCACCTCTGATTTCCCATATCTGATTCCCCGCCTCTGTTTCCCTGCCTCTGATTCCCGGCCTCTGTTTCCCCATATCTGATTCCCCTCCTCTGATTCCCCTACTCTGATTCCCCGCCTCTGATTCCCCAGCTTTGATTACCCGCCTTTTATTCCCGGCCTCTGATTCCCTGCCACTGATTCCCCGCCTCTGATTCCCCACCTCTGATTCCCCATATCTGATTCCCCGCCTCTGTTTCCCCACCTCTGATTCCCGGCCTCTTATTCCCAGCATCTGATTCCCGGCCTCTGATTCCCTGCCTCTGATTCCCCGCCTCTGATTCCCCATCTCTGATTCCCCACCTCTGATTCCCCGTGTCTGATTCCCTGCCTCTGATTCCCCGTCTCTGATTCCCCGCGTCCGATTCCCTGCCACTGATTCCCTGCCCCTGATTCCCCACATCTGATTCCCCATATCTGATTCCCCGCCTCTGTTTCCCCAACTCTGATTCCCTTCCTCTAATTCGCCAGCTATGATTCCCCGCCTCTGATTCCCTGCCACTGATTCCCTGCCCCTGATTCCCCACCTCTGATTCCCCATATATGATTCCCCGCCTCTGATTCCCCAACTCTGATTCCCCTCCTCTAATTCGCCAGCTATGATTCCCCGCCTCTGATTCCCTGCGTCTGATTCCCTGCCTCTGTTTCCCAGCCTCTGATTCCCCTTCTCTGATTCACCACCTCTGAATCCCCACCTCTGATTCCCCATCTCTGATTCCGCACATCCGATTCCCTGCCTCTGATTCCCCGCCTCTGATTCCCCGCCTCTGATTCCCCGCCTCTGATTCCCCGTGTCTGATTCCCTGCCACTGATTCCCTGCCCCTGATTCCCCACCTCTGATTCCCCATATCTGATTCCCCGCCTCTGTTTCCCCACCTCTGATTCCCCGCCTCTGTTTCCCCATATCTGATTCCCCGCCTCTGATTCCCCAACTCTGATTCCCCTGCTCTAATTCGCCAGCTATGATTCCCCGCCTCTGATTCCCTGCATCTGATTCCCTGCCTCTGATTCCCAGCCTCTGATTCCCCTTCTCTGATTCACCACCTCTGAATCCCCACCTCTGATTCCCCATCTCTGATTCCGCACATCCGATTCCCTGCCTCTGATTCCCCGCCTTTTATTCCCGGCCTCTGATTCCCTGCCACTGATTCCCTGCTTCTGATTCTGATTCCCTGCCTCTGATTCCCCATCTCTGATTCCGCACATCTGATTCCCTGCCTCTGATTCCCCACCTCTGATTCCCCATATCTGATTCCCCGCCTCTGTTTCCCCGCCTCTGATTCCCCGCCTCTGTTTCCCGATATCTGATTCCCCGCCTCTGATTCCCCAACTCTGATTCCCCTCCTCTAATTCGCCAGCTATGATTCCCCGCCTCTGATTCCCTGCGTCTGATTCCCTGCCTCTGATTCCCAGCCTCTGATTCCCCTTCTCTGATTCACCACCTCTGAATCCCCACCTCTGATTCCCCATCTCTGATTCCGCACATCCGATTCCCTGCCTCTGATTCCCAGCCTCTGATTCCCCGCCTCTGATTCGCAACCTCTAATTCCCCACCTCTGATTCCCCATATCTGATTCCCCGCCTCTGTTTCCCTGCCTCTGATTCCCGGCCTCTGTTTCCCCATATCTGATTCCCCTCCTCTGATTCCCCAACTCTGATTCCCCGCCTCTGATTCCCCAGCTCTGATTCCCCGCCTTTTATTCCCGGCCTCTGATTCCCTGCCACTGATTCCCCGCCCCTGATTCCCCACCTCTGATTCCCCATATCTGATTCCCCGCCTCTGTTTCCCCAGCTCTGATTCCCCACCTCTGATTCCCCAGCTCTGATTCCCTGCCACTGATTCCCCGCCCCTGATTCCCCACCTCTGATTCCCCATATCTGATTCCCCGCCTCTGTTTCCCCAGCTCTGATTCCCTGCCTCTGATTCCCTGCCCTGATTCCCCATCTCTGTTTCACCGCCTTTGATTCGCCACCTCTGATTCCCCATATCTGATTCCCCGCCTCTGTTTCCCCGCCTCTGATTCCCTGCCTCTGATTCCCAACCTCTGATTCCACACCTCTGATTCCCCATATCTGATTCCCCGCCTCTATTTCCCCATATCTGATTCCCCGCCTCTGATTCCCCAACTCTGATTCCCCGCCTCTGATTCCCCAACTCTGATTCCCCGCCTCTGATTCCCGGCGTCCGATTCCCTGCCTCTGATTCCCCACCTCTGATTCGCCATCTCTGATTCCCCGCCTCTGATTCCCCGTGTCTGATTCCCTGCCTCTGATTCCCCGTCTCAGATTCCCCGCCTCTGATTCCCTGCCACATATTCCCTGCCCCTGATTCCCCACCTCTGAATCCCCATATCTGATTCCCCGCCTCTGTTTCCCCGCCTCTGATTCCCCGCCTCTGATTCCCCATATCTGATTCCCCGCCTCTGATTGCCCACCTCTGATTCCCCGCCTCTGATTCGCCAGCTCCGATTCCCCGCCTCTGATTCCCCGCATCTGATTCCCTGCCTCTGATTCCCCGCCTCTGATTCCCCATCTCTGATTCACCGCCTTTGATTCGCCACCTCTGATTCCCCATATCTGATTCCCCACCTCTGTTTCCCCGCCTCTGATTCCCCGCCTCTGATTCTCCATATCTCATTCCCCGCCTCTGAATCCCCATCTCTGATTCCCGGCCTCTTATTCCCAGCATCTGATTCCCGGCCTCTTATTCCCGGCCTCTGATTCCCCGCTTCTGATTCTGATTCCCTGCCTCTGATTCCCCATCTCTGATTCCGCACATCTGATTCCCTGCCTCTGATTCCCCACCTCTGATTCCCCATATCTGATTCCCCGCCTCTGTTTCCCCGCCTCTGATTCCCCGCCTCTGTTTCCCTATATCTAATTCCCCACCTCTGATGCCCCAACTCTGATTCCCCGCCTCTGATTCCCCAGCTCTGATTCCCCGCCTCTGATTCCCTGCATCCGATTCCCCATATCTGATTCCCCGCCTCTGTTTCCCCGCCTCTGATTCCCCGCCTCTGTTTCCTCATATCTGATTCCCCGCCTCTGATTCCCAACTATGATTCCCCGCCTCTGATTCCCCAGCTCTGATTCCCTGCCTCTGATTCCCCGCGTTCTATTCCCTGCCTCTGATTCCCCGCCTGTGATTCCCCATCACTGATTCACCACCTCTGATTCCCCACCTCTGATTCCCCATATCTAATTCCACGCCTCTGTTATCCCGCCTCTGATTCCCCGCCTCTGTTTCCCCATATCTGATTCCCCGCCTCTGAATCCCCAACTCTGATTCCCTGCCTCAGATTCCCCAGCTCTGATTCCCCGCCTTTGATTCCCCCCGTCTGATTCCCAGCCTCTGAATCCCCGTGTCTGATTTCCTGCCTCTGATTTCCCGCCTCTTATTCCCCATCTCTGATTCACCGCCTCTGATTCCCCACCTCTGATTCCCCATCTCTGATTCCGCACATCCAATTCCCTGCCTCTGATTCCCCAACTCTGATTCCCCACCTCTGATTCCCCAGCTCTGATTCCCCGCCTCAGATTCCCCACGTCTGATTCCCTGCCTCTGATTCCCCGCCTCTGATTCCCTGCCTCTGATTCCCCATATCTGATTCCCCGCCTCTGATTCCCCAACTCTGATTCCCCGCTTCTGATTCCCCAGCTCTGAATCCCCGCCTCTGATTCCCCGCCTCTGATTCCCTGCCTCTGATTCCCCGCCTCTAATTCCCCATCTGTGATTCACAACCTCTGATGCCCCACCTCTGATTCCCCATATCTGATTCCCCGCCTGTTTCCCCGCCTCTGATTCCCCACCTCTGATTCCCCATATCTGATTCCCCGCCTCTGATTGCCCACCTCTGATTCCCCGCGTCTGATTCCCTGCCTATGATTCCCCGCCTCTGATTCCCCATATCTGATTCACCACCTCTGATTCCCGGCCTCTGATTCCCAATCTCTGATTCCGCACATCCGATTGCCTGCCTATGATTCCCCACCTCTGATTCCCCGCCTCTGATTCCCCATATCTGATTCCCTGCCTCTGTTTCCCCGCCTCTGATTCCCCACCTCTGTTTCCCCATATCTGATTCCCCGCCTCTGATTCCCCAACTTTAATACCCTGCCTCTGATTCCCCAGCTCTGATTCCCCGCCTCTGATTCCCCGCATCTGATTCCCTGCCTCTGATTCCCCGCCTCTGATTCCAGGCCTCTGATTCCCAGCATCTGATTCCGGCCTCTGATTCCCGGCCTCTGATTCCCTGCTTCTGATTCTGATTCCCTGCCTCTGATTCCCCATCTCTGATTCCGCACATCTGATTCCCTGCCTCTGATTCCCCGCCTCTGATTCCCCATCTCTGATTCCCCACCTCTGATTCCCCGTGTCTGATTCCCTGCCTCTGATTCCCCGTCTCTGATTCCCCGCATCTGATTCCCTGCCACTGATTCCCTGCCCCTGATTCCCCACCTCTGATTCCCCATATCTGATTCCCCGCCTCTGTTTCCCCAACTCTGACTCCCTTCCTCTAATTCGCCAGCTATGATTCCCCGCCTCTGATTCCCTGCAACTGATTCCCTGCCCCTGATTCCCCACCTCTGATTCCCCATATATGATTCCCCGCCTCTGATTCCCCAACTCTGATTCCCCTCCTCTAATTCACCAGCTATGATTCCCCGCCTCCGATTCCCTGCGTCTGATTCCCTGCCTCTGATTCCCAGCCTCTGATTCCCCTTCTCTGATTCACCACCTCTGAATCCCCACCTCTGATTCCCCATCTCTGATTCCGCACATCCGATTCCCTGCCTCTGATTCCCCGCCTCTGATTCCCCGCCTCTGATTCCCCGCGTCTGATTCCCTGCCACTGATTCCCTGCCCCTGATTCCCCACCTCTGATTCCCCATATCTGATGCCCCGCCTCTGTTTCCCCACCTCTGATTCCCCGCCTCTGTTTCCCCATATCTGATTCCCCGCCTCTGATTCCCCAACTCTGATTCCCCTCCTCTAATTCGCCAGCTATGATTCCCCGCCTCTGATTCCCTGCATCTGATTCCCTGCCTCTGATTCCCAGCCTCTGATTCCCCTTCTCTGATTCACCACCTCTGAATCCCCACCTCTGATTCCCCATCTCTGATTCCGCACATCCGATTCCCTGCCTCTGATTCCCCGCCTTTTATTCCCGGCCTCTGATTCCCTGCCACTGATTCCCTGCTTCTGATTGTGATTCCCTGCCTCTGATTCCCCATCTCTGATTCCGCACATCTGATTCCCTGCCTCTGATTCCCCACCTCTGATTCCCCATATCTGATTCCCCGCCTCTGTTTCCCCGCCTCTGATTCCCCGCCTCTGTTTCCCGATATCTGATTCCCCGCCTCTGATTCCCCAACTCTGATTCCCCTCCTCTAATTCGCCAGCTATGATTCCCCGCCTCTGATTCCCTGCGTCTGATTCCCTGCCTCTGATTCCCAGCCTCTGATTCCCCTTCTCTGATTCACCACCTCTGAATCCCCACCTCTGATTCCCCATCTCTGATTCCGCACATCCGATTCCCTGCCTCTGATTCCCAGCCTCTGATTCCCCGCCTCTGATTCGCAACCTCTAATTCCCCACCTCTGATTCCCCATATCTGATTCCCCGCCTCTGTTTCCCTGCCTCTGATTCCCGGCCTCTGTTTCCCCATATCTGATTCCCCTCCTCTGATTCCCCAACTCTGATTCCCCGCCTCTGATTCCCCAGCTCTGATTCCCCGCCTTTTATTCCCGGCCTCTGATTCCCTGCCACTGATTCCCCGCCCCTGATTCCCCACCTCTGATTCCCCATATCTGATTCCCCGCCTCTGTTTCCCCAGCTCTGATTCCCCACCTCTGATTCCCCAGCTCTGATTCCCTGCCACTGATTCCCCGCCCCTGATTCCCCACCTCTGATTCCCCATATCTGATTCCCCACCTCTGTTTCCCCAGCTCTGATTCCCTGCCTCTGATTCCCTGCCCTGATTCCCCATCTCTGTTTCACCGCCTTTGATTCGCCACCTCTGATTCCCCATATCTGATTCCCCGCCTCTGTTTCCCCGCCTCTGATTCCCTGCCTCTGATTCCCAACCTCTGATTCCACACCTCTGATTCCCCATATCTGATTCCCCGCCTCTATTTCCCCATATCTGATTCCCCGCCTCTGATTCCCCAACTCTGATTCCCCGCCTCTGATTCCCCAACTCTGATTCCCCGCCTCTGATTCCCGGCGTCCGATTCCCTGCCTCTGATTCCCCACCTCTGATTCGCCATCTCTGATTCCCCGCCTCTGATTCCCCGTGTCTGATTCCCTGCCTCTGATTCCCCGTCTCAGATTCCCCGCCTCTGATTCCCTGCCACTGATTCCCTGCCCCTGATTCCCCACCTCTGATTCCCCATATCTGATTCCCCACCTCTGTTTCCCCGCCTCTGATTCCCCGCCTCTGATTCTCCATATCTCATTCCCCGCCTCTGAATCCCCATCTCTGATTCCCGGACTCTGATTCCCCACCTCTGATTCCCGGCCTCTTATTCCCAGCATCTGATTCCCGGCCTCTTATTCCCGGCCTCTGATTCCCCGCTTCTGATTCTGATTCCCTGCCTCTGATTCCCCATCTCTGATTCCGCACATCTGATTCCCTGCCTCTGATTCCCCACCTCTGATTCCCCATATCTGATTCCCCGCCTCTGTTTCCCCGCCTCTGATTCCCCGCCTCTGTTTCCCTATATCTAATTCCCCACCTCTGATGCCCCAACTCTGATTCCCCGCCTCTGATTCCCCAGCTTTGATTCCCCACCTCTGATTCCCTGCATCCGATTCCCCATATCTGATTCCCCGCCTCTGTTTCCCCGCCTCTGATTCCCCGCCTCTGTTTCCTCATATCTGATTCCCCGCCTCTGATTCCCAACTATGATTCCCCGCCTCTGATTCCCCAGCTCTGATTCCCTGCCTCTGATTCCCCGCGTTCTATTCCCTGCCTCTGATTCCCCGCCTGTGATTCCCCATCACTGATTCACCACCTCTGATTCCCCACCTCTGATTCCCCATATCTAATTCCCCGCCTCTGTTATCCCGCCTCTGATTCCCCGCCTCTGTTTCCCCATATCTGATTTCCCGCCTCTGAATCCCCAACTCTGATTCCCTGCCTCAGATTCCCCAGCTCTGATTCCCCGCCTTTGATTCCCCCCGTCTGATTCCCAGCCTCTGAATCCCCGTGTCTGATTTCCTGCCTCTGATTTCCCGCCTCTTATTCCCCATCTCTGATTCACCGCCTCTGATTCCCCACCTCTGATTCCCCATCTCTGATTCCGCACATCCAATTCCCTGCCTCTGATTCCCCAACTCTGATTCCCCACCTCTGATTCCCCAGCTCTGATTCCCCGCCTCAGATTCCCCACGTCTGATTCCCTGCCTCTGATTCCCCGCCTCTGATTCCCTGCCTCTGATTCCCCATATCTGATTCCCCGCCTCTGATTCCCCAACTCTGATTCCCCGCTTCTGATTCCCCAGCTCTGAATCCCCGCCTCTGATTCCCCGCGTCTGATTCCCTGCCTCTGATTCCCCGCCTCTAATTCCCCATCTGTGATTCACAACCTCTGATGCCCCACCTCTGATTCCCCATATCTGATTCCCCGCCTGTTTCCCCGCCTCTGATTCCCCACCTCTGATTCCCCATATCTGATTCCCCGCCTCTGATTGCCCACCTCTGATTCCCCGCGTCTGATTCCCTGCCTATGATTCCCCGCCTCTGATTCCCCATATCTGATTCACCACCTCTGATTCCCGGCCTCTGATTCCCAATCTCTGATTCCGCACATCCGATTGCCTGCCTATGATTCCCCACCTCTGATTCCCCGCCTCTGATTCCCCATATCTGATTCCCTGCCTCTGTTTCCCAGCCTCTGATTCCCCACCTCTGTTTCCCCATATCTGATTCCCCGCCTCTGATTCCCCAACTCTAATACCCTGCCTCTGATTCCCCAGCTCTGATTCCCCGCCTCTGATTCCCCGCATCTGATTCCCTGCCTCTGATTCCCCGCCTCTGATTCCAGGCCTCTGATTCCCAGCATCTGATTCCGGCCTCTGATTCCCGGCCTCTGATTCCCTGCTTCTGATTCTGATTCCCTGCCTCTGATTCCCAGCCTCTGATTCCCCGCCTCTGATTCGCAACCTCTAATTCCCCACCTCTGATTCCCCATATCTGATTCCCCGCCTCTGTTTCCCTGCCTCTGATTCCCGGCCTCTGTTTCCCCATATCTGATTCCCCTCCTCTGATTCCCCAACTCTGATTCCCCGCCTCTGATTCCCCAGCTCTGATTCCCCGCCTTTTATTCCCGGCCTCTGATTCCCTGCCACTGATTCCCCGCCCCTGATTCCCCACCTCTGATTCCCCATATCTGATTCCCCGCCTCTATTTCCCCATATCTGATTCCCCGCCTCTGATTCCCCAACTCTGATTCCCCGCCTCTGATTCCCCAACTCTGATTCCCCGCCTCTGATTCCCGGCGTCCGATTCCCTGCCTCTGATTCCCCACCTCTGATTCGCCATCTCTGATTCCCCGCCTCTGATTCCCCGTGTCTGATTCCCTGCCTCTGATTCCCCGTCTCAGATTCCCCGCCTCTGATTCCCTGCCACTGATTCCCTGCCCCTGATTCCCCACCTCTGAATCCCCATATCTGATTCCCCGCCTCTGTTTCCCCGCCTCTGATTCCCCGCCTCTGATTCCCCATATCTGATTCCCCGCCTCTGATTGCCCACCTCTGATTCCCCGCCTCTGATTCGCCAGCTCCGATTCCCCGCCTCTGATTCCCCGCATCTGATTCCCTGCCTCTGATTCCCCGCCTCTGATTCCCCATCTCTGATTCACCGCCTTTGATTCGCCACCTCTGATTCCCCATATCTGATTCCCCACCTCTGTTTCCCCGCCTCTGATTCCCCGCCTCTGATTCTCCATATCTCATTCCCCGCCTCTGAATCCCCATCTCTGATTCCCGGCCTCTTATTCCCAGCATCTGATTCCCGGCCTCTTATTCCCGGCCTCTGATTCCCCGCTTCTGATTCTGATTCCCTGCCTCTGATTCCCCATCTCTGATTCCGCACATCTGATTCCCTGCCTCTGATTCCCCACCTCTGATTCCCCATATCTGATTCCCCGCCTCTGTTTCCCCGCCTCTGATTCCCCGCCTCTGTTTCCCTATATCTAATTCCCCACCTCTGATGCCCCAACTCTGATTCCCCGCCTCTGATTCCCAGGCTCTGATTCCCCGCCTCTGATTCCCTGCATCCGATTCCCCATATCTGATTCCCCGCCTCTGTTTCCCCGCCTCTGATTCCCCGCCTCTGTTTCCTCATATCTGATTCCCCGCCTCTGATTCCCAACTATGATTCCCCGCCTCTGATTCCCCAGCTCTGATTCCCTGCCTCTGATTCCCCGCGTTCTATTCCCTGCCTCTGATTCCCCGCCTGTGATTCCCCATCACTGATTCACCACCTCTGATTCCCCACCTCTGATTCCCCATATCTAATTCCACGCCTCTGTTATCCCGCCTCTGATTCCCCGCCTCTGTTTCCCCATATCTGATTCCCCGCCTCTGAATCCCCAACTCTGATTCCCTGCCTCAGATTCCCCAGCTCTGATTCCCCGCCTTTGATTCCCCCCGTCTGATTCCCAGCCTCTGAATCCCCGTGTCTGATTTCCTGCCTCTGATTTCCCGCCTCTTATTCCCCATCTCTGATTCACCGCCTCTGATTCCCCACCTCTGATTCCCCATCTCTGATTCCGCACATCCAATTCCCTGCCTCTGATTCCCCAACTCTGATTCCCCACCTCTGATTCCCCAGCTCTGATTCCCCGCCTCAGATTCCCCACGTCTGATTCCCTGCCTCTGATTCCCCGCCTCTGATTCCCTGCCTCTGATTCCCCATATCTGATTCCCCGCCTCTGATTCCCCAACTCTGATTCCCCGCTTCTGATTCCCCAGCTCTGAATCCCCGCCTCTGATTCCCCGCGTCTGATTCCCTGCCTCTGATTCCCCGCCTCTAATTCCCCATCTGTGATTCACAACCTCTGATGCCCCACCTCTGATTCCCCATATCTGATTCCCCGCCTGTTTCCCCGCCTCTGATTCCCCACCTCTGATTCCCCATATCTGATTCCCCGCCTCTGATTGCCCACCTCTGATTCCCCGCGTCTGATTCCCTGCCTATGATTCCCCGCCTCTGATTCCCCATATCTGATTCACCACCTCTGATTCCCGGCCTCTGATTCCCAATCTCTGATTCCGCACATCCGATTGCCTGCCTATGATTCCCCACCTCTGATTCCCCGCCTCTGATTCCCCATATCTGATTCCCTGCCTCTGTTTCCCCGCCTCTGATTCCCCACCTCTGTTTCCCCATATCTGATTCCCCGCCTCTGATTCCCCAACTCTAATACCCTGCCTCTGATTCCCCAGCTCTGATTCCCCGCCTCTGATTCCCCGCATCTGATTCCCTGCCTCTGATTCCCCGCCTCTGATTCCAGGCCTCTGATTCCCAGCATCTGATTACGGCCTCTGATTCCCGGCCTCTGATTCCCTGCTTCTGATTCTGATTCCCTGCCTCTGATTCCCCATCTCTGATTCCGCACATCTGATTCCCTGCCTCTGATTCCCCGCCTCTGATTCCCCATCTCTGATTCCCCACCTCTGATTCCCCGTGTCTGATTCCCTGCCTCTGATTCCCCGTCTCTGATTCCCCGCATCTGATTCCCTGCCACTGATTCCCTGCCCCTGATTCCCCACCTCTGATTCCCCATATCTGATTCCCCGCCTCTGTTTCCCCAACTCTGACTCCCTTCCTCTAATTCGCCAGCTATGATTCCCCGCCTCTGATTCCCTGCAACTGATTCCCTGCCCCTGATTCCCCACCTCTGATTCCCCATATATGATTCCCCGCCTCTGATTCCCCAACTCTGATTCCCCTCCTCTAATTCACCAGCTATGATTCCCCGCCTCCGATTCCCTGCGTCTGATTCCCTGCCTCTGATTCCCAGCCTCTGATTCCCCTTCTCTGATTCACCACCTCTGAATCCCCACCTCTGATTCCCCATCTCTGATTCCGCACATCCGATTCCCTGCCTCTGATTCCCCGCCTCTGATTCCCCGCCTCTGATTCCCCGCGTCTGATTCCCTGCCACTGATTCCCTGCCCCTGATTCCCCACCTCTGATTCCCCATATCTGATTCCCCGCCTCTGTTACCCCACCTCTGATTCCCCGCCTCTGTTTCCCCATATCTGATTCCCCGCCTCTGATTCCCCAACTCTGATTCCCCTCCTCTAATTCGCCAGCTATGATTCCCCGCCTCTGATTCCCTGCATCTGATTCCCTGCCTCTGATTCCCAGCCTCTGATTCCCCTTCTCTGATTCACCACCTCTGAATCCCCACCTCTGATTCCCCATCTCTGATTCCGCACATCCGATTCCCTGCCTCTGATTCCCCGCCTTTTATTCCCGGCCTCTGATTCCCTGCCACTGATTCCCTGCTTCTGATTCTGATTCCCTGCCTCTGATTCCCCATCTCTGATTCCGCACATCTGATTCCCTGCCTCTGATTCCCCACCTCTGATTCCCCATATCTGATTCCCCGCCTCTGTTTCCCCGCCTCTGATTCCCCGCCTCTGTTTCCCGATATCTGATTCCCCGCCTCTGATTCCCCAACTCTGATTCCCCTCCTCTAATTCGCCAGCTATGATTCCCCGCCTCTGATTCCCTGCGTCTGATTCCCTGCCTCTGATTCCCAGCCTCTGATTCCCCTTCTCTGATTCACCACCTCTGAATCCCCACCTCTGATTCCCCATCTCTGATTCCGCACATCCGATTCCCTGCCTCTGATTCCCAGCCTCTGATTCCCAGCCTCTGATTCGCAACCTCTAATTCCCCACCTCTGATTCCCCATATCTGATTCCCCGCCTCTGTTTCCCTGCCTCTGATTCCCGGCCTCTGTTTCCCCATATCTGATTCCCCTCCTCTGATTCCCCAACTCTGATTCCCCGCCTCTGATTCCCCAGCTCTGATTCCCCGCCTTTTATTCCCGGCCTCTGATTCCCTGCCACTGATTCCCCGCCCCTGATTCCCCACCTCTGATTCCCCATATCTGATTCCCCGCCTCTGTTTCCCCAGCTCTGATTCCCCACCTCTGATTCCCCAGCTCTGATTCCCTGCCACTGATTCCCCGCCCCTGATTCCCCACCTCTGATTCCCCATATCTGATTCCCCACCTCTGTTTCCCCAGCTCTGATTCCCTGCCTCTGATTCCCTGCCCTGATTCCCCATCTCTGTTTCACCGCCTTTGATTCGCCACCTCTGATTCCCCATATCTGATTCCCCGCCTCTGTTTCCCCGCCTCTGATTCCCTGCCTCTGATTCCCAACCTCTGATTCCACACCTCTGATTCCCCATATCTGATTCCCCGCCTCTATTTCCCCATATCTGATTCCCCGCCTCTGATTCCCCAACTCTGATTCCCCGCCTCTGATTCCCCAACTCTGATTCCCCGCCTCTGATTCCCGGCGTCCGATTCCCTGCCTCTGATTCCCCACCTCTGATTCGCCATCTCTGATTCCCCGCCTCTGATTCCCCGTGTCTGATTCCCTGCCTCTGATTCCCCGTCTCAGATTCCCCGCCTCTGATTCCCTGCCACTGATTCCCTGCCCCTGATTCCCCACCTCTGATTCCCCATATCTGATTCCCCACCTCTGTTTCCCCGCCTCTGATTCCCCGCCTCTGATTCTCCATATCTCATTCCCCGCCTCTGAATCCCCATCTCTGATTCCCGGACTCTGATTCCCCACCTCTGATTCCCGGCCTCTTATTCCCAGCATCTGATTCCCGGCCTCTTATTCCCGGCCTCTGATTCCCCGCTTCTGATTCTGATTCCCTGCCTCTGATTCCCCATCTCTGATTCCGCACATCTGATTCCCTGCCTCTGATTCCCCACCTCTGATTCCCCATATCTGATTCCCCGCCTCTGTTTCCCCGCCTCTGATTCCCCGCCTCTGTTTCCCTATATCTAATTCCCCACCTCTGATGCCCCAACTCTGATTCCCCGCCTCTGATTCCCCAGCTCTGATTCCCCACCTCTGATTCCCTGCATCCGATTCCCCATATCTGATTCCCCGCCTCTGTTTCCCCGCCTCTGATTCCCCGCCTCTGTTTCCTCATATCTGATTCCCCGCCTCTGATTCCCAACTATGATTCCCCGCCTCTGATTCCCCAGCTCTGATTCCCTGCCTCTGATTCCCCGCATTCTATTCCCTGCCTCTGATTCCCCGCCTGTGATTCCCCATCACTGATTCACCACCTCTGATTCCCCACCTCTGATTCCCCATATCTAATTCCCCGCCTCTGTTATCCCGCCTCTGATTCCCCGCCTCTGTTTCCCCATATCTGATTTCCCGCCTCTGAATCCCCAACTCTGATTCCCTGCCTCAGATTCCCCAGCTCTGATTCCCCGCCTTTGATTCCCCCCGTCTGATTCCCAGCCTCTGAATCCCCGTGTCTGATTTCCTGCCTCTGATTTCCCGCCTCTTATTCCCCATCTCTGATTCACCGCCTCTGATTCCCCACCTCTGATTCCCCATCTCTGATTCCGCACATCCAATTCCCTGCCTCTGATTCCCCAACTCTGATTCCCCACCTCTGATTCCCCAGCTCTGATTCCCCGCCTCAGATTCCCCACGTCTGATTCCCTGCCTCTGATTCCCCGCCTCTGATTCCCTGCCTCTGATTCCCCATATCTGATTCCCCGCCTCTGATTCCCCAACTCTGATTCCCCGCTTCTGATTCCCCAGCTCTGAATCCCCGCCTCTGATTCCCCGCGTCTGATTCCCTGCCTCTGATTCCCCGCCTCTAATTCCCCATCTGTGATTCACAACCTCTGATGCCCCACCTCTGATTCCCCATATCTGATTCCCCGCCTGTTTCCCCGCCTCTGATTCCCCACCTCTGATTCCCCATATCTGATTCCCCGCCTCTGATTGCCCACCTCTGATTCCCCGCGTCTGATTCCCTGCCTATGATTCCCCGCCTCTGATTCCCCATATCTGATTCACCACCTCTGATTCCCGGCCTCTGATTCCCAATCTCTGATTCCGCACATCCGATTGCCTGCCTATGATTCCCCACCTCTGATTCCCCGCCTCTGATTCCCCATATCTGATTCCCTGCCTCTGTTTCCCAGCTTCTGATTCCCCACCTCTGTTTCCCCATATCTGATTCCCCGCCTCTGATTCCCCAACTCTAATACCCTGCCTCTGATTCCCCAGCTCTGATTCCCCGCCTCTGATTCCCCGCATCTGATTCCCTGCCTCTGATTCCCCGCCTCTGATTCCACGCCTCTGATTCCCAGCATCTGATTCCGGCCTCTGATTCCCGGCCTCTGATTCCCTGCTTCTGATTCTGATTCCCTGCCTCTGATTCCCCATCTCTGATTCCGCACATCTGATTCCCTGCCTCTGATTCCCCACCTCTGATTCCCCATATCTGATTCCCCGCCTCTGTTTCCCCGCCTCTGATTCCCCGCCTCTGTTTCCCCATATCTGATTCCCCGCCTCTGATTCCCCAACTCTGATTCCCCTCCTCTAATTCGCCAGCTATGATTCCCCGCCTCTGATTCCCTGCGTCTGATTCCCTGCCTCTGATTCCCAGCCTCTGATTCCCCTTCTCTGATTCACCACCTCTGAATCCCCACCTCTGATTCCCCATCTCTGATTCCGCACATCCGATTCCCTGCCTCTGATTCCCCGCCTCTGATATCCCGCCTCTGATTCGCAACCTCTAATTCCCCACCTCTGATTTCCCATATCTGATTCCCCGCCTCTGTTTCCCTGCCTCTGATTCCCGGCCTCTGTTTCCCCATATCTGATTCCCCTCCTCTGATTCCCCAACTCTGATTCCCCGCCTCTGATTCCCCAGCTTTGATTCCCCGCCTTTTATTCCCGGCCTCTGATTCCCTGCCACTGATTCCCCGCCTCTGATTCCCCACCTCTGATTCCCCATATCTGATTCCCCGCCTCTGTTTCCCCACCTCTGATTCCCGGCATCTTATTCCCAGCATCTGATTCCCGGCCTCTGATTCCCTGCCTCTGATTCCCCGCCTCTGATTCCCCATCTCTGATTCCCCGCCTCTGATTCCCCGTGTCTGATTCCCTGCCTCTGATTCCCCGTCTCTGATTCCCCGCATCTGATTCCCTGCCACTGATTCCCTGCCCCTGATTCCCCACCTCTGATTCCCCATATCTGATTCCCCGCCTCTGTTTCCCCAACTCTGATTCCCTTCCTCTAATTCGCCAGCTATGATTCCCCGCCTCTGATTCCCTGCCACTGATTCCCTGCCCCTGATTCCCCACCTCTGATTCCCCATATATGATTCCCCGCCTCTGATTCCCCAACTCTGATTCCCCTCCTCTAATTCGCCAGCTATGATTCCCCGCCTCTGATTCCCTGCGTCTGATTCCCTGCCTCTGATTCCCAGCCTCTGATTCCCCTTCTCTGATTCACCACCTCTGAATCCCCACCTCTGATTCTCCATCTCTGATTCCGCACATACGATTCCCTGCCTCTGATTCCCCGCCTCTGATTCCCCGCCTCTGATTCCCCGCCTCTGATTCCCCGCGTCTGATTCCCTGCCACTGATTCCCTGCCCCTGATTCCCCACCTCTGATTCCCCATATCTGATTCCCCGCCTCTGTTTCCCCACCTCTGATTCCCCGCCTCTGTTTCCCCATATCTGATTCCCCGCCTCTGATTCCCCAACTCTGATTCCCCTCCTCTAATTCGCCAGCTATGATTCCCCGCCTCTGATTCCCTGCATCTGATTCCCTGCCTCTGATTCCCAGCCTCTGATTCCCCTTCTCTGATTCACCACCTCTGAATCCCCACCTCTGATTCCCCATCTCTGATTCCGCACATCCGATTCCCTGCCTCTGATTCCCCACCTTTTATTCCCGGCCTCTGATTCCCTGCCACTGATTCCCTGCTTCTGATTCTGATTCCCTGCCTCTGATTCCCCATCTCTGATTCCGCACATCTGATTCCCTGCCTCTGATTCCCCACCTCTGATTCCCCATATCTGATTCCCCGCCTCTGTTTCCCCGCCTCTGATTCCCCGCCTCTGTTTCCCGATATCTGATTCCCCGCCTCTGATTCCCCAACTCTGATTCCCCTCCTCTAATTCGCCAGCTATGATTCCCCGCCTCTGATTCCCTGCGTCTGATTCCCTGCCTCTGATTCCCAGCCTCTGATTCCCCTTCTCTGATTCACCACCTCTGAATCCCCACCTCTGATTCCCCATCTCTGATTCCGCACATCCGATTCCCTGCCTCTGATTCCCAGCCTCTGATTCCCCGCCTCTGATTCGCAACCTCTAATTCCCCACCTCTGATTCCCCATATCTGATTCCCCGCCTCTGTTTCCCTGCCTCTGATTCCCGGCCTCTGTTTCCCCATATCTGATTCCCCTCCTCTGATTCCCCAACTCTGATTCCCCGCCTCTGATTCCCCAGCTCTGATTCCCCGCCTTTTATTCCCGGCCTCTGATTCCCTGCCACTGATTCCCCGCCCCTGATTCCCCACCTCTGATTCCCCATATCTGATTCCCCGCCTCTGTTTCCCCAGCTCTGATTCCCCACCTCTGATTCCCCAGCTCTGATTCCCTGCCACTGATTCCCCGCCCCTGATTCCCCACCTCTGATTCCCCATATCTGAATCCCCGCCTCTGTTTCCCCAGCTCTGATTCCCTGCCTCTGATTCCCTGCCCTGATTCCCCATCTCTGTTTCACCGCCTTTGATTCGCCACCTCTGATTCCCCATATCTGATTCCCCGCCTCTGTTTCCCCGCCTCTGATTCCCCGCCTCTGATTCCCCAACTCTGATTCCCCGCCTCTGATTCCCCAACTCTGATTCCCCGCCTCTGATTCCCGGCGTCCGATTCCCTGCCTCTGATTCCCCGCCTCTGATTCGCCATCTCTGATTCCCAGCCTCTGATTCCCCGTGTCTGATTCCCTGCCTCTGATTCCCCGCCTCAGATTCCCCGCCTCTGATTCCCTGCCACTGATTCCCTGCCCCTGATTCCCCACCTCTGATTCCCCATATCTGATTCCCCGCCTCTGTTTCCCCGCCTCTGATTCCCCGCCTCTGATTCCCCATATCTGATTCCCCGCCTCTGATTGCCCACCTCTGATTCCCCGCCTCTGATTCGCCAGCTCCGATTCCCCGCCTCTGATTCCCCGCATCTGATTCCCTGCCTCTGATTCCCCGCCTCTGATTCCCCATCTCTGATTCACCGCCTTTGATTCGCCACCTCTGATTCCCCATATCTGATTCCCCACCTCTGTTTCCCCGCCTCTGATTCCCCGCCTCTGATTCTCCATATCTCATTCCCCGCCTCTGAATCCCCATCTCTGATTCCCGGACTCTGATTCCCCACCTCTGATTCCCGGCCTCTTATTCCCAGCATCTGATTCCCGGCCTCTTATTCCCGGCCTCTGATTCCCCGCTTCTGATTCTGATTCCCTGCCTCTGATTCCCCATCTCTGATTCCGCACATCTGATTCCCTGCCTCTGATTCCCCACCTCTGATTCCCCATATCTGATTCCCCGCCTCTGTTTCCCCGCCTCTGATTCCCCGCCTCTGTTTCCCTATATCTAATTCCCCACCTCTGATGCCCCAACTCTGATTCCCCGCCTCTGATTCCCCAGCTCTGATTCCCCGCCTCTGATTCCATGCATCCGATTCCCCATATCTGATTCCCCGCCTCTGTTTCCCCGCCTCTGATTCCCCGCCTCTGTTTCCTCATATCTGATTCCCCGCCTCTGATTCCCAACTATGATTCCCCGCCTCTGATTCCCCAGCTCTGATTCCCTGCCTCTGATTCCCCGCGTTCTATTCCCTGCCTCTGATTCCCCGCCTGTGATTCCCCATCACTGATTCACCACCTCTGATTCCCCACCTCTGATTCCCCATATCTAATTTCCCGCCTCTGTTTTCCCGCCTCTGATTCCCCACCTCTGTTTCCCCATATCTGATTCCCCGCCTCTGAATCCCCAACTCTGATTCCCTGCCTCAGATTCCCCAGCTCTGATTCCCCGCCTTTGATTCCCCCCGTCTGATTCCCAGCCTCTGAATCCCCGTGTCTGATTTCCTGCCTCTGATTTCCCGCCTCTGATTCCCCATCTCTGATTCACCGCTTCTGATTCCCCACCTCTGATTCCCCATCTCTGATTCCGCACATCCAATTCCCTGCCTGTGATTCCCCAACTCTGATTCCCCACCTCTGATTCCCCAGCTCTGATTCCCCGCCTCAGATTCCCCACGTCTGATTCCCTGCCTCTGATTCCCCGCCTCTGATTCCCTGCCTCAGATTCCCCATATCTGATTCCCCGCCTCTGATTCACCAACTCTGATTCCCCGCTTCTGATTCCCCAGCTCTGAATCCCCGCCTCTGATTCCCCGCGTCTGATTCCCTGCCTCTGATTCCCAGCCTCTGATTCCCCGCCTCTGATTCGCAACCTCTAATTCCCCACCTCTGATTCCCCATATCTGATTCCCCGCCTCTGTTTCCCTGCCTCTGATTCCCGGCCTCTGTTTCCCCATATCTGATTCCCCTCCTCTGATTCCCCAACTCTGATTCCCCGCCTCTGATTCCCCAGCTCTGATTCCCCGCCTTTTATTCCCGGCCTCTGATTCCCTGCCACTGATTCCCCGCCCCTGATTCCCCACCTCTGATTCCCCATATCTGATTCCCCGCCTCTGTTTCCCCAGCTCTGATTCCCCACCTCTGATTCCCCAGCTCTGATTCCCTGCCACTGATTCCCCGCCCCTGATTCCCCACCTCTGATTCCCCATATCTGAATCCCCGCCTCTGTTTCCCCAGCTCTGATTCCCTGCCTCTGATTCCCTGCCCTGATTCCCCATCTCTGTTTCACCGCCTTTGATTCGCCACCTCTGATTCCCCATATCTGATTCCCCGCCTCTGTTTCCCCGCCTCTGATTCCCCGCCTCTGATTCCCCAACTCTGATTCCCCGCCTCTGATTCCCCAACTCTGATTCCCCGCCTCTGATTCCCGGCGTCCGATTCCCTGCCTCTGATTCCCCGCCTCTGATTCGCCATCTCTGATTCCCAGCCTCTGATTCCCCGTGTCTGATTCCCTGCCTCTGATTCCCCGCCTCAGATTCCCCGCCTCTGATTCCCTGCCACTGATTCCCTGCCCCTGATTCCCCACCTCTGATTCCCCATATCTGATTCCCCGCCTCTGTTTCCCCGCCTCTGATTCCCCGCCTCTGATTCCCCATATCTGATTCCCCGCCTCTGATTGCCCACCTCTGATTCCCCGCCTCTGATTCGCCAGCTCCGATTCCCCGCCTCTGATTCCCCGCATCTGATTCCCTGCCTCTGATTCCCCGCCTCTGATTCCCCATCTCTGATTCACCGCCTTTGATTCGCCACCTCTGATTCCCCATATCTGATTCCCCACCTCTGTTTCCCCGCCTCTGATTCCCCGCCTCTGATTCTCCATATCTCATTCCCCGCCTCTGAATCCCCATCTCTGATTCCCGGACTCTGATTCCCCACCTCTGATTCCCGGCCTCTTATTCCCAGCATCTGATTCCCGGCCTCTTATTCCCGGCCTCTGATTCCCCGCTTCTGATTCTGATTCCCTGCCTCTGATTCCCCATCTCTGATTCCGCACATCTGATTCCCTGCCTCTGATTCCCCACCTCTGATTCCCCATATCTGATTCCCCGCCTCTGTTTCCCCGCCTCTGATTCCCCGCCTCTGTTTCCCTATATCTAATTCCCCACCTCTGATGCCCCAACTCTGATTCCCCGCCTCTGATTCCCCAGCTCTGATTCCCCGCCTCTGATTCCATGCATCCGATTCCCCATATCTGATTCCCCGCCTCTGTTTCCCCGCCTCTGATTCCCCGCCTCTGTTTCCTCATATCTGATTCCCCGCCTCTGATTCCCAACTATGATTCCCCGCCTCTGATTCCCCAGCTCTGATTCCCTGCCTCTGATTCCCCGCGTTCTATTCCCTGCCTCTGATTCCCCGCCTGTGATTCCCCATCACTGATTCACCACCTCTGATTCCCCACCTCTGATTCCCCATATCTAATTTCCCGCCTCTGTTTTCCCGCCTCTGATTCCCCACCTCTGTTTCCCCATATCTGATTCCCCGCCTCTGAATCCCCAACTCTGATTCCCTGCCTCAGATTCCCCAGCTCTGATTCCCCGCCTTTGATTCCCCCCGTCTGATTCCCAGCCTCTGAATCCCCGTGTCTGATTTCCTGCCTCTGATTTCCCGCCTCTGATTCCCCATCTCTGATTCACCGCTTCTGATTCCCCACCTCTGATTCCCCATCTCTGATTCCGCACATCCAATTCCCTGCCTGTGATTCCCCAACTCTGATTCCCCACCTCTGATTCCCCAGCTCTGATTCCCCGCCTCAGATTCCCCACGTCTGATTCCCTGCCTCTGATTCCCCGCCTCTGATTCCCTGCCTCAGATTCCCCATATCTGATTCCCCGCCTCTGATTCACCAACTCTGATTCCCCGCTTCTGATTCACCAGCTCTGAATCCCCGCCTCTGATTCCCCGCGTCTGATTCCCTGCCTCTGATTCCCCGCCTCTAATTCCCCATCTGTGATTCACAACCTCTGATGCCCCACCTCTGATTCCCCATATCTGATTCCCCGCCTGTTTCCCCGCCTCTGATTCCCCACCTCTGATTCCCCATATCTGATTCCCCGCCTCTGATTGCCCACCTCTGATTCCCAGCGTCTGATTCCCTGCCTCTGATTCCCCGCCTCTGATTCCCCATATCTGATTCACCACCTCTGATTCCCGGCCTCTGATTCCCCATCTCTGATTCCGCACATCCGATTCCCTGCCTATGATTCCCCACCTCTGATTCCCCGCCTCTGATTCCCCATATCTGATTCCCTGCCTCTGTTTCCCCGCCTCTGATTCCCAACCTCTGTTTCCCCATATCTGATTCCCCGCCTCTGATTCCCGAACTCTAATACCCTGCCTCTGATTCCCCAGCTCTGATTCCCCGCCTCTGATTCCCCGCATCTGATTCCCTGCCTCTGATTCCCCGCCTCTGATTCCAGGCCTCTGATTCCCAGCATCTGATTCCGGCCTCTGATTCCCGGCCTCTGATTCCCTGCTTCTGATTCTGATTCCCTGCCTCTGATTCCCCATCTCTGATTCCGCACATCTGATTCCCTGCCTCTGATTCCCCACCTCTGATTCCCCATATCTGATTCCCCGCCTCTGTTTCCCCGCCTCTGATTCCCCGCCTCTGTTTCCCCATATCTGATACCCCGCCTCTGATTCCCCAACTCTGATTCCCCTCCTCTAATTCGCCAGCTATGATTCCCCGCCTCTGATTCCCTGCGTCTGATTCCCTGCCTCTGATTCCCAGCCTCTGATTCCCCTTCTCTGATTCACCAGCTCTGAATCCCCACCTCTGATTCCCCATCTCTGATTCCGCACATCCGATTCCCTGCCTCTGATTCCCCGCCTCTGATATCCCGCCTCTGATTCGCAACCTCTAATTCCCCACCTCTGATTTCCCATATCTGATTCCCCGCCTCTGTTTCCCTGCCTCTGATTCCCGGCCTCTGTTTCCCCATATCTGATTCCCCTCCTCTGATTCCCCAACTCTGATTCCCCGCCTCTGATTCCCCAGCTTTGATTCCCCGCCTTTTATTCCCGGCCTCTGATTCCCTGCCACTGATTCCCCGCCTCTGATTCCCCACCTCTGATTCCCCATATCTGATTCCCCGCCTCTGTTTCCCCACCTCTGATTCCGGCCTCTTATTCCCAGCATCTGATTCCCGGCCTCTGATTCCCTGCCTCTGATTCCCCGCCTCTGATTCCCCATCTCTGATTCCCCGCCTCTGATTCCCCGTGTCTGATTCCCTGTCTCTGATTCCCCGTCTCTGATTCCCCGCGTCTGATTCCCTGCCACTGATTCCCTGCCCCTGATTCCCCACCTCTGATTCCCCATATCTGATTCCCCGCCTCTGTTTCCCCAACTCTGATTCCCTTCCTCTAATTCGCCAGCTATGATTCCCTGCCTCTGATTCCCTGCCACTGATTCCCTGCCCCTGATTCCCCACCTCTGATTCCCCATATATGATTCCCCGCCTCTGATTCCCCAACTCTGATTCCCCTCCTCTAATTCGCCAGCTATGATTCCCCGCCTCTGATTCCCTGCGTCTGATTCCCTGCCTCTGATTCCCAGCCTCTGATTCCCCTTCTCTGATTCACCACCTCTGAATCCCCACCTCTGATTCCCCATCTCTGATTCCGCACATCCGATTCCCTGCCTCTGATTCCCCGCCTCTGATTCCCCGCCTCTGATTCCCCGCCTCTGATTCCCCGCGTCTGATTCCCTGCCACTGATTCCCTGCCCCTGATTCCCCACCTCTGATTCCCCATATCTGATTCCCCGCCTCTGTTTCCCCACCTCTGATTCCCCGCCTCTGTTTCCCCATATCTGATTCCCCGCCTCTGATTCCCCAACTCTGATTCCCCTCCTCTAATTCGCCAGCTATGATTCCCCGCCTCTGATTCCCTGCATCTGATTCCCTGCCTCTGATTCCCAGCCTCTGATTCCCCTTCTCTGATTCACCACCTCTGAATCCCCACCTCTGATTCCCCATCTCTGATTCCGCACATCCGATTCCCTGCCTCTGATTCCCCGCCTTTTATTCCCGGCCTCTGATTCCCTGCCACTGATTCCCTGCTTCTGATTCTGATTCCCTGCCTCTGATTCCCCATCTCTGATTCCGCACATCTGATTCCCTGCCTCTGATTCCCCACCTCTGATTCCCCATATCTGATTCCCCGCCTCTGTTTCCCCGCCTCTGATTCCCTGCCTCTGTTTCCCGATATCTGATTCCCCGCCTCTGATTCCCCAACTCTGATTCCCCTCCTCTAATTCGCCAGCTATGATTCCCCGCCTCTGATTCCCTGCCTCTGATTCCCAGCCTCTGATTCCCCTTCTCTGATTCACCACCTCTGAATCCCCACCTCTGATTCCCCATCTCTGATTCCGCACATCCGATTCCCTGCCTCTGATTCCCAGCCTCTGATTCCCCGCCTCTGATTCGCAACCTCTAATTCCCCACCTCTAATTCCCCATATCTGATTCCCCGCCTCTGTTTCCCTGCCTCTGATTCCCGGCCTCTGTTTCCCCATATCTGATTCCCCTCCTCTGATTCCCCAACTCTGATTCCCCGCCTCTGATTCCCCAGCTCTGATTCCCCGCCTTTTATTCCCGGCCTCTGATTCCCTGCCACTGATTCCCTGCCCCTGATTCCCCACCTCTGATTCCCCATATCTGATTCCCCGCCTCTGTTTCCCCAGCTCTGATTCCCCACCTCTGATTCCCCAGCTCTGATTCCCTGCCACTGATTCCCTGCCTCTGATTCCCCACCTCTGATTCCCCATATCTGAATCCCCGCCTCTGATTCGCCACCTCTGATTCCCCATATCTGATTCCCGCCTCTGTTTCCCCGCCTCTGATTCCCTGCCTCTGATTCCCAACCTCTGATTCCACACCTCTGATTCCCCATATCTGATTCCCCGCCTCTATTTCCCCATATCTGATTCCCCGCCTCTGATTCCCCAACTCTGATTCCCCGCCTCTGATTCCCCAACTCTGATTCCCCGCCTCTGATTCCCGGCGTCCGATTCCCTGCCTCTGATTCCCCGCCTCTGATTCGCCATCTCTGATTCCCCGCCTCTGATTCCCCGTGTCTGATTCCCTGCCTCTGATTCCCCGCCTCAGATTCCCCGCCTCTGATTCCCTGCCACTGATTCCCTGCCCCTGATTCCCCACCTCTGATTCCCCATATCTGATTCCCCGCCTCTGTTTCCCCGCCTCTGATTCCCCGCCTCTGATTCCCCATTTCTGATTCCCTGCCTCTGATTCCCCAACTCTGATTCCCCGCCTCTGATTCCCCAGCTCTGAAACCCTGCCTCTGATTCCCCGCGTCTGATTCCCTCCCTCTAATTCCCCGCCTTGATTCCCCATATCTGATTCACAACCTCTGATTCCCCACCTCTGATTCCCCATATCTGATTCCCCGCCTCTGTTTCCCCGCCTCTGATTCCCCGCCTCTGATTCCCCATATCTGATTCCCCGGCTCTGATTGCCCACCTTTGATTCCCCGCCTCTGATTCGCCAGCTCTGATTCCCCGCCTCTGAATCCCCGCATCTGATTCCCTGCCTCTGATTCCCCGCCTCTGATTCCCCATCTCTGATTCACCGCCTTTGATTCCCCACCTCTGATTCTCCATATCTGATTCCCCACCTCTGTTTCCCCGCCTCTGATTCCCCGCCTCTGATTCTCCATATCTCATTCCCCGCCTCTGAATCCCCATCTCTGATTCCCGGACTCTGATTCCCCACCTCTGATTCCCGGCCTCTTATTCCCAGCATCTGATTCCCGGCCTCTGATTCCCGGCCTCTGATTCCCCGCTTCTGATTCTGATTCCCTGCCTCTGATTCCCCATCTCTGATTCCGCACATCTGATTCCCTGCCTCTGATTCCCCACCTCTGATTCCCCATATCTGATTCCCCGCCTCTGTTTCCCCGCCTCTGATTCCCCACCTCTGTTTCCCCATATCTAAATCCCCACCTCTGATGCCCCAACTCTGATTCCCCGCCTCTGATTCCCCAGCTCTGATTCCCCGCCTCTGATTCCCCGCAACCGATTCCCCATGTCTGATTCCCCGCCTCTGTTTCCCCGCCTCTGATTCCCCGCCTCTGTTTCCCCATATCTGATTCCCCGCCTCTGATTCCCCAGCTCTGATTCCCTGCCTCTGATTCCCCGCGTTCTATTCGCTGCCTCTGATTCCCCTCCTGTGATTCCCCATCTCTGATTCACCACCTCTGATTCCCCACCTCTGATTCCCCATATCTAATTCCCCGCCTCTGCTTGCCCGCCTCTCATTCCCCGCCTCTGTTACCCCATATCTGATTCCCCGCCTCTGAATCCCCAACTCTGATTCCCTGCCTCTGATTCACCAGCTCTGATTCCCCGCCTTTGATTCCCCCCGTCTGATTCCCAGCCTCTGAATCCCCGTCTGATTTCTTGCCTCTGATTCCCCGCCTCTGATTCCCCATCTCTGATTCACTGCCTCTGATTCCCCACATCTGATTCCCCATCTCTGATTCCGCACAACCGATTCCCTGCCTCTGATTCCCCGACTCTGATTCCACACCTCTGATTCCCCAGCTCTGATTCCCCGCCTCTGATTCCCCGCGTCTGATTCCCTGCCTGTGATTCCCCGCCTCTGATTCCCCATCTCTGATTCCCCACCTCTGATTCCCCGTGTCTGATTCCCTTCCTTTGATTCCCCGCCTCTGATTCCCCGCCTCTGATTCCCTGCCACTGATTCCCCGCTCCTGATTCCCCACCTCTGATTCTCCATATCTTATTCCCCGCCTCTCTTTCCCCCCCTCTGATTCCCAACCTCTGATTCCCCATATCTGATTCCCCGCCTCTGATTCCCCATATCTGATTCCCCGCCTCTATTTCCCCATATCTGCTTCGCCGCCTCTGATTCCCCAACTCTGATTCCCCGCCTCTGATTCCCCAGCTCTGATTTCCCGCCTCTGATTCCCGGCATCCGATTCCCTGCCTCTGATTCCCCGCCTCTGATTCCCCATCTCTGATTCCCCGCCTCTGATTCCTCGTGTCTGATTCCCTGCCTCTGATTCCCCGCCTCTGATTCCCCATATCTGATTCCCCGCCTCTGTTTTCCCGCCTCTGATTCCCTGCCTCTGATTCCCCATATCTGATTCCCCGCCTCTGATTCCCCAACTCTGATTCCCCGCCTCTGATTCCCCAGCTCTGAATCCCCGCCTCTGATTCCCCGCGTCTGATTCCCTGCCTCTGATTCCCCGCCTCTGATTCCCCATCTGTGATTCACAACCTCTGATGCCCCACCTCTGATTCCCCATATCTGATTCCCCACCTCTGTTTCCCCGCCTCTGATTCCCCGCCTCTGATTCCCCATATCTGATTCCCCGCCTCTGATTGCCCACCTCTGATTCCCCGCGTCTGATTCCCTGCCTCTGATTCCCCGCCTCTGATTCCCCATCTCTGATTCCCCGCCTCTGATTCCCTGCCACTGATTCCCTGCCCCTGATTCCCCACCTCTGATTCCCCATATCTGATTCCCCGCCTCTGTTTCCCTGCCTCTGATTCCCGGCCTCTGTTTCCCCATATCTGATTCCCCTCCTCTGATTCCCCAACTCTGATTTCCCGCCTCTGATTCCCCAGCTCTGATTCCCTGCCTTTTATTCCCGGCCTCTGATTCCCTGCCACTGATTCCCCGCCCCTGATTCCCCACCTCTGATTCCCCGTATCTGATTCCCCGCCTCTGTTTCCCCAGCTCTGATTCCCCACCTCTGATTCCCCAGCTCTGATTCCCTGCCACTGATTCCCCGCCCCTGATTCCCCACCTCTGATTCCCCATATCTGATTCCCCGCCTCTGTTTCCCCAGCTCTGATTCCCTGCCTCTGATTCCCTGCCCTGATTCCCCATCTCTGTTTCACCGCCTTTGATTCGCCACCTCTGATTCCCCATATCTGATTCCCCGCCTCTGTTTCCCCGCCTTTGATTCCCTGCCTCTGATTCCCAACCTCTGATTCCACACCTCTGATTCCCCATATCTGATTCCCCGCCTCTATTTCCCCATATCTGATTCCCCGCCTCTGATTCCCCAACTCTGATTCCCCGCCTCTGATTCCCCAGCTCTGATTCCCCGCCTCTGATTCCCGGCGTCCGATTCCCTGCCTCTGATTCCCCGCCTCTGATTCCCCATCTCTGATTCACCACCTCTGATTCCCCACCTCTGATTCCCCATATCTAATTCCCCGCCTCTGTTTTCCCGCCTCTGATTCCACGCCTCTGTTTCCCCATATCTGATTCCGCGCCTCTGAATCCCCAACTCTGATTCCCTGCCTCAGATTCCCCAGCTCTGATTCCCCGCCTTTGATTCCCCCCGTCTGATTCCCAGCCTCTGAATCCCCGTGTCTGATTTCCTGCCTCTGATTCCCCGCCTCTGATTCCCCATCTCTGATTCACCGCCTCTGATTCCCCACCTCTGATTCCCCATCTCTGATTCCGCACATCCAATTCCCTGCCTCTGATTCCCCAACTCTGATTCCCCACCTCTGATTGCCCAGCTCTGATTCCCCGCCTCAGATTCCCCGCGTCTGATTCCCTGCCTCTGATTCCCCGCCTCTGATTCCCTGCCTCTGATTCCCCATATCTGATTCCCCGCCTCTGTTTCCCCGACTCTGATTCCCCGCCTCTGATTCCCAACTCTGATTCCCCGCCTCTGATTCCCCAGCTCTGATTCCTCGTGTTTGATTCCCTGCCTCTGATTCCCTGCCCTGATTCCCCATCTCTGTTTCACCGCCTTTGATTCGCCACCTCTGATTCTCCATATCTGATTCCCCGCCTCTGTTTCCCCGACTCTGATTCCCTGCCTCTGATTCCCAACCTCTGATTCCACACCTCTGATTCCCCATATCTGATTCCCCGCCTCTATTTCCCCATATCTGATTCCCCACCTCTGATTCCCCAACTCTGATTCCCCGCCTCTGATTCCCCAGCTCTGATTCCCCGACTCTGATTCCCGGCATCCGATTCCCTGCCTCTGATTCCCCGCATCTGATTCCCCATCTCTGATTCCCCGCCTCTGATTCCCCATGTCTGATTCCCTGCCTCTGATTCCCCGCCTCTGATTCCCCGCATCTGATTCCCTGCCACTGATTCCCTGCCCCTGATTCCCCACCTCTGATTCCCCATATCTGATTCCCCGCCTCTGTTTCCCCGCCTCTGATTCCCCGCCTCTGATTCCCCATATCTGATTCCCTGCCTCTGATTCCCCAACTCTGATTCCCCGCCTCTGATTCCCCAGCTCTGAATCCCCGCCTCTGATTCCCTGCGTCTGATTCCCTGCCTCTGATTCCCCGCCTTGATTCCCCATCTCTGATTCACAACCTCTGATTCCCCACCTCTGATTCCCTATATTTGATTCCCCGCCTCTGTTTCCCCGCCTCTGATTCCCCGCCTCTGATTCCCCATATCTGATTCCCCGCCTCTGATTGCCCACCTCTGATTCCCCGCCTCTGATTCGCCAGCTCCGATTCCCCGCCTCTGATTCCCCGCATCTGATTCCCTGCCTCTGATTCCCCGCCTCTGATTCCCCATCTCTGATTCACCGCCTTTGATTCGCCACCTCTGATTTCCCATATCTGATTCCCCACCTCTGTTTCCCCGCCTCTGATTCCCCGCCTCTGATTCTCCATATCTCATTCCCCTCCTCTGAATCCCCATCTCTGATTCCCGGACTCTGATTCCCCACCTCTGATTCCCGGCCTCTTATTCCCAGCATCTGATTCCCGGCCTCTTATTCCCGGCCTCTGATTCCCCGCTTCTGATTCTGATTCCCTGCCTCTGATTCCCCATCTCTGATTCCGCACATCTGATTCCCTGCCTCTGATTCCCCAACTCTGATTCCCCATATCTGATTCCCCGCCTCTGTTTCCCCGCCTCTGATTCCCCGCCTCTGTTTCACTATATCTAATTCCCCACCTCTGATGCCCCAACTCTGATTCCCCGCCTCTGATTCCCCAGCTCTGATTCCCCGCCTCTGATTCCCTGCATCCGATTCCCCATATCTGATTCCCCGCCTCTGTTACCCCGCCTCTGATTCCCCGCCTCTGTTTCCCCATATCTGATTCCCCGCCTCTGATTCCCAACTATGATTCCCCGCCTCTGATTCCCCAGCTCTGATTCCCTGCCTCTGATTCCCCGCGTTCTATTCCCTGCCTCTGATTCCCCGCCTGTGATTCCCCATCACTGATTCACCACCTCTGATTCCCCACCTCTGATTCCCCATATCTAATTCCCCGCCTCTGTTTTCCCGCCTCTGATTCCCCGCCTCTGATTCCCCATATCTGATTCCCCGCCTCTGAATCCCCAACTCTGATTCACTGCCTCAGATTCCCCATCTCTGATTCCCCGCCTTTGATTCCCCCCGTCTGATTCCCAGCCTCTGAATCCCCGTGTCTGATTTCCTGCCTCTGATTCCCCGCCTCTGATTCCCCATCTCTGATTCACCGCCTCTGATTCCCCACCTCTGATTCCCCATCTCTGATTCCGCACATCCAATTCCCTGCCTCTGATTCCCCAACTCTGATTCCCCACCTCTGATTCCCCAGCTCTGATTCCCCGCCTCTGATTCCCTGCCTCTGATTCCCCATATCTGATTCCCCGCCATTGATTCCCCAACTCTGATTCCCCGCTTCTGATTCCCCAGCTCTGAATCCCCGCCTCTGATTCCCCGCGTCTGATTCCCTGCCTCTGATTCCCCGCCTCTAATTCCCCATCTGTGATTCACAACCTCTGATGCCCCACCTCTGATTCCCCATATCTGATTCCCCGCCTGTTTCCCCGCCTCTGATTCCCCACCTCTGATTCCCCATATCTGATTCCCCGCCTCTGATTGCCCACCTCTGATTCCCGGCGTCCGATTCCCTGCCTCTGATTCCCCGCCTCTGATTCGCCATCTCTGATTCCCCGCCTCTGATTCCCCGTGTCTGATTCCCTGCCTCTGATTCCCCGCCTCAGATTCCCCGCCTCTGATTCCCTGCCACTGATTCCCTGCCCCTGATTCCCCACCTCTGATTCCCCATATCTGATTCCCCGCCTCTGTTTCCCCGCCTCTGATTCCCCGCCTCTGATTCCCCATATCTGATTCCCCGCCTCTGATTGCCCACCTCTGATTCCCCGCCTCTGATTCGCCAGCTCCGATTCCCCGCCTCTGATTCCCCGCATCTGATTCCCTGCCTCTGATTCCCCGCCTCTGATTCCCCATCTCTGATTCACCGCCTTTGATTCGCCACCTCTGATTCCCCATATCTGATTCCCCACCTCTGTTTCCCCGCCTCTGATTCCCCGCCTCTGATTCTCCATATCTCATTCCCCGCCTCTGAATCCCCATCTCTGATTCCCGGACTCTGATTCCCCACCTCTGATTCCCGGCCTCTTATTCCCAGCATCTGATTCCCGGCCTCTTATTCCCGGCCTCTGATTCCCCGCTTCTGATTCTGATTCCCTGCCTCTGATTCCCCATCTCTGATTCCGCACATCTGATTCCCTGCCTCTGATTCCCCACCTCTGATTCCCCATATCTGATTACCCGCCTCTGTTTCCCCGCCTCTGATTCCCCGCCTCTGTTTCCCTATATCTAATTCCCCACCTCTGATGCCCCAACTCTGATTCCCCGCCTCTGATTCCCCAGCTCTGATTCCCCGCCTCTGATTCCATGCATCCGATTCCCCATATCTGATTCCCCGCCTCTGTTTCCCCGCCTCTGATTCCCCGCCTCTGTTTCCTCATATCTGATTCCCCGCCTCTGATTCCCAACTATGATTCCCCGCCTCTGATTCCCCAGCTCTGATTCCCTGCCTCTGATTCCCCGCGTTCTATTCCATGCCTCTGATTCCCCGCCTGTGATTCCCCATCACTGATTCACCACCTCTGATTCCCCACCTCTGATTCCCCATATCTAATTTCCCGCCTCTGTTTTCCCGCCTCTGATTCCCCACCTCTGTTTCCCCATATCTGATTCCCCGCCTCTGAATCCCCAACTCTGATTCCCTGCCTCAGATTCCCCAGCTCTGATTCCCCGCCTTTGATTCCCCCCGTCTGATTCCCAGCCTCTGAATCCCCGTGTCTGATTTCCTGCCTCTGATTTCCCGCCTCTGATTCCCCATCTCTGATTCACCGCCTCTGATTCCCCACCTCTGATTCCCCATCTCTGATTCCGCACATCCAATTCCCTGCCTGTGATTCCCCAACTCTGATTCCCCACCTCTGATTCCCCAGCTCTGATTCCCCGCCTCAGATTCCCCACGTCTGATTCCCTGCCTCTGATTCCCCGCCTCTGATTCCCTGCCTCTGATTCCCCATATCTGATTCCCCGCCTCTGATTCACCAACTCTGATTCCCCGCTTCTGATTCCCCAGCTCTGAATCCCCGCCTCTGATTCCCCGCGTCTGATTCCCTGCCTCTGATTCCCCGCCTCTAATTCCCCATCTGTGATTCACAACCTCTGATGCCCCACCTCTGATTCCCCATATCTGATTCCCCGCCTGTTTCCCCGCCTCTGATTCCCCACCTCTGATTCCCCATATCTGATTCCCCGCCTCTGATTGCCCACCTCTGATTCCCCGCGTCTGATTCCCTGTCTCTGATTCCCCGCCTCTGATTCCCCATATCTGATTCACCACCTCTGATTCCCGGCCTCTGATTCCCCATCTCTGATTCCGCACATCCGATTCCCTGCCTATGATTCCCCACCTCTGATTCCCCGCCTCTGATTCCCCATATCTGATTCCCTGCCTCTGTTTCCCCGCCTCTGATTCCCAACCTCTGTTTCCCCATATCTGATTCCCCGCCTCTGATTCCCGAACTCTAATACCCTGCCTCTGATTCCCCAGCTCTGATTCCCCGCCTCTGATTCCCCGCATCTGATTCCCTGCCTCTGATTCCCCGCCTCTGATTCCAGGCCTCTGATTCCCAGCATCTGATTCCGGCCTCTGATTCCCGGCCTCTGATTCCCTGCTTCTGATTCTGATTCCCTGCCTCTGATTCCCCATCTCTGATTCCGCACATCTGATTCCCTGCCTCTGATTCCCCACCTCTGATTCCCCATATCTGATTCCCCGCCTCTGTTTCCCCGCCTCTGATTCCCCGCCTCTGTTTCCCCATATCTGATACCCCGCCTCTGATTCCCCAACTCTGATTCCCCTCCTCTAATTCGCCAGCTATGATTCCCCGCCTCTGATTCCCTGCGTCTGATTCCCTGCCTCTGATTCCCAGCCTCTGATTCCCCTTCTCTGATTCACCAGCTCTGAATCCCCACCTCTGATTCCCCATCTCTGATTCCGCACATCCGATTCCCTGCCTCTGATTCCCCGCCTCTGATATCCCGCCTCTGATTCGCAACCTCTAATTCCCCACCTCTGATTTCCCATATCTGATTCCCCGCCTCTGTTTCCCTGCCTCTGATTCCCGGCCTCTGTTTCCCCATATCTGATTCCCCTCCTCTGATTCCCCAACTCTGATTCCCCGCCTCTGATTCCCCAGCTTTGATTCCCCGCCTTTTATTCCCGGCCTCTGATTCCCTGCCACTGATTCCCCGCCTCTGATTCCCCACCTCTGATTCCCCATATCTGATTCCCCGCCTCTGTTTCCCCACCTCTGATTCCGGCCTCTTATTCCCAGCATCTGATTCCCGGCCTCTGATTCCCTGCCTCTGATTCCCCGCCTCTGATTCCCCATCTCTGATTCCCCGCCTCTGATTCCCCGTGTCTGATTCCCTGTCTCTGATTCCCCGTCTCTGATTCCCCGCGTCTGATTCCCTGCCACTGATTCCCTGCCCCTGATTCCCCACCTCTGATTCCCCATATCTGATTCCCCGCCTCTGTTTCCCCAACTCTGATTCCCTTCCTCTAATTCGCCAGCTATGATTCCCTGCCTCTGATTCCCTGCCACTGATTCCCTGCCCCTGATTCCCCACCTCTGATTCCCCATATATGATTCCCCGCCTCTGATTCCCCAACTCTGATTCCCCTCCTCTAATTCGCCAGCTATGATTCCCCGCCTCTGATTTTCTGCGTCTGATTCCCTGCCTCTGATTCCCAGCCTCTGATTCCCCTTCTCTGATTCACCACCTCTGAATCCCCACCTCTGATTCCCCATCTCTGATTCCGCACATCCGATTCCCTGCCTCTGATTCCCCGCCTCTGATTCCCCGCCTCTGATTCCCCGCCTCTGATTCCCCGCGTCTGATTCCCTGCCACTGATTCCCTGCCCCTGATTCCCCACCTCTGATTCCCCATATCTGATTCCCCGCCTCTGTTTCCCCACCTCTGATTCCCCGCCTCTGTTTCCCCATATCTGATTCCCCGCCTCTGATTCCCTGCATCTGATTCCCTGCCTCTGATTCCCAGCCTCTGATTCCCCTTCTCTGATTCACCACCTCTGAATCCCCATCTCTGATTCCCGGACTCTGATTCCCCACCTCTGATTCCCGGCCTCTTATTCCCAGCATCTGATTCCCGGCCTCTTATTCCCGGCCTCTGATTCCCCGCTTCTGATTCTGATTCCCTGCCTCTGATTCCCCATCTCTGATTCCGCACATCTGATTCCCTGCCTCTGATTCCCCACCTCTGATTCCCCATATCTGATTCCCCGCCTCTGTTTCCCCGCCTCTGATTCCCCGCCTCTGTTTCCCTATATCTAATTCCCCACCTCTGATGCCCCAACTCTGATTCCCCGCCTCTGATTCCCCAGCTCTGATTCCCCGCCTCTGATTCCATGCATCCGATTCCCCATATCTGATTCCCCGCCTCTGTTTCCCCGCCTCTGATTCCCCGCCTCTGTTTCCTCATATCTGATTCCCCGCCTCTGATTCCCAACTATGATTCCCCGCCTCTGATTCCCCAGCTCTGATTCCCTGCCTCTGATTCCCCGCGTTCTATTCCCTGCCTCTGATTCCCCGCCTGTGATTCCCCATCACTGATTCACCACCTCTGATTCCCCACCTCTGATTCCCCATATCTAATTTCCCGCCTCTGTTTTCCCGCCTCTGATTCCCCACCTCTGTTTCCCCATATCTGATTCCCCGCCTCTGAATCCCCAACTCTGATTCCCTGCCTCAGATTCCCCAGCTCTGATTCCCCGCCTTTGATTCCCCCCGTCTGATTCCCAGCCTCTGAATCCCCGTGTCTGATTTCCTGCCTCTGATTTCCCGCCTCTGATTCCCCATCTCTGATTCACCGCCTCTGATTCCCCACCTCTGATTCCCCATCTCTGATTCCGCACATCCAATTCCCTGCCTGTGATTCCCCAACTCTGATTCCCCACCTCTGATTCCCCAGCTCTGATTCCCCGCCTCAGATTCCCCACGTCTGATTCCCTGCCTCTGATTCCCCGCCTCTGATTCCCTGCCTCTGATTCCCCATATCTGATTCCCCGCCTCTGATTCACCAACTCTGATTCCCCGCTTCTGATTCCCCAGCTCTGAATCCCCGCCTCTGATTCCCCGCGTCTGATTCCCTGCCTCTGATTCCCCGCCTCTAATTCCCCATCTGTGATTCACAACCTCTGATGCCCCACCTCTGATTCCCCATATCTGATTCCCCGCCTGTTTCCCCGCCTCTGATTCTTCACCTCTGATTCCCCATATCTGATTCCCCGCCTCTGATTGCCCACCTCTGATTCCCCGCGTCTGATTCCCTGCCTCTGATTCCCCGCCTCTGATTCCCCATATCTGATTCACCACCTCTGATTCCCGGCCTCTGATTCCCCATCTCTGATTCCGCACATCCGATTCCCTGCCTATGATTCCCCACCTCTGATTCCCCGCCTCTGATTCCCCATATCTGATTCCCTGCCTCTGTTTCCCCGCCTCTGATTCCCAACCTCTGTTTCCCCATATCTGATTCCCCGCCTCTGATTCCCGAACTCTAATACCCTGCCTCTGATTCCCCAGCTCTGATTCCCCGCCTCTGATTCCCCGCATCTGATTCCCTGCCTCTGATTCCCCGCCTCTGATTCCAGGCCTCTGATTCCCAGCATCTGATTCCGGCCTCTGATTCCCGGCCTCTGATTCCCTGCTTCTGATTCTGATTCCCTGCCTCTGATTCCCCATCTCTGATTCCGCACATCTGATTCCCTGCCTCTGATTCCCCACCTCTGATTCCCCATATCTGATTCCCCGCCTCTGTTTCCCCGCCTCTGATTCCCCGCCTCTGTTTCCCCATATCTGATACCCCTCCTCTGATTCCCCAACTCTGATTCCCCTCCTCTAATTCGCCAGCTATGATTCCCCGCCTCTGATTCCCTGCGTCTGATTCCCTGCCTCTGATTCCCAGCCTCTGATTCCCCTTCTCTGATTCACCAGCTCTGAATCCCCACCTCTGATTCCCCATCTCTGATTCCGCACATCCGATTCCCTGCCTCTGATTCCCCGCCTCTGATATCCCGCCTCTGATTCGCAACCTCTAATTCCCCACCTCTGATTTCCCATATCTGATTCCCCGCCTCTGTTTCCCTGCCTCTGATTCCCGGCCTCTGTTTCCCCATATCTGATTCCCCTCCTCTGATTCCCCAACTCTGATTCCCCGCCTCTGATTCCCCAGCTTTGATTCCCCGCCTTTTATTCCCGGCCTCTGATTCCCTGCCACTGATTCCCCGCCTCTGATTCCCCACCTCTGATTCCCCATATCTGATTCCCCGCCTCTGTTTCCCCACCTCTGATTCCGGCCTCTTATTCCCAGCATCTGATTCCCGGCCTCTGATTCCCTGCCTCTGATTCCCCGCCTCTGATTCCCCATCTCTGATTCCCCGCCTCTGATTCCCCGTGTCTGATTCCCTGTCTCTGATTCCCCGTCTCTGATTCCCCGCGTCTGATTCCCTGCCACTGATTCCCTGCCCCTGATTCCCCACCTCTGATTCCCCATATCTGATTCCCCGCCTCTGTTTCCCCAACTCTGATTCCCTTCCTCTAATTCGCCAGCTATGATTCCCTGCCTCTGATTCCCTGCCACTGATTCCCTGCCCCTGATTCCCCACCTCTGATTCCCCATATATGATTCCCCGCCTCTGATTCCCCAACTCTGATTCCCCTCCTCTAATTCGCCAGCTATGATTCCCCGCCTCTGATTTTCTGCGTCTGATTCCCTGCCTCTGATTCCCAGCCTCTGATTCCCCTTCTCTGATTCACCACCTCTGAATCCCCACCTCTGATTCCCCATCTCTGATTCCGCACATCCGATTCCCTGCCTCTGATTCCCCGCCTCTGATTCCCCGCCTCTGATTCCCCGCCTCTGATTCCCCGCGTCTGATTCCCTGCCACTGATTCCCTGCCCCTGATTCCCCACCTCTGATTCCCCATATCTGATTCCCCGCCTCTGTTTCCCCACCTCTGATTCCCCGCCTCTGTTTCCCCATATCTGATTCCCCGCCTCTGATTCCCTGCATCTGATTCCCTGCCTCTGATTCCCAGCCTCTGATTCCCCTTCTCTGATTCACCACCTCTGAATCCCCACCTCTGATTCCCCATCTCTGATTCCGCACATCCGATTCCCTGCCTCTGATTCCCCGCCTTTTATTCCCGGCCTCTGATTCCCTGCCACTGATTCCCTGCTTCTGATTCTGATTCCCTGCCTCTGATTCCCCATCTCTGATTCCGCACATCTGATTCCCTGCCTCTGATTCCCCACCTCTGATTCCCCATATCTGATTCCCCGGCTCTGTTTCCCCGCCTCTGATTCCCCGCCTCTGTTTCCCGATATCTGATTCCCCGCCTCTGATTCCCCAACTCTGATTCCCCTCCTCTAATTCGCCAGCTATGATTCCCCGCCTCTGATTCCCTGCCTCTGATTCCCAGCCTCTGATTCCCCTTCTCTGATTCACCACCTCTGAATCCCCACCTCTGATTCCCCATCTCTGATTCCGCACATCCGATTCCCTGCCTCTGATTCCCAGCCTCTGATTCCCCGCCTCTGATTCGCAACCTCTAATTCCCCACCTCTGATTCCCCATATCTGATTCCCCGCCTCTGTTTCCCTGCCTCTGATTCCCGGCCTCTGTTTCCCCATATCTGATTCCCCTCCTCTGATTCCCCAACTCTGATTCCCCGCCTCTGATTCCCCAGCTCTGATTCCCCGCCTTTTATTCCCGGCCTCTGATTCCCTGCCACTGATTCCCTGCCCCTGATTCCCCACCTCTGATTCCCCATATCTGATTCCCCGCCTCTGTTTCCCCAGCTCTGATTCCCCACCTCTGATTCCCCAGCTCTGATTCCCTGCCACTGATTCCCTGCCTCTGATTCCCCACCTCTGATTCCCCATATCTGAATCCCCGCCTCTGATTCGCCACCTCTGATTCCCCATATCTGATTCCCGCCTCTGTTTCCCCGCCTCTGATTCCCTGCCTCTGATTCCCAACCTCTGATTCCACACCTCTGATTCCCCATATCTGATTCCCCGCCTCTATTTCCCCATATCTGATTCCCCGCCTCTGATTCCCCAACTCTGATTCCCCGCCTCTGATTCCCCAACTCTGATTCCCCGCCTCTGATTCCCGGCGTCCGATTCCCTGCCTCTGATTCCCCGCCTCTGATTCGCCATCTCTGATTCCCCGCCTCTGATTCCCCGTGTCTGATTCCCTGCCTCTGATTCCCCGCCTCAGATTCCCCGCCTCTGATTCCCTGCCACTGATTCCCTGCCCCTGATTCCCCACCTCTGATTCCCCATATCTGATTCCCCGCCTCTGTTTCCCCGCCTCTGATTCCCCGCCTCTGATTCCCCATTTCTGATTCCCTGCCTCTGATTCCCCAACTCTGATTCCCCGCCTCTGATTCCCCAGCTCTGAAAGCCTGCCTCTGATTCCCCGCGTCTGATTCCCTCCCTCTAATTCCCCGCCTTGATTCCCCATATCTGATTCACAACCTCTGATTCCCCACCTCTGATTCCCCATATCTGATTCCCCGCCTCTGTTTCCCCGCCTCTGATTCCCCGCCTCTGATTCCCCATATCTGATTCCCCGGCTCTGATTGCCCACCTTTGATTCCCCGCCTCTGATTCGCCAGCTCTGATTCCCCGCCTCTGAATCCCCGCATCTGATTCCCTGCCTCTGATTCCCCGCCTCTGATTCCCCATCTCTGATTCACCGCCTTTGATTCCCCACCTCTGATTCTCCATATCTGATTCCCCACCTCTGTTTCCCCGCCTCTGATTCCCCGCCTCTGATTCTCCATATCTCATTCCCCGCCTCTGAATCCCCATCTCTGATTCCCGGACTCTGATTCCCCACCTCTGATTCCCGGCCTCTTATTCCCAGCATCTGATTCCCTGCCTCTGATTCCCCACCTCTGATTCCCCATATCTGATTCCCCGCCTCTGTTTCCCCGCCTCTGATTCCCCACCTCTGTTTCCCCATATCTAAATCCCCACCTCTGATGCCCCAACTCTGATTCCCCGCCTCTGATTCCCCAGCTCTGATTCCCCGCCTCTGATTCCCCGCAACCGATTCCCCATGTCTGATTCCCCGCCTCTGTTTCCCCGCCTCTGATTCCCCGCCTCTGTTTCCCCATATCTGATTCCCCGCCTCTGATTCCCCAGCTCTGATTCCCTGCCTCTGATTCCCCGCGTTCTATTCGCTGCCTCTGATTCCCCTCCTGTGATTCCCCATCTCTGATTCACCACCTCTGATTCCCCACCTCTGATTCCCCATATCTAATTCCCCGCCTCTGCTTGCCCGCCTCTCATTCCCCGCCTCTGTTACCCCATATCTGATTCCCCGCCTCTGAATCCCCAACTCTGATTCCCTGCCTCTGATTCACCAGCTCTGATTCCCCGCCTTTGATTCCCCCCGTCTGATTCCCAGCCTCTGAATCCCCGTCTGATTTATTGCCTCTGATTCCCCGCCTCTGATTCCCCATCTCTGATTCACTGCCTCTGATTCCCCACATCTGATTCCCCATCTCTGATTCCGCACAACCGATTCCCTGCCTCTGATTCCCCGACTCTGATTCCACACCTCTGATTCCCCAGCTCTGATTCCCCGCCTCTGATTCCCCGCGTCTGATTCCCTGCCTGTGATTCCCCGCCTCTGATTCCCCATCTCTGATTCCCCACCTCTGATTCCCCGTGTCTGATTCCCTTCCTTTGATTCCCCGCCTCTGATTCCCCGCCTCTGATTCCCTGCCACTGATTCCCCGCTCCTGATTCCCCACCTCTGATTCTCCATATCTTATTCCCCGCCTCTCTTTCCCCCCCTCTGATTCCCAGCCTCTGATTCCCCATATCTGATTCCCCGCCTCTGATTCCCCATATCTGATTCCCCGCCTCTATTTCCCCATATCTGCTTCGCCGCCTCTGATTCCCCAACTCTGATTCCCCGCCTCTGATTCCCCAGCTCTGATTTCCCGCCTCTGATTCCCGGCATCCGATTCCCTGCCTCTGATTCCCCGCCTCTGATTCCCCATCTCTGATTCCCCGCCTCTGATTCCTCGTGTCTGATTCCCTGCCTCTGATTCCCCGCCTCTGATTCCCCATATCTGATTCCCCGCCTCTGTTTTCCCGCCTCTGATTCCCTGCCTCTGATTCCCCATATCTGATTCCCCGCCTCTGATTCCCCAACTCTGATTCCCCGCCTCTGATTCCCCAGCTCTGAATCCCCGCCTCTGATTCCCCGCGTCTGATTCCCTGCCTCTGATTCCCCGCCTCTGATTCCCCATCTGTGATTCACAACCTCTGATGCCCCACCTCTGATTCCCCATATCTGATTCCCCACCTCTGTTTCCCCGCCTCTGATTCCCCGCCTCTGATTCCCCATATCTGATTCCCCGCCTCTGATTGCCCACCTCTGATTCCCCGCGTCTGATTCCCTGCCTCTGATTCCCCGCCTCTGATTCCCCATCTCTGATTCCCCGCCTCTGATTCCCTGCCACTGATTCCCTGCCCCTGATTCCCCACCTCTGATTCCCCATATCTGATTCCCCGCCTCTGTTTCCCTGCCTCTGATTCCCGGCCTCTGTTTCCCCATATCTGATTCCCCTCCTCTGATTCCCCAACTCTGATTCCCCGCCTCTGATTCCCCAGCTCTGATTCCCCGCCTTTTATTCCCGGCCTCTGATTCCCTGCCACTGATTCCCCGCCACTGATTCCCCACCTCTGATTCCCCATATCTGATTCCCCGCCTCTGTTTCCCCAGCTCTGATTCCCCACCTCTGATTCCCCAGCTCTGATTCCCTGCCACTGATTCCCCGCCCCTGATTCCCCACCTCTGATTCCCCATATCTGATTCCCCGCCTCTGTTTCCCCAGCTCTGATTCCCTGCCTCTGATTCCCTGCCCTGATTCCCCATCTCTGTTTCACCGCCTTTGATTCGCCACCTCTGATTCCCCATATCTGATTCCCCGCCTCTGTTTCCCCGCCTTTGATTCCCTGCCTCTGATTCCCAACCTCTGATTCCACACCTCTGATTCCCCATATCTGATTCCCCGCCTCTATTTCCCCATATCTGATTCCCCGCCTCTGATTCCCCAACTCTGATTCCCCGCCTCTGATTCCCCAGCTCTGATTCCCCGCCTCTGATTCCCGGCGTCCGATTCCCTGCCTCTGATTCCCCGCCTCTGATTCCCCATCTCTGATTCACCACCTCTGATTCCCCACCTCTGATTCCCCATATCTAATTCCCCGCCTCTGTTTTCCCGCCTCTGATTCCCCGCCTCTGTTTCCCCATATCTGATTCCGCGCCTCTGAATCCCCAACTCTGATTCCCTGCCTCAGATTCCCCAGCTCTGATTCCCCGCCTTTGATTCCCCCCGTCTGATTCCCAGCCTCTGAATCCCCGTGTCTGATTTCCTGCCACTGATTCCCCGCCTCTGATTCCCCATCTCTGATTCACCGCCTCTGATTCCCCACCTCTGATTCCCCATCTCTGATTCCGCACATCCAATTCCCTGCCTCTGATTCCCCAACTCTGATTCCCCACCTCTGATTGCCCAGCTCTGATTCCCCGCCTCAGATTCCCCGCGTCTGATTCCCTGCCTCTGATTCCCCGCCTCTGATTCCCTGCCTCTGATTCCCCATATCTGATTCCCCGCCTCTGTTTCCCCGACTCTGATTCCCCGCCTCTGATTCCCAACTCTGATTCCCCGCCTCTGATTCCCCAGCTCTGATTCCTCGTGTTTGATTCCCTGCCTCTGATTCCCTGCCCTGATTCCCCATCTCTGTTTCACCGCCTTTGATTCGCCACCTCTGATTCTCCATATCTGATTCCCCGCCTCTGTTTCCCCGACTCTGATTCCCTGCCTCTGATTCCCAACCTCTGATTCCACACCTCTGATTCCCCATATCTGATTCCCCGCCTCTATTTCCCCATATCTGATTCCCCGCCTCTGATTCCCCAACTCTGATTCCCCGCCTCTGATTCCCCAGCTCTGATTCCCCGACTCTGATTCCCGGCATCCGATTCCCTGCCTCTGATTCCCCGCATCTGATTCCCCATCTCTGATTCCCCGCCTCTGATTCCCCATGTCTGATTCCCTGCCTCTGATTCCCCGCCTCTGATTCCCCGCATCTGATTCCCTGCCACTGATTCCCTGCCCCTGATTCCCCACCTCTGATTCCCCATATCTGATTCCCCGCCTCTGTTTCCCCGCCTCTGATTCCCCGCCTCTGATTCCCCATATCTGATTCCCTGCCTCTGATTCCCCAACTCTGATTCCCCGCCTCTGATTCCCCAGCTCTGAATCCCCGCCTCTGATTCCCTGCGTCTGATTCCCTGCCTCTGATTCCCCGCCTTGATTCCCCATCTCTGATTCACAACCTCTGATTCCCCACCTCTGATTCCCTATATTTGATTCCCCGCCTCTGTTTCCCCGCCTCTGATTCCCCGCCTCTGATTCCCCATATCTGATTCCCCGCCTCTGATTGCCCACCTCTGACTCCCCGCCTCTGATTCGCCAGCTCCGATTCCCCGCCTCTGATTCCCCGCATCTGATTCCCTGCCTCTGATTCCCCGCCTCTGATTCCCCATCTCTGATTCACCGCCTTTGATTCGCCACCTCTGATTTCCCATATCTGATTCCCCACCTCTGTTTCCCCGCCTCTGATTCCCCGCCTCTGATTCTCCATATCTCATTCCCCGCCTCTGAATCCCCATCTCTGATTCCCGGACTCTGATTCCCCACCTCTGATTCCCGGCCTCTTATTCCCAGCATCTGATTCCCGGCCTCTTATTCCCGGCCTCTGATTCCCCGCTTCTGATTCTGATTCCCTGCCTCTGATTCCCCATCTCTGATTCCGCACATCTGATTCCCTGCCTCTGATTCCCCAACTCTGATTCCCCATATCTGATTCCCCGCCTCTGTTTCCCCGCCTCTGATTCCCCGCCTCTGTTTCACTATATCTAATTCCCCACCTCTGATGCCCCAACTCTGATTCCCCGCCTCTGATTCCCCAGCTCTGATTCCCCGCCTCTGATTCCCTGCATCCGATTCCCCATATCTGATTCCCCGCCTCTGTTACCCCGCCTCTGATTCCCCGCCTCTGTTTCCCCATATCTGATTCCCCGCCTCTGATTCCCAACTATGATTCCCCGCCTCTGATTCCCCAGCTCTGATTCCCTGCCTCTGATTCCCCGCGTTCTATTCCCTGCCTCTGATTCCCCGCCTGTGATTCCCCATCACTGATTCACCACCTCTGATTCCCCACCTCTGATTCCCCATATCTAATTCCCCGCCTCTGTTTTCCCGCCTCTGATTCCCCGCCTCTGATTCCCCATATCTGATTCCCCGCCTCTGAATCCCCAACTCTGATTCCCTGCCTCAGATTCCCCATCTCTGATTCCCCGCCTTTGATTCCCCCCGTCTGATTCCCAGCCTCTGAATCCCCGTGTCTGATTTCCTGCCTCTGATTCCCCGCCTCTGATTCCCCATCTCTGATTCACCGCCTCTGATTCCCCACCTCTGATTCCCCATCTCTGATTCCGCACATCCAATTCCCTGCCTCTGATTCCCCAACTCTGATTCCCCACCTCTGATTCCCCAGCTCTGATTCCCCGCCTCTGATTCCCTGCCTCTGATTCCCCATATCTGATTCCCCGCCATTGATTCCCCAACTCTGATTCCCCGCTTCTGATTCCCCAGCTCTGAATCCCCGCCTCTGATTCCCCGCGTCTGATTCCCTGCCTCTTATTCCCCGCCTCTAATTCCCCATCTGTGATTCACAACCTCTAATGCCCCACCTCTGATTCCCCATATCTGATTCCCCGCCTGTTTCCCCGCCTCTGATTCCCCACCTCTGATTCCCCATATCTGATTCCCCGCCTCTGATTGCCCACCTCTGATTCCCCGCGTCTGATTCCCTGCCTCTGATTCCCCGCCTCTGATTCCCCATATCTGATTCACCACCTCTGATTCCCGGCCTCTGATTCCCCATCTCTGATTCCGCACATCCGATTCCCTGCCTATGATTCCCCACCTCTGATTCCCCGCCTCTGATTCCCCATATCTGATTCCCTGCCTCTGTTTCCCCGCCTCTGATTCCCCACCTCTGTTTCCCCATATCTGATTCCCTGCCTCTGATTCCCCAACTCTAATACCCTGCCTCTGATTCCCCAGCTCTGATTCCCCGCCTCTGATTCCCCGCATCTGATTCCCTGCCTCTGATTCCCCGCCTCTGATTCCAGTCCTCTGATTCCCAGCATCTGATTCCGGCCTCTGATTCCCGGCCTCTGATTCCCTGCTTCTGATTCTGATTCCCTGCCTCTGATTCCCCATCTCTGATTCCGCACATCTGATTCCCTGCCTCTGATTCCCCACCTCTGATTCCCCATATCTGATTCCCCGCCTCTGTTTCCCCGCCTCTGATTCCCCAACTCTAATACCCCGCCTCTAATTCGCCAGCTATGATTCCCCGCCTCTGAATCCCTGCGTCTGATTCCCTGCCTCTGATTCTCAGCCTCTGATTCCCCTTCTCTGATTCACCACCTCTGAATCCCCACCTCTGATTCCCCATCTCTGATTCCGCACATCCGATTCCCTGCCTCTGATTCCCCGCCTCTGATATCCCGCCTCTGATTCGCAACCTCTAATTCCCCACCTCTGATTTCCCATATCTGATTCCCCGCCTCTGTTTCCCTGCCTCTGATTCCCGGCCTCTGTTTCCCCATATCTGATTCCCCTCCTCTGATTCCCCAACTCTGATTCCCCGCCTCTGATTCCCCAGCTTTGATTCCCCGCCTTTTATTCCCGGCCTCTGATTCCCTGCCACTGATTCCCCGCCTCTGATTCCCCACCTCTGATTCCCCATATCTGATTCCCCGCCTCTGTTTCCCCACGTCTGATTCCCGGCCTCTTATTCCCAGCATCTGATTCCCGGCCTCTGATTCCCTGCCTCTGATTCCCCGCCTCTGATTCCCCATCTCTGATTCCCCGCCTCTGATTCCCCGTGTCTGATTCCCTGCCTCTGATTCCCCGTCTCTGATTCCCCGCATCTGATTCCCTGCCACTGATTCCCTGCCCCTGATTCCCCACCTCTGATTCCCCATATCTGATTCCCCGCCTCTGTTTCCCCAACTCTGATTCCCTTCCTCTAATTCGCCAGCTATGATTCCCCGCCTCTGATTCCCTGCCACTGATTCCCTGCCCCTGATTCCCCACCTCTGATTCCCCATATATGATTCCCCGCCTCTGATTCCCCAACTCTGATTCCCCTCCTCTAATTCGCCAGCTATGATTCCCCGCCTCCGATTCCCTGCGTCTGATTCCCTGCCTCTGATTCCCAGCCTCTGATTCCCCTTCTCTGATTCACCACCTCTGAATCCCCACCTCTGATTCCCCATCTCTGATTCCGCACATCCGATTCCCTGCCTCTGATTCCCCGCCTCTGATTCCCCGCCTCTGATTCCCCGCCTCTGATTCCCCGCGTCTGATTCCCTGCCACTGATTCCCTGCCCCTGATTCCCCACCTCTGATTCCCCATATCTGATTCCCCGCCTCCGTTTCCCCACCTCTGATTCCCCGCCTCTGTTTCCCCATATCTGATTCCCCGCCTCTGATTCCCCAACTCTGATTCCCCTCCTCTAATTCGCCAGCTATGATTCTCCGCCTCTGATTCCCTGCATCTGATTCCCTGCCTCTGATTCCCAGCCTCTGATTCCCCTTCTCTGATTCACCACCTCTGAATCCCCACCTCTGATTCCCCATCTCTGATTCCGCACATCCGATTCCCTGCCTCTAATTCCCCGCCTTTTATTCCCGGCCTCTGATTCCCTGCCACTGATTCCCTGCTTCTGATTCTGATTCCCTGCCTCTGATTCCCCATATCTGATTCCCCGCCTCTGATTCCCAACTATGATTCCCCGCCTCTGATTCCCCAGCTCTGATTCCCTGCCTCTGATTCCCCACGTTCTATTCCCTGCCTCTGATTCCCCGCCTGTGATTCCCCATCACTGATTCACCACCTCTGATTCCCCACCTCTGATTCCCCATATCTAATTCCCCGCCTCTGTTTTCCCGCCTCTGATTCCCCGCCTCTGATTCCCCATATCTGATTCCCCGCCTCTGAATCCCCAACTCTGATTCCCTGCCTCAGATTCCCCATCTCTGATTCCCCGCCTTTGATTCCCCCCGTCTGATTCCCAGCCTCTGAATCCCCGTGTCCGATTTCCTGCCTCTGATTCCCCGCCTCTGATTCCCCATCTCTGATTCACCGCCTCTGATTCCCCACCTCTGATTCCCCATATCTGATTCCCCGCCATTGATTCCCCAACTCTGATTCCCCGCTTCTGATTCCCCAGCTCTGAATCACCGCCTCTGATTCCCCGCGTCTGATTCCCTGCCTCTGATTCCCCGCCTCTAATTCCCCATCTGTGATTCACAACCTCTGATGCCCCACCTCTGATTCCCCATATCTGATTCCCCGCCTGTTTCCCCGCCTCTGATTCCCCACCTCTGATTCCCCATATCTGATTCCCCGCCTCTGATTGCCCACCTCTGATTCCCCGCGTCTGATTCCCTGCCTCTGATTCCCCGCCTCTGATTCCCCATATCTGATTCACCACCTCTGATTCCCGGCCTCTGATTCCCCATCTCTGATTCCGCACATCCGATTCCCTGCCTATGATTCCCCACCTCTGATTCCCCGCCTCTGATTCCCCATATCTGATTCCCTGCCTCTGTTTCCCCGCCTCTGATTCCCCACCTCTGTTTCCCCATATCTGATTCCCTGCCTCTGATTCCCCAACTCTAATACCCTGCCTCTGATTCCCCAGCTCTGATTCCCCGCCTCTGATTCCCCGCATCTGATTCCCTGCCTCTGATTCCCCGCCTCTGATTCCAGGCCTCTGATTCCCAGCATCTGATTCCGGCCTCTGATTCCCGGCCTCTGATTCCCTGCTTCTGATTCTGATTCCCTGCCTCTGATTCCCCATCTCTGATTCCGCACATCTGATTCCCTGCCTCTGATTCCCCACCTCTGATTCCCCATATCTGATTCCCCGCCTCTGTTTCCCCGCCTCTGATTCCCCGCCTCTGTTTCCCCATATCTGATTCCCCGCCTCTGATTCCCCAACTCTGATTCCCCTCCTCTAATTCGCCAGCTATGATTCCCCGCCTCTGTTTCCCTGCGTCTGATTCCCTGCCTCTGATTCTCAGCCTCTGATTCCCCTTCTCTGATTCACCACCTCTGAATCCCCACCTCTGATTCCCCATCTCTGATTCCGCACATCCGATTCCCTGCCTCTGATTCCCCGCCTCTGATATCCCGCCTCTGATTCGCAACCTCTAATTCCCCACCTCTGATTTCCCATATCTGATTCCCCGCCTCTGTTTCCCTGCCTCTGATTCCCGGCCTCTGTTTCCCCATATCTGATTCCCCTCCTCTGATTCCCCAACTCTGATTCCCCGCCTCTGATTCCCCAGCTTTGATTCCCCGCCTTTTATTCCCGGCCTCTGATTCCCTGCCACTGATTCCCCGCCTCTGATTCCCCACCTCTGATTCCCCATATCTGATTCCCCGCCTCTGTTTCCCCACGTCTGATTCTCGGCTTCTTATTCCCAGCATCTGATTCCCGGCCTCTGATTCCCTGCCTCTGATTCCCCGCCTCTGATTCCCCATCTCTGATTCCCCGCCTCTGATTCCCCGTGTCTGATTCCCTGCCTCTGATTCCCCGTCTCTGATTCCCCGCATCTGATTCCCTGCCACTGATTCCCTGCCGCTGATTCCCCACCTCTGATTCCCCATATCTGATTCCCCACCTCTGTTTCCCCAACTCTGATTCCCTTCCTCTAATTCGCCAGCTATGATTCCCCGCCTCTGATTCCCTGCCACTGATTCCCTGCCCCTGATTCCCCACCTCTGATTCCCCATATATGATTCCCCGCCTCTGATTCCCCAACTCTGATTCCCCTCCTCTAATTCGCCAGCTATGATTCCCCGCCTCCGATTCCCTGCGTCTGATTCCCTGCCTCTGATTCCCAGCCTCTGATTCCCCTTCTCTGATTCACCACCTCAGAATCCCCACCTCTGATTCCCCATCTCTGATTCCGCACATCCGATTCCCTGCCTCTGATTCCCCGCCTCTGATTCCCCGCCTCTGATTCCCCGCCTCTGATTCCCCGCGTCTGATTCCCTGCCACTGATTCCCTGCCCCTGATTCCCCACCTCTGATTCCCCATATCTGATTCCCCGCCTCTGTTTCCCCACCTCTGATTCCCCGCCTCTGTTTCCCCATATCTGATTCCCCGCCTCTGATTCCCCAACTCTGATTCCCCTCCTCTAATTCGCCAGCTATGATTCCCCGCCTCTGATTCCCTGCATCTGATTCCCTGCCTCTGATTCCCAGCCTCTGATTCCCCTTCTCTGATTCACCACCTCTGAATCCCCACCTCTGATTCCCCATCTCTGATTCCGCACATCCGATTCCCTGCCTCTGATTCCCCGCCTTTTATTCCCGGCCTCTGATTCCCTGCCACTGATTCCCTGCTTCTGATTCTGATTCCCTGCCTCTGATTCCCCATCTCTGATTCCGCACATCTGATTCCCTGCCTCTGATTCCCCACCTCTGATTCCCCATATCTGATTCCCCGCCTCTGTTTCCCCGCCTCTGATTCCCCGCCTCTGTTTCCCGATATCTGATTCCCCGCCTCTGATTCCCCAACTCTGATTCCCCTCCTCTAATTCGCCAGCTATGATTCCCCGCCTCTGATTCCCTGCGTCTGATTCCCTGCCTCTGATTCCCAGCCTCTGATTCCCCTTCTCTGATTCACCACCTCTGAATCCCCACCTCTGATTCCCCATCTCTGATTCCGCACATCCGATTCCCTGCCTCTGATTCCCAGCCTCTGATTCCCCGCCTCTGATTCGCAACCTCTAATTCCCCACCTCTGATTCCCCATATCTGATTCCCCGCCTCTGTTTCCCTGCCTCTGATTCCCGGCCTCTGTTTCCCCATATCTGATTCCCCTCCTCTGATTCCCCAACTCTGATTCCCCGCCTCTGATTCCCCAGCTCTGATTCCCCGCCTTTTATTCCCGGCCTCTGATTCCCTGCCACTGATTCCCCGCCCCTGATTCCCCACCTCTGATTCCCCATATCTGATTCCCCGCCTCTGTTTCCCCAGCTCTGATTCCCCACCTCTGATTCCCCAGCTCTGATTCCCTGCCACTGATTCCCCGCCCCTGATTCCCCACCTCTGATTCCCCATATCTGATTCCCCGCCTCTGTTTCCCCAGCTCTGATTCCCTGCCTCTGATTCCCTGCCCTGATTCCCCATCTCTGTTTCACCGCCTTTGATTCGCCACCTCTGATTCCCCATATCTGATTCCCCGCCTCTGTTTCCCCGCCTCTGATTCCCTGCCTCTGATTCCCAACCTCTGATTCCACACCTCTGATTCCCCATATCTGATTCCCCGCCTCTATTTCCCCATATCTGATTCCCCGCCTCTGATTCCCCAACTCTGATTCCCCGCCTCTGATTCCCCAACTCTGATTCCCCGCCTCTGATTCCCGGCGTCCGATTCCCTGCCTCTGATTCCCCACCTCTGATTCGCCATCTCTGATTCCCCGCCTCTGATTCCCCGTGTCTGATTCCCTGCCTCTGATTCCCCATCTCAGATTCCCCGCCTCTGATTCCCTGCCACTTATTCCCTGCCCCTGATTCCCCACCTCTGATTCCCCATATCTGATTCCCCGCCTCTGTTTCCCCGCCTCTGATTCCCCGCCTCTGATTCCCCATATCTGATTCCCCGCCTCTGATTGCCCACCTCTGATTCCCCGCCTCTGATTCGCCAGCTCCGATTCCCCGCCTCTGATTCCGCGCATCTGATTCCCTGCCTCTGATTCCCCGCCTCTGATTCCCCATCTCTGATTCACCGCCTTTGATTCGCCACCTCTGATTCCCCATATCTGATTCCCCACCTCTGTTTCCCCGCCTCTGATTCCCCGCCTCTGATTCTCCATATCTCATTCCCCGCCTCTGAATCCCCATCTCTGATTCCCGGACTCTGATTCCCCACCTCTGATTCCCGGCCTCTTATTCCCAGCATCTGATTCCTGGCCTCTTATTCCCAGCCTCTGATTCCCCGCTTCTGATTCTGATTCCCTGCCTCTGATTCCCCATCTCTGATTCCGCACATCTGATTCCCTGCCTCTGATTCCCCACCTCTGATTCCCCATATCTGATTCCCCGCCTCTGTTTCCCCGCCTCTGATTCCCCGCCTCTGTTTCCCTATATCTAATTCCCCACCTCTGATGCCCCAACTCTGATTCCCCGCCTCTGATTCCCCAGCTCTGATTCCCCGCCTCTGATTCCCTGCATCCGATTCCCCATATCTGATTCCCCGCCTCTGTTTCCCCGCCTCTGATTCCCCGCCTCTGTTTCCTCATATCTGATTCCCCGCCTCTGATTCCCAACTATGATTCCCCGCCTCTGATTCCCCAGCTCTGATTCCCTGCCTCTGATTCCCCGCGTTCTATTCCCTGCCTCTGATTCCCCGCCTGTGATTCCCCATCACTGATTCACCACCTCTGATTCCCCACCTCTGATTCCCCGTATCTAATTCCCCGCCTCTGTTATCCCGCCTCTGATTCCCCGCCTCTGTTTCCCCATATCAGATTCCCCGCCTCTGAATCCCCAACTCTGATTCCCTGCCTCAGATTCCCCAGCTCTGATTCCCCGCCTTTGATTCCCCCCGTCTGATTCCCAGCCTCTGAATCCCCGTGTCTGATTTCCTGCCTCTGATTTCCCGCCTCTGATTCCCCATCTCTGATTCACCGCCTCTGATTCCCCACCTCTGATTCCCCATCTCTGATTCCGCACATCCAATTCCCTGCCTCTGATTCCCCAACTCTGATTCCCCACCTCTGATTCCCCAGCTCTGATTCCCCGCCTCAGATTCCCCACGTCTGATTCCCTGCCTCTGATTCCCCGCCTCTGATTCCCTGCCTCTGATTCCCCATATCTGATTCCCCGCCTCTGATTCCCCAACTCTGATTCCCCGCTTCTGATTCCCCAGCTCTGAATCCCCGCCTCTGATTCCCCGCGTCTGATTCCCTGCCTCTGATTCCCCGCCTCTAATTCCCCATCTGTGATTCACAACCTCTGATGCCCCACCTCTGATTCCCCATATCTGATTCCCCGCCTGTTTCCCCGCCTCTGATTCCCCACCTCTGATTCCCCATATCTGATTCGCCGCCTCTGATTGCCCACCTCTGATTCCACGCGTCTGATTCCCTGCCTATGATTCCCCGCCTCTGATTCCCCATATCTGATTCACCACCTCTGATTCCCGGCCTCTGATTCCCAATCTCTGATTCCGCACATCCGATTGCCTGCCTATGATTCCCCACCTCTGATTCCCCGCCTCTGATTCCCCATATCTGATTCCCTGCCTCTGTTTCCCCGCCTCTGATTCCCCACCTCTGTTTCCCCATATCTGATTCCCCGCCTCTGATTCCCCAACTCTAATACCCTGCCTCTGATTCCCCAGCTCTGATTCCCCGCCTCTGATTCCCCGCATCTGATTCCCTGCCTCTGATTCCCCGCCTCTGATTCCAGGCCTCTGATTCCCAGCATCTGATTCCGGCCTCTGATTCCCGGCCTCTGATTCCCTGCTTCTGATTCTGATTCCCTGCCTCTGATTCCCCATCTCTGATTCCGCACATCTGATTCCCTGCCTCTGATTCCCCACCTCTGATTCCCCATATCTGATTCCCCGCCTCTGTTTCCCAGCCTCTGATTCCCCGCCTCTGTTTCCCCATATCTGATTCCCCGCCTCTGATTCCCCAACTCTGATTCCCCTCCTCTAATTCGCCAGCTATGATTCCCCGCCTCTGATTCCCTGCGTCTGATTCCCTGCCTCTGATTCCCAGCCTCTGATTCCCCTTCTCTGATTCACCACCTCTGAATCCCCACCTCTGATTCCCCATCTCTGATTCCGCACATCCGATTCCCTGCCTCTGATTCCCCGCCTCTGATATCCCGCCTCTGATTCGCAACCTCTAATTCCCCACCTCTGATTTCCCATATCTGATTCCCCGCCTCTGTTTCCCTGCCTCTGATTCCCGGCCTCTGTTTCCCCATATCTGATTCCCCTCCTCTGATTCCCCAACTCTGATTCCCCGCCTCTGATTCCCCAGCTTTGATTCCCCGCCTTTTATTCCCGGCCTCTGATTCCCTGCCACTGATTCCCCGCCTCTGATTCCCCACCTCTGATTCCCCATATCTGATTCCCCGCCTCTGTTTCCCCACCTCTGATTCCCGGCCTCTTATTCCCAGCATCTGATTCCCGGCCTCTGATTCCCTGCCTCTGATTCCCCGCCTCTGATTCCCCATCTCTGATTCACCGCCTCTGATTCCCCGTGTCTGATTCCCTGCCTCTGATTCCCCGTCTCTGATTCCCCGCGTCTGATTCCCTGCCACTGATTCCCTTCCCCTGATTCCCCACCTCTGATTCCCCATATCTGATTCCCCGCCTCTGTTTCCCCAACTCTGATTCCCTTCCTCTAATTCGCCAGCTATGATTCCTCGCCTCTGATTCCCTGCCACTGATTCCCTGCCCCTGATTCCCCACCTCTGATTCCCCATATATGATTCCCCGCCTCTGATTCCCCAACTCTGATTCCCCTCCTCTAATTCGCCATCTATGATTCCCCGCCTCTGATTCCCTGCGTCTGATTCCCTGCCTCTGATTCCCAGCCTCTGATTCCCCTTCTCTGATTCACCACCTCTGAATCCCCACCTCTGATTCCTCATCTCTGATTCCGCACATCCGATTCCCTGCCTCTGATTCCCCGCCTCTGATTCCCCGCCTCTGATTCCCTGCCTCTGATTCCCCGCGTCTGATTCCCTGCCACTGATTCCCTGCCCCTGATTCCCCACCTCTGATTCCCCATATCTGATTCCCCGCCTCTGTTTCCCCACCTCTGATTCCCCGCCTCTGTTTCCCCATATCTGATTCCCCGCCTCTGATTCCCCAACTCTGATTCCCCTCCTCTAATTCGCCAGCTATGATTCCCCGCCTCTGATTCCCTGCATCTGATTCCCTGCCTCTGATTCCCAGCCTCTGATTCCCCTTCTCTGATTCACCACCTCTGAATCCCCACCTCTGATTCCCCATCTCTGATTCCGCACATCCGATTCCCTGCCTCTGATTCCCCGCCTTTTATTCCCGGCCTCTGATTCCCTGCCACTGATTCCCTGCTTCTGATTCTGATTCCCTGCCTCTGATTCCCCATCTCTGATTCCGCACATCTGATTCCCTGCCTCTGATTCCCCACCTCTGATTCCCCATATCTGATTCCCCGCCTCTGTTTCCCCGCCTCTGATTCCCCGCCTCTGTTTCCCCATATCTGATTCCCCGCCTCTGATTCCCCAACTCTGATTCCCCTCCTCTAATTCGCCAGCTATGATTCCCCGCCTCTGATTCCTTGCGTCTGATTCCCTGCCTCTGATTCCCAGCCTCTGATTCCCCTTCTCTGATTCACCACCTCTGAATCCCCACCTCTGATTCCCCATCTCTGATTCCGCACATCCGATTCCCTGCCTCTGATTCCCAGCCTCTGATTCCCCGCCTCTGATTCGCAACCTCTAATTCCCCACCTCTGATTCCCCATATCTGATTCCCCGCCTCTGTTTCCCTGCCTCTGATTCCCGGCCTCTGTTTCCCCATATCTGATTCCCCTCCTCTGATTCCCCAACTCTGATTCCCCGCCTCTGATTCCCCAGCTCTGATTCCCCGCCTTTTATTCCCGGCCTCTGATTCCCAGCCAATGATTCCCCGCCCCTGATTCCCCACCTCTGATTCCCCATATCTGATTCCCCGCCTCTGTTTCCCCAGCTCTGATTCCCCACCTCTGATTCCCCAGCTCTGATTCCCTGCCACTGATTCCCCGCCCCTGATTCCCCACCTCTGATTCCCCATATCTGAATCCCCGCCTCTGTTTCCCCAGCTCTGATTCCCTGCCTCTGATTCCCTGCCCTGATTCCCCATCTCTGTTTCACCGCCTTTGATTCGCCACCTCTGATTCCCCATATCTGATTCCCCGCCTCTGTTTCCCCGCCTCTGATTCCCCGCCTCTGATTCCCCAACTCTGATTCCCCGCCTCTGATTCCCCAACTCTGATTCCCCGCCTCTGATTCCCGGCGTCCGATTCCCTGCCTCTGATTCCCCGCCTCTGATTCGCCATCTCTGATTCCCCGCCTCTGATTCCCCGTGTCTGATTCCCTGCCTCTGATTCCCCGCCTCAGATTCCCCGCCTCTGATTCCCTGCCACTGATTCCCTGCCCCTGATTCCCCACCTCTGATTCCCCATATCTGACTCCCCGCCTCTGTTTCCCCGCCTCTGATTCCCCGCCTCTGATTCCCCATATCTGATTCCCCGCCTCTGATTGCCCACCTCTGATTCCCCGCCTCTGATTCGCCAGCTCCGATTCCCCGCCTCTGATTCCCCGCATCTGATTCCCTGCCTCTGATTCCCCGCCTCTGATTCCCCATCTCTGAGTCACCGCCTTTGATTCGCCACCTCTGTTTCCCCATATCTGATTCCCCGCCTCTGAATCCCCAACTCTGATTCCCTGCCTCAGATTCCCCAGCTCTGATTCCCCGCCTTTGATTCCCCCCGTCTGATTCCCAGCCTCTGAATCCCCGTGTATGATTTCCTGCCTCTGATTTCCCGCCTCTGATTCCCCATCTCTGATTCACCGCCTCTGATTCCCCACCTCTGATTCCCCATCTCTGATTCCGCACATCCAATTCCCTGCCTCTGATTCCCCAACTCTGATTCCCCACCTCTGATTCCCCAGCTCTGATTCCCCGCCTCAGATTCCCCACGTCTGATTCCCTGCCTCTGATTCCCCGCCTCTGATTCCCTGCCTCTGATTCCCCATATCTGATTCCCCGCCTCTGATTCACCAACTCTGATTCCCCGCTTCTGATACCCCAGCTCTGAATCCCCGCCTCTGATTCCGCGCGTCTGATTCCCTGCCTCTGATTCCCCGCCTCTAATTCCCTTCTGTGATTCACAACCTCTGATGCCCCACCTCTGATTCCCCATATCTGATTCCCCGCCTGTTTCCCCGCCTCTGATTCCCCACCTCTGATTCCCCATATCTGATTCCCCGCCTCTGATTGCCCACCTCTGATTCCCCGCGTCTGATTCCCTGCCTCTGATTCCCCGCCTCTGATTCCCCATATCTGATTCACCACCTCTGATTCCCGGCCTCTGATTCCCCATCTCTGATTCCGCACATCCGATTCCCTGCCTATGATTCCCCACCTCTGATTCCCCGCCTCTGATTCCCCATATCTGATTCCCTGCCTCTGTTTCCCCGCCTCTGATTCCCCACCTCTGTTTCCCCATATCTGATTCCCCGCCTCTGATTCCCCAACTCTAATACCCTGCCTCTGATTCCCCAGCTCTGATTCCCCGCCTCTGATTCCCCGCATCTGATTCCCTGCCTCTGATTCCCCGCCTCTGATTCCAGGCCTCTGATTCCCAGCATCTGATTCCGGCCTCTGATTCCCGGCCTCTGATTCCCTGCTTCTGATTCTGATTCCCTGCCTCTGATTCCCCATCTCTGATTCCGCACATCTGATTCCCTGCCTCTGATTCCCCACCTCTGATTCCCCATATCTGATTCCCCGCCTCTGTTTCCCCGCCTCTGATTCCCCGCCTCTGTTTCCCCATATCTGATACCCCGCCTCTGATTCCCCAACTCTGATTCCCCTCCTCTAATTCGCCAGCTATGATTCCCCGCCTCTGATTCCCTGCGTCTGATTCCCTGCCTCTGATTCCCAGCCTCTGATTCCCCTTCTCTGATTCACCAGCTCTGAATCCCCACCTCTGATTCCCCATCTCTGATTCCGCACATCCGATTCCCTGCCTCTGATTCCCCGCCTCTGATATCCCGCCTCTGATTCGCAACCTCTAATTCCCCACCTCTGATTTCCCATATCTGATTCCCCGCCTCTGTTTCCCTGCCTCTGATTCCCGGCCTCTGTTTCCCCATATCTGATTCCCCTCCTCTGATTCCCCAACTCTGATTCCCCGCCTCTGATTCCCCAGCTTTGATTCCCCGCCTTTTATTCCCGGCCTCTGATTCCCTGCCACTGATTCCCCGCCTCTGATTCCCCACCTCTGATTCCCCATATCTGATTCCCCGCCTCTGTTTCCCCACCTCTGATTCCCGGCCTCTTATTCCCAGCATCTGATTCCCGGCCTCTGATTCCCTGCCTCTGATTCCCCGCCTCTGATTCCCCATCTCTGATTCCCCGCCTCTGATTCCCCGTGTCTGATTCCCTGCCTCTGATTCCCCGTCTCTGATTCCCCGCGTCTGATTCCCTGCCACTGATTCCCTGCCCCTGATTCCCCACCTCTGATTCCCCATATCTGATTCCCCGCCTCTGTTTCCCCAACTCTGATTCCCTTCCTCTAATTCGCCAGCTATGATTCCCTGCCTCTGATTCCCTGCCACTGATTCCCTGCCCCTGATTCCCCACCTCTGATTCCCCATATATGATTCCCCGCCTCTGATTCCCCAACTCTGATTCCCCTCCTCTAATTCACCAGCTATGATTCCCCGCCTCTGATTCCCTGCGTCTGATTCCCTGCCTCTGATTCCCAGCCTCTGATTCCCCTTCTCTGATTCACCACCTCTGAATCCCCACCTCTGATTCCCCATCTCTGATTCCGCACATCCGATTCCCTGCCTCTGATTCCCCGCCTCTGATTCCCCGCCTCTGATTCCCCGCCTCTGATTCCCCGCGTCTGATTCCCTGCCACTGATTCCCTGCCCCTGATTCCCCACCTCTGATTCCCCATATCTGATTCCCCGCCTCTGTTTCCCCACCTCTGATTCCCCGCCTGTGTTTCCCCATATCTGATTCCCCGCCTCTGATTCCCCAACTCTGATTCCCCTCCTCTAATTCGCCAGCTATGATTCCCCGCCTCTGATTCCTTGCATCTGATTCCCTGCCTCTGATTCCCAGCCTCTGATTCCCCTTCTCTGATTCACCACCTCTGAATCCCCACCTCTGATTCCCCATCTCTGATTCCGCACATCCGATTCCCTGCCTCTGATTCCCCGCCTTTTATTCCCGGCCTCTGATTCCCTGCCACTGATTCCCTGCTTCTGATTCTGATTCCCTGCCTCTGATTCCCCATCTCTGATTCCGCACATCTGATTCCCTGCCTCTGATTCCCCACCTCTGATTCCCCATATCTGATTCCCCGCCTCTGTTTCCCCGCCTCTGATTCCCCGCCTCTGTTTCCCGATATCTGATTCCCCGCCTCTGATTCCCCAACTCTGATTCCCCTTCTCTGATTCACCACCTCTGAATCCCCACCTCTGATTCCCCATCTCTGATTCCGCACATCCGATTCCCTGCCTCTGATTCCCAGCCTCTGATTCCCCGCCTCTGATTCGCAACCTCTAATTCCCCACCTCTGATTCCCCATATCTGATTCCCCGCCTCTGTTTCCCTGCCTCTGATTCCCGGCCTCTGTTTCCCCATATCTGATTCCCCTCCTCTGATTCCCCAACTCTGATTCCCCGCCTCTGATTCCCCAGCTCTGATTCCCCGCCTTTTATTCCCGGCCTCTGATTCCCTGCCACTGATTCCCCGCCCCTGATTCCCCACCTCTGATTCCCCATATCTGATTCCCCGCCTCTGTTTCCCCAGCTCTGATTCCCCACCTCTGATTCCCCAGCTCTGATTCCCTGCCACTGATTCCCTGCCTCTGATTCCCCACCTCTGATTCCCCATATCTGAATCCCCGCCTCTGATTCGCCACCTCTGATTCCCCATATCTGATTCCCGCCTCTGTTTCCCCGCCTCTGATTCCCTGCCTCTGATTCCCAACCTCTGATTCCACACCTCTGATTCCCCATATCTGATTCCCCGCCTCTATTTCCCCATATCTGATTCCCCGCCTCTGATTCCCCAACTCTGATTCCCCGCCTCTGATTCCCCAACTCTGATTCCCCGCCTCTGATTCCCGGCGTCCGATTCCCTGCCTCTGATTCCCCGCCTCTGATTCGCCATCTCTGATTCCCCGCCTCTGATTCCCCGTGTCTGATTCCCTGCCTCTGATTCCCCGCCTCAGATTCCCCGCCTCTGATTCCCTGCCACTGATTCCCTGCCCCTGATTCCCCACCTCTGATTCCCCATATCTGATTCCCAACCTCTGATTCCCCACCTCTGATTCCCCATATCTGATTCCCCGCCTCTGTTTCCCCGCCTCTGATTCCCCGCCTCTGATTCCCCATATCTGATTCCCCGGCTCTGATTGCCCACCTTTGATTCCCCGCCTCTGATTCGCCAGCTCTGATTCCCCGCCTCTGAATCCCCGCATCTGATTCCCTGCCTCTGATTCCCCGCCTCTGATTCCCCATCTCTGATTCACCGCCTTTGATTCCCCACCTCTGATTCTCCATATCTGATTCCCCACCTCTGTTTCCCCGCCTCTGATTCCCCGCCTCTTATTCTCCATATCTCATTCTCCGCCTCTGAATCCCCATCTCTGATTCCCGGACTCTGATTCCCCACCTCTGATTCCCGGCCTCTTATTCCCAGCATCTGATTCCCGGCCTCTGATTCCCGGCCTCTGATTCCCCGCTTCTGATTCTGATTCCCTGCCTCTGATTCCCCATCTCTGATTCCGCACATCTGATTCCCTGCCTCTGATTCCCCACCTCTGATTCCCCATATCTGATTCCCCGCCTCTGTTTCCCCGCCTGTGATTCCCCACCTCTGTTTCCCCATATCTAAATCCCCACCTCTGATGCCCCAACTCTGATTCCACGCCTCTGATTCCCCAGCTCTGATTCCCCGCCTCTGATTCCCCGCAACCGATTCCCCATGTCTGATTCCCCGCCTCTGTTTCCCCGCCTCTGATTCCCAGCCTCTGTTTCCCCATATCTGATTCCCCGCCTCTGATTCCCCAGCTCTGATTCCCTGCCTCTGATTCCCCGCGTTCTATTCGCTGCCTCTGATTCCCCTCCTGTGATTCCCCATCTCTGATTCACCACCTCTGATTCCCCACCTCTGATTCCCCATATCTAATTCCCCGCCTCTGCTTGCCCGCCTCTCATTCCCCGCCTCTGTTTCCCCATATCTGATTCCCCGCCTCTGAATCCCCAACTCTGATTCCCTGCCTCTGATTCACCAGCTCTGATTCCCCGCCTTTGATTCCCCCCGTCTGATTCCCAGCCTCTGAATCCCCGTCTGATTTCTTGCCTCTGATTCCCCGCCTCTGATTCCCCATCTCTGATTCACTGCCTCTGATTCCCCACATCTGATTCCCCATCTCTGATTCCGCACAACCGATTCCCTGCCTCTGATTCCCCGACTCTGATTCCACACCTCTGATTCCCCAGCTCTGATTCCCCGCCTCTGATTCCCCGCGTCTGATTCCCTGCCTGTGATTCCCCGCCTCTGATTCCCCATCTCTGATTCCCCACCTCTGATTCCCCGTGTCTGATTCCCTTCCTTTGATTCCCCGCCTCTGATTCCCCGCCTCTGATTCCCTGCCACTGATTCCCCGCTCCTGATTCCCCACCTCTGATTCTCCATATCTTATTCCCCGCCTCTGTTTCCCCCCCTCTGATTCCCAGCCTCTGATTCCCCATATCTGATTCCCCGCCTCTGATTCCCCATATCTGATTCCCCGCCTCTATTTCCCCATATCTGCTTCGCCGCCTCTGATTCCCCAACTCTGATTCCCCGCCTCTGATTCCCCAGCTCTGATTTCCCGCCTCTGATTCCCGGCATCCGATTCCCTGCCTCTGATTCCCCGCCTCTGATTCCCCATCTCTGATTCCCCGCCTCTGATTCCCCGTGTCTGATTCCCTGCCTCTGATTCCCCGCCTCTGATTCCCCATATCTGATTCCCCGCCTCTGTTTTCCCGCCTCTGATTCCCTGCCTCTGATTCCCCATATCTGATTCCCCGCCTCTGATTCCCCAACTCTGATTCCCCGCCTCTGATTCCCCAGCTCTGAATCCCCGCCTCTGATTCCCCGCGTCTGATTCCCTGCCTCTGATTCCCCGCCTCTGATTCCCCATCTGTGATTCACAACCTCTGATGCCCCACCTCTGATTCCCCATATCTGATTCCCCACCTCTGTTTCCCCGCCTCTGATTCCCCGCCTCTGATTCCCCATATCTGATTCCCCGCCTCTGATTGCCCACCTCTGATTCCCCGCGTCTGATTCCCTGCCTCTGATTCCCCGCCTCTGATTCCCCATCTCTGATTCACCACCTCTGATTCCCGGCCTCTGATTCCCCATCTCTGATTCCGCACATCCGATTCCCTGCCTATGATTCCCCACCTCTGATTCCCCGCCTCTGATTCCCCATATCTGATTCCCTGCCTCTGTTTCCCCGCCTCTGATTCCCCACCTCTGTTTCCCCATATCTGATTCCCCGCCTCTGATTCCCCAACTCTAATACCCCGCCTCTGATTCCCCAGCTCTGATTCCCCGCCTCTGATTCCCCGCATCTGATTCCCTGCCGCTGATTCCCCGCCTCTGATTCCGGCCTCTGATTCCCGGCCTCTGATTCCCTGCTTCTGATTCTGATTCCCTGCCTCTGATTCCCCATCTCTGATTCCGCACATCTGATTCCTTGCCTCTGATTCCCCACCTCTGATTCCCCATATCTGATTCCCCGCCTGGGTTTCCCCGCCTCTGATTCCCCGCCTCTGTTTCCCAATATCTAAGTCCCCGCCTCTGATTCCCCAAATCTGATTCCCCACCTCTGATTCCCCAGCTCTGATTCCCCGCCTCTGATTCCCCGCATCTGATTCCCTGCATCTGATTCCAAGCCTCTGATTCCCTGCCTCTGATTCCCAACCTCTGATTCCCCACCTCTGATTCCCCATATCTGATTCCCCGCCTCTGTTTCCCCGCCTCGGATTCCCCGCCTCTGTTTCCCCATATCTGATTCCCGGCCTCTGATTCCCCGCCTCTGATTCCCCGCCTCTGATTCCCTGCCTCTGATTCCCCATCTCCGATTCCGCACATCTGATTCCCTTCCTCTGATTCCCCGCCTCTGATTCCCCGCCTCTGATTCCCTGCCTCTGATTCCCAACCTCGGATTCCCCACCTCTGATTCCCCATATCTGATTCCCCGCCTCTGTTTCCCCGCCTCTGTTTCCCCGCCTCTGATTCCCCGCCTCTGTTTTCCTATATCTAATTCCCCACCTCTGATTCCCCATATCTGATTCCCCGCCTCTGTTTCCCCGCCTCTGATTCGCAACCTCTAATTCCCCACCTCTGATTTCCCATATCTGATTCCCCGCCTCTGTTTCCCTGCCTCTGATTCCCGGCCTCTGTTTCCCCATATCTGATTCCCCTCCTCTGATTCCCCAACTCTGATTCCCCGCCTCTGATTCCCCAGCTTTGATTCCCCGCCTTTTATTCCCGGCCTCTGATTCCCTGCCACTGATTCCCCGCCTCTGATTCCCCACCTCTGATTCCCCATATCTGATTCCCCGCCTCTGTTTCCCCACCTCTGATTCCCGGCCTCTTATTCCCAGCATCTGATTCCCGGCCTCTGATTCCCTGCCTCTGATTCCCCGCCTCTGATTCCCCATCTCTGATTCCCCGCCTCTGATTCCCCGTGTCTGATTCCCTGCCTCTGATTCCCCGTCTCTGATTCCCTGCGTCTGATTCCCTGCCACTGATTCCCTGCCCCTGATTCCCCACCTCTGATTCCCCATATCTGATTCCCCGCCTCTGTTTCCCCAACTCTGATTCCCTTCCTCTAATTCGCCAGCTATGATTCCCTGCCTCTGATTCCCTGCCACTGATTCCCTGCCCCTGATTCCCCACCTCTGATTCCCCATATATGATTCCCCGCCTCTGATTCCCCAACTCTGATTCCCCTCCTCTAATTCGCCAGCTATGATTCCCCGCCTCTGATTCCCTGCGTCTGATTCCCTGCCTCTGATTCCCAGCCTCTGATTCCCCTTCTCTGATTCACCACCTCTGAATCCCCACCTCTGATTCCCCATCTCTGATTCCGCACATCCGATTCCCTGCCTCTGATTCCCCGCCTCTGATTCCCCGCCTCTGATTCCCCGCCTCTGATTCCCCGCGTCTGATTCCCTGCCACTGATTCCCTGCCCCTGATTCCCCACCTCTGATTCCCCATATCTGATTCCCCGCCTCTGTTTCCCCACCTCTGATTCCCCGCCTCTGTTTCCCCATATCTGATTCCCCGCCTCTGATTCCCCAACTCTGATTCCCCTCCTCTAATTCGCCAGCTATGATTCCCCGCCTCTGATTCCCTGCATCTGATTCCCTGCCTCTGATTCCCAGCCTCTGATTCCCCTTCTCTGATTCACCACCTCTGAATCCCCACCTCTGATTCCCCATCTCTGATTCCGCACATCCGATTCCCTGCCTCTGATTCCCCGCCTTTTATTCCCGGCCTCTGATTCCCTGCCACTGATTCCCTGCTTCTGATTCTGATTCCCTGCCTCTGATTCCCCATCTCTGATTCCGCACATCTGATTCCCTGCCTCTGATTCCCCACCTCTGATTCCCCATATCTGATTCCCCGCCTCTGTTTCCCCGCCTCTGATTCCCCGCCTCTGTTTCCCGATATCTGATTCCCCGCCTCTGATTCCCCAACTCTGATTCCCCTTCTCTGATTCACCACCTCTGAATCCCCACCTCTGATTCCCCATCTCTGATTCCGCACATCCGATTCCCTGCCTCTGATTCCCAGCCTCTGATTCCCCGCCTCTGATTCGCAACCTCTAATTCCCCACCTCTGATTCCCCATATCTGATTCCCCGCCTCTGTTTCCCTGCATCTGATTCCCGGCCTCTGTTTCCCCATATCTGATTCCCCTCCTCTGATTCCCCAACTCTGATTCCCCGCCTCTGATTCCCCAGCTCTGATTCCCCGCCTTTTATTCCATGCCTCTGATTCCCTGCCACTGATTCCCCGCCCCTGATTCCCCACCTCTGATTCCCCATATCTGATTCCCCGCCTCTGTTTCCCCAGCTCTGATTCCCCACCTCTGATTCCCCAGCTCTGATTCCCTGCCACTGATTCCCTGCCTCTGATTCCCCACCTCTGATTCCCCATATCTGAATCCCCGCCTCTGATTCGCCACCTCTGATTCCCCATATCTGATTCCCGCCTCTGTTTCCCCGCCTCTGATTCCCTGCCTCTGATTCCCAACCTCTGATTCCACACCTCTGATTCCCCATATCTGATTCCCCGCCTCTATTTCCCCATATCTGATTCCCCGCCTCTGATTCCCCAACTCTGATTCCCCGCCTCTGATTCCCCAACTCTGATTCCCCGCCTCTGATTCCCGGCGTCCGATTCCCTGCCTCTGATTCCCCGCCTCTGATTCGCCATCTCTGATTCCCCGCCTCTGATTCCCCGTGTCTGATTCCCTGCCTCTGATTCCCCGCCTCAGATTCCCCGCCTCTGATTCCCTGCCACTGATTCCCTGCCCCTGATTCCCCACCTCTGATTCCCCATATCTGATTCCCCGCCTCTGTTTCCCCGCCTCTGATTCCCCGCCTCTGATTCCCCATTTCTGATTCCCTGCCTCTGATTCCCCAACTCTGATTCCCCGCCTCTGATTCCCCAGCTCTGAAACCCTGCCTCTGATTCCCCGCGTCTGATTCCCTCCCTCTAATTCCCCGCCTTGATTCCCCATATCTGATTCACAACCTCTGATTCCCCACCTCTGATTCCCCATATCTGATTCCCCGCCTCTGTTTCCCCGCCTCTGATTCCCCGCCTCTGATTCCCCATATCTGATTCCCCGGCTCTGATTGCCCACCTTTGATTCCCCGCCTCTGATTCGCCAGCTCTGATTCCCCGCCTCTGAATCCCCGCATCTGATTCCCTGCCTCTGATTCCCCGCCTCTGATTCCCCATCTCTGATTCACCGCCTTTGATTCCCCACCTCTGATTCTCCATATCTGATTCCCCACCTCTGTTTCCCCGCCTCTGATTCCCCGCCTCTTATTCTCCATATCTCATTCTCCGCCTCTGAATCCCCATCTCTGATTCCCGGACTCTGATTCCCCACCTCTGATTCCCGGCCTCTTATTCCCAGCATCTGATTCCCGGCCTCTGATTCCCGGCCTCTGATTCCCCGCTTCTGATTCTGATTCCCTGCCTCTGATTCCCCATCTCTGATTCCGCACATCTGATTCCCTGCCTCTGATTCCCCACCTCTGATTCCCCATATCTGATTCCCCGCCTCTGTTTCCCCGCCTGTGATTCCCCACCTCTGTTTCCCCATATCTAAATCCCCACCTCTGATGCCCCAACTCTGATTCCACGCCTCTGATTCCCCAGCTCTGATTCCCCGCCTCTGATTCCCCGCAACCGATTCCCCATGTCTGATTCCCCGCCTCTGTTTCCCCGCCTCTGATTCCCAGCCTCTGTTTCCCCATATCTGATTCCCCGCCTCTGATTCCCCAGCTCTGATTCCCTGCCTCTGATTCCCCGCGTTCTATTCGCTGCCTCTGATTCCCCTCCTGTGATTCCCCATCTCTGATTCACCACCTCTGATTCCCCACCTCTGATTCCCCATATCTAATTCCCCGCCTCTGCTTGCCCGCCTCTCATTCCCCGCCTCTGTTTCCCCATATCTGATTCCCCGCCTCTGAATCCCCAACTCTGATTCCCTGCCTCTGATTCACCAGCTCTGATTCCCCGCCTTTGATTCCCCCCGTCTGATTCCCAGCCTCTGAATCCCCGTCTGATTTCTTGCCTCTGATTCCCCGCCTCTGATTCCCCATCTCTGATTCACTGCCTCTGATTCCCCACATCTGATTCCCCATCTCTGATTCCGCACAACCGATTCCCTGCCTCTGATTCCCCGACTCTGATTCCACACCTCTGATTCCCCAGCTCTGATTCCCCGCCTCTGATTCCCCGCGTCTGATTCCCTGCCTGTGATTCCCCGCCTCTGATTCCCCATCTCTGATTCCCCACCTCTGATTCCCCGTGTCTGATTCCCTTCCTTTGATTCCCCGCCTCTGATTCCCCGCCTCTGATTCCCTTCCACTGATTCCCCGCTCCTGATTCCCCACCTCTGATTCTCCATATCTTATTCCCCGCCTCTGTTTCCCCCCCTCTGATTCCCAGCCTCTGATTCCCCATATCTGATTCCCCGCCTCTGATTCCCCATATCTGATTCCCCGCCTCTATTTCCCCATATCTGCTTCGCCGCCTCTGATTCCCCAACTCTGATTCCCCGCTTCTGATTCCCCAGCTCTGATTTCCCGCCTCTGATTCCCGGCATCCGATTCCCTGCCTCTGATTCCCCGCCTCTGATTCCCCATCTCTGATTCCCCGCCTCTGATTCCCCGTGTCTGATTCCCTGCCTCTGATTCCCCGCCTCTGATTCCCCATATCTGATTCCCCGCCTCTGTTTTCCCGCCTCTGATTCCCTGCCTCTGATTCCCCATATCTGATTCCCCGCCTCTGATTCCCCAACTCTGATTCCCCGCCTCTGATTCCCCAGCTCTGAATCCCCGCCTCTGATTCCCCGCGTCTGATTCCCTGCCTCTGATTCCCCGCCTCTGATTCCCCATCTGTGATTCACAACCTCTGATGCCCCACCTCTGATTCCCCATATCTGATTCCCCACCTCTGTTTCCCCGCCTCTGATTCCCCGCCTCTGATTCCCCATATCTGATTCCCCGCCTCTGATTGCCCACCTCTGATTCCCCGCGTCTGATTCCCTGCCTCTGATTCCCCGCCTCTGATTCCCCATCTCTGATTCACCACCTCTGATTCCCGGCCTCTGATTCCCCATCTCTGATTCCGCACATCCGATTCCCTGCCTATGATTCCCCACCTCTGATTCCCCGCCTCTGATTCCCCATATCTGATTCCCTGCCTCTGTTTCCCCGCCTCTGATTCCCCACCTCTGTTTCCCCATATCTGATTCCCCGCCTCTGATTCCCCAACTCTAATACCCCGCCTCTGATTCCCCAGCTCTGATTCCCCGCCTCTGATTCCCCGCATCTGATTCCCTGCCGCTGATTCCCCGCCTCTGATTCCGGCCTCTGATTCCCGGCCTCTGATTCCCTGCTTCTGATTCTGATTCCCTGCCTCTGATTCCCCATCTCTGATTCCGCACATCTGATTCCTTGCCTCTGATTCCCCACCTCTGATTCCCCATATCTGATTCCCCGCCTGGGTTTCCCCGCCTCTGATTCCCCGCCTCTGTTTCCCAATATCTAAGTCCCCGCCTCTGATTCCCCAAATCTGATTCCCCACCTCTGATTCCCCAGCTCTGATTCCCCGCCTCTGATTCCCCGCATCTGATTCCCTGCATCTGATTCCAAGCCTCTGATTCCCTGCCTCTGATTCCCAACCTCTGATTCCCCACCTCTGATTCCCCATATCTGATTCCCCGCCTCTGTTTCCCCGCCTCGGATTCCCCGCCTCTGTTTCCCCATATCTGATTCCCGGCCTCTGATTCCCCGCCTCTGATTCCCCGCCTCTGATTCCCCGCCTCTGATTCCCTGCCTCTGATTCCCCATCTCCGATTCCGCACATCTGATTCCCTTCCTCTGATTCCCCGCCTCTGATTCCCCGCCTCTGATTCCCTGCCTCTGATTCCCAACCTCGGATTCCCCACCTCTGATTCCCCATATCTGATTCCCCGCCTCTGTTTCCCCGCCTCTGTTTCCCCGCCTCTGATTCCCCGCCTCTGTTTTCCTATATCTAATTCCCCACCTCTGATTCCCCATATCTGATTCCCCGCCTCTGTTTCCCCGCCTCTGATTCCCCGCCTCTGATTCCCCATATCTGATTCCCTGCCTCTGATTCCCCAACTCTGATTCCCCGCCTCTGATTCCCCAGCTCTGAATCCCCGCCTCTGATTCCCCGCGTCTGATTCCCTGCCTCTGATTCCCCGCCTTGATTCCCCATCTCTGATTCACAACCTCTGATTCCCCACCTCTGATTCCCTATATTTGATTCCCCGCCTCTGTTTCCCCGCCTCTGATTCCCCGCCTCTGATTCCCCATATCTGATTCCCCGCCTCTGATTGCCCACCTCTGATTCCCCGCCTCTGATTCGCCAGCTCCGATTCCCCGCCTCTGATTCCCCGCATCTGATTCCCTGCCTCTGATTCCCCGCCTCTGATTCCCCATCTCTGATTCACCGCCTTTGATTCGCCACCTCTGATTCCCCATATCTGATTCCCCACCTCTGTTTCCCCGCCTCTGATTCCCCGCCTCTGATTCTCCATATCTCATTCCCCGCCTCTGAATCCCCATCTCTGATTCCCGGACTCTGATTCCCCACCTCTGATTCCCGGACTCTTATTCCCAGCATCTGATTCCCGGCCTCTTATTCCCGGCCTCTGATTCCCCGCTTCTGATTCTGATTCCCTGCCTCTGATTCCCCATCTCTGATTCCGCACATCTGATTCCCTGCCTCTGATTCCACACCTCTGATTCCCCATATCTGATTCCCCGCCTCTGTTTCCCCGCCTCTGATTCCCCGCCTCTGTTTCCCTATATCTAATTCCCCACCTCTGATGCCCCAACTCTGATTCCCCGCCTCTGATTCCCCAGCTCTGATTCCCCGCCTCTGATTCCCTGCATCCGATTCCCCATATCTGATTTCCCGCCTCTGTTTACCCGCCTGTGATTCCCCGCCTCTGTTTCCCCATATCTGATTCCCCGCCTCTGATTCCCAACTATGATTCCCCGCCTCTGATTCCCCAGCTCTGATTCCCTGCCTCTGATTCCCCGCGTTCTATTCCCTGCCTCTGATTCCCCGCCTGTGATTCCCCCACTGATTCACCACCTCTGATTCCCCACCTCTGATTCCCCATATCTAATTCCCCGCCTCTGATTTCCCGCCTCTGATTCCCCGCCTCTGTTTCCCCATATCTGATTCCCCGCCTCTGAATCCCCAACTCTGATTCCCTGCCTCAGATTCCCCAGCTCTGATTCCCCGCCTTTGATTCCCCCCGTCTGATTCCCAGCCTCTGAATCCCCGTGTCTGATTTCCTGCCTCTGATTCCCCGCCTCTGATTCCCCATCTCTGATTCACCGCCTCTGATTCCCCACCTCTGATTCCCCATCTCTGATTCCGCACATCCAATTCCCTGCCTCTGATTCCCCAACTCTGATTCCCCACCTCTGATTCCCCAGCTCTGATTCCCCGCCTCAGATTCCCCACGTCTGATTCCCTGCCTCTGATTCCCCGCCTCTGATTCCCTGCCTCTGATTCCCCATATCTGATTCCCCGCCTCTGATTCCCCAACTCTGATTCCCCGCTTCTGATTCCCCAGCTCTGAATCCCCGCCTCTGATTCCCCGCGTCTGATTCCCTGCCTCTGATTCCCCGCCTCTAATTCCCCATCTGTGATTCACAACCTCTGATGCCCCACCTCTGATTCCCCATATCTGATTCCCCGCCTGTTTCCCCGCCTCTGATTCCCCACCTCTGATTCCCCATATCTGATTCCCCGCCTCTGATTGCCCACCTCTGATTCCCCGCGTCTGATTCCCTGCCTCTGATTCCCCGCCTCTGATTCCCCATATCTGATTCACCACCTCTGATTCCCGGCCTCTGATTCCCCATCTCTGATTCCGCACATCCGATTCCCTGCCTATGATTCCCCACCTCTGATTCCCCGCCTCTGATTCCCCATATCTGATTCCCTGCCTCTGTTTCCCCGCCTCTGATTCCCCACCTCTGTTTCCCCATATCTGATTCCCCGCCTCTGGTTCCCCAACTCTAATACCCTGCCTCTGATTCCCCAGCTCTGATTCCCCGCCTCTGATTCCCCGCATCTGATTCCCTGCCTCTGATTCCCCGCCTCTGATTCCAGGCCTCTGATTCCCAGCATCTGATTCCGGCCTCTGATTCCCGGCCTCTGATTCCCTGCTTCTGATTCTGATTCCCTGCCTCTGATTCCCCATCTCTGATTCCGCACATCTGATTCCCTGCCTCTGATTCCCCACCTCTGATTCCCCATATCTAATTCCCCGCCTCTGTTTCCCCGCCTCTGATTCCCCGCCTCTGTTTCCCCATATCTGATTCCCCGCCTCTGATTCCCCAACTCTGATTCCCCTCCTCTAATTCGCCAGCTATGATTCCCCGCCTCTGATTCCCTGCATCTGATTCCCTGCCTCTGATTCCCAGCCTCTGATTCCCCTTCTCTGATTCACCACCTCTGAATCCCCACCTCTGATTCCCCATCTCTGATTCCGCACATCCGATTCCCTGCCTCTGATTCCCCGCCTCTGGTATCCCGCCTCTGATTCGCAACCTCTAATTCCCCACCTCTGATTTCCCATATCTGATTCCCCGCCTCTGTTTCCCTGCCTCTGATTCCCGGCCTCTGTTTCCCCATATCTGATTCCCCTCCTCTGATTCCCCAACTCTGATTCCCCGCCTCTGATTCCCCAGCTTTGATTCCCCGCCTTTTATTCCCGGCCTCTGATTCCCTGCCACTGATTCCCCGCCACTGATTCCCCACCTCTGATTCCCCATATCTGATTCCCCGCCTCTGTTTCCCCACCTCTGATTCCCGGCCTCTTATTCCCAGCATCTGATTCCCGGCCTCTGATTCCCTGCCTCTGATTCCCCGCCTCTGATTCCCCATCTCTGATTCCCCGCCTCTGATTCCCCGTGTCTGACTCCCTGTCTCTGATTCCCCGTCTCTGATTCCCCGCGTCTGATTCCCTGCCACTGATTCCCTGCCCCTGATTCCCCACCTCTGATTCCCCATATCTGATTCCCCGCCTCTGTTTCCCCAACTCTGATTCCCTTCCTCTAATTCGCCAGCTATGATTCCCCGCCTCTGATTCCCTGCCACTGATTCCCTGCCCCTGATTCCCCACCTCTGGTTCCCCATATCTGATTCCCCGCCTCTGTTTCCCCAACTCTGATTCCCCTCCTCTAATTCGCCAGCTATGATTCCCCGCCTCTGATTCCCTGCGTCTGATTCCCTGCCTCCGATTCCCAGCCTCTGATTCCCCTTCTCTGATTCACCACCTCTGAATCCCCACCTCTGATTCCCCATCTCTGATTCCGCACATCCGATTCCCTGCCTCTGATTCCCCGCCTCTGATTCCCCGCCTCTGATTCCCCGCCTCTGATTCCCCGCATCTGATTCCCTGCCACTGATTCCCTGCCCCTGATTCCCCACCTCTGATTCCCCATATCTGATTCCCCGCCTCTGTTTCCCCACCTCTGATTCCCCGCCTCTGATTCCCCAACTCTGATTCCCCTCCTCTAATTCGCCAGCTATGATTCCCCGCCTCTGATTCCCTGCATCTGATTCCCTGCCTCTGATTCCCAGCCTCTGATTCCCCTTCTCTGATTCACCACCTCTGAATCCCCACCTCTGATTCCCCATCTCTGATTCCGCACATCCGATTCCCTGCCTCTGATTCCCCGCCTTTTATTCCCGGCCTCTGATTCCCTGCCACTGATTCCCTGCTTCTGATTCTGATTCCCTGCCTCTGATTCCCCATCTCTGATTCCGCACATCTGATTCCCTGCCTCTGATTCCCCACCTCTGATTCCCCATATCTGATTCCCCGCCTCTGTTTCCCCGCCTCTGATTCCCCGCCTCTGTTTCCCGATATCTGATTCCCCGCCTCTGATTCCCCAACTCTGATTCCCCTCCTCTAATTCGCCAGCTATGATTCCCCGCCTCTGATTCCCTGCGTCTGATTCCCTGCCTCTGATTCCCAGCCTCTGATTCCCCTTCTCTGATTCACCACCTCTGAATCCCCACCTCTGATTCCCCATCTCTGATTCCGCACATCCGATTCCCTGCCTCTGATTCCCAGCCTCTGATTCCCCGCCTCTGATTCGCAACCTCTAATTCCCCACCTCTGATTCCCCATATCTGATTCCCCGCCTCTGTTTCCCTGCCTCTGATTCCCGGCCTCTGTTTCCCCATATCTGATTCCCCTCCTCTGATTCCCCAACTCTGATTCCCCGCCTCTGATTCCCCAGCTCTGATTCCCCGCCTTTTATTCCCGGCCTCTGATTCCCTGCGACTGATTCCCCGCCCCTGATTCCCCACCTCTGATTCCCCATATCTTAATCCCCGCCTCTGTTTCCCCAGCTCTGATTCCCCACCTCTGATTCCCCAGCTCTGATTCCCTGCCACTGATTCCCCGCCCCTGATTCCCCACCTCTGATTCCCCATATCTGATTCCCCGCCTCTGTTTCCCCAGCTCTGATTCCCTGCCTCTGATTCCCTGCCCTGATTCCCCATCTCTGTTTCACCGCCTTTGATTCGCCACCTCTGATTCCCCATATCTGATTCCCCGCCTCTGTTTCCCCGCCTCTGATTCCCTGCCTCTGATTCCCAACCTCTGATTCCACACCTCTGATTCCCCATATCTGATTCCCCGCCTCTATTTCCCCATATCTGATTCCCCGCCTCTGATTCCCCTACTCTGATTCCCCGCCTCTGATTCCCCAACTCTGATTCCCCGCCTCTGATTCCCGGCGTCCGATTCCCTGCCTCTGATTCCCCGCCTCTGATTCGCCATCTCTGATTCCCCGCCTCTGATTCCCCGTGTCTGATTCCCTGCCTCTGATTCCCCGCCTCAGATTCCCCGCCTCTGATTCCCTGCCACTGATTCCCTGCCCCTGATTCCCAACCTCTGATTCCCCATATCTGATTCCCCGCCTCTGTTTCCCCGCCTCTGATTACCCGCCTCTGATTCCCCATATCTGATTCCCTGCCTCTGATTCCACAACTCTGATTCCCCGCCTCTGATTCCCCAGCTCTGAAACCCCGCCTCTGATTCCCCGCATCTGATTCCCTCCCTCTGATTCCCCGCCTTGATTCCCCATCTCTGATTCACAACCTCTGATTCCCCACCTCTGATTCCCCATATCTGATTCCCCGCCTCTGTTTCCCCGCCTCTGATTCCCCGCCTCTGATTCCCCATATCTGATTCCCCGGCTCTGATTGCCCACCTCTGATTCCCCGCCTCTGATTCGCCAGCTCTGATTCCCCGCCTCTGAATCCCCGCATCTGATTCCCTGCCTCTGATTCCCCGCCTCTGATTCCCCATCTCTGATTCACCGCCTTTGATTCCCCACCTCTGATTCTCCATATCTGATTCCCCACCTCTGTTTCCCCGCCTCTGATTCCCCGCCTCTGATTCTCCATATCTCATTCCCCGCCTCTGAATCCCCATCTCTGATTCCCGGACTCTGATTCCCCACCTCTGATTCCCGGCCTCTTATTCCCAGCATCTGATTCCCGGCCTCTGATTCCCGGCCTCTGATTCCCCGCTTCTGATTCTTATTCCATGCCTCTGATTCCCCATCTTTGATTCCGCACATCTGATTCCCTGCCTCTGATTCCCCACCTCTGATTCCCCATATCTGATTCCCCGCCTCTGGTTCCCCGCCTCTGATTCCCCGCCTCTGTTTCCCCATATCTAATTCCCCACCTCTGATGCCCCAACTCTGATTCCCCGCCTCTGATTCCCCAGCTCTGATTCCCCGCCTCTGATTCCCCGCGACCGATTCCCCATGTCTGATTCCCCGCCTCTGTTTCCCCGCCTCTGATTCCCCGCCTCTGTTTCCCCATATCTGATTCCCCGCCTCTGATTCCCCAGCTCCGATTCCCCGCCTCTGATTCCCGGCGTCCGATTCCCTGCCTCTGATTCCCCGCCTCTGATTCGCCATCTCTGATTCCCCGCCTCTGATTCCCCGTGTCTGATTCCCTGCCTCTGATTCCCCGCCTCAGATTCCCCGCCTCTGATTCCCTGCCACTGATTCCCTGCCCCTGATTCCCCACCTCTGATTCCCCATATCTGACTCCCCGCCTCTGTTTCCCCGCCTCTGATTCCCCGCCTCTGATTCCCCATATCTGATTCCCCGCCTCTGATTTCCCACCTCTGATTCCCCGCCTCTGATTCGCCAGCTCCGATTCCCCGCCTCTGATTCCCCGCATCTGATTCCCTGCCTCTGATTCCCCGCCTCTGATTCCCCATCTCTGATTCACCGCCTTTGATTCGCCACCTCTGATTCCCCATATCTGATTCCCCACCTCTGTTTCCCCGCCTCTGATTCCCCGCCTCTGATTCTCCATATTTCATTCCCCGCCTCTGAATCCCCATCTCTGATTCCCGGACTCTGATTCCCCACCTCTGATTCCCGGCCTCTTATTCCCAGCATCTGATTCCCGGCCTCTTATTCCCGGCCTCTGATTCCCCGCTTCTGATTCTGATTCCCTGCCTCTGATTCCCCATCTCTGATTCCGCACATCTGATTCCCTGCCTCTGATTCCCCGCTTCTAATTCCCTTCTGTGATTCACAACCTCTGATGCCCCACCTCTGATTCCCCATATCTGATTCCCCGCCTGTTTCCCCGCCTCTGATTCCCCACCTCTGATTCCCCATATCTGATTCCCCGCCTCTGATTGCCCACCTCTGATTCCCCGCGTCTGATTCCCTGCCTCTGATTCCCCGCCTCTGATTCCCCATATCTGATTCACCACCTCTGATTCCCGGCCTCTGATTCCCCATCTCTGATTCCGCACATCCGATTCCCTGCCTATGATTCCCCACCTCTGATTCCCCGCCTCTGATTCCCCATATCTGATTCCCTGCCTCTGTTTCCCCGCCTCTGATTCCCCACCTCTGTTTCCCCATATCTGATTCCCCGCCTCTGGTTCCCCAACTCTAATACCCTGCCTCTGATTCCCCAGCTCTGATTCCCCGCCTCTGATTCCCCGCATCTGATTCCCTGCCTCTGATTCCCCGCCTCTGATTCCAGGCCTCTGATTCCCAGCATCTGATTCCGGCCTCTGATTCCCGGCCTCTGATTCCCTGCTTCTGATTCTGATTCCCTGCCTCTGATTCCCCATCTCTGATTCCGCACATCTGATTCCCTGCCTCTGATTCCCCACCTCTGATTCCCCATATCTAATTCCCCGCCTCTGTTTCCCCGCCTCTGATTCCCCGCCTCTGTTTCCCCATATCTGATTCCCCGCCTCTGATTCCCCAACTCTGATTCCCCTCCTCTAATTTGCCAGCTATGATTCCCCGCCTCTGATTCCCTGCATCTGATTCCCTGCCTCTGATTCCCAGCCTCTGATTCCCCTTCTCTGATTCACCACCTCTGAATCCCCACCTCTGATTCCCCATCTCTGATTCCGCACATCCGATTCCCTGCCTCTGATTCCCCGCCTCTGGTATCCCGCCTCTGATTCGCAACCTCTAATTCCCCACCTCTGATTTCCCATATCTGATTCCCCGCCTCTGTTTCCCTGCCTCTGATTCCCGGCCTCTGTTTCCCCATATCTGATTCCCCTCCTCTGATTCCCCAACTCTGATTCCCCGCCTCTGATTCCCCAGCTTTGATTCCCCGCCTTTTATTCCCGGCCTCTGATTCCCTGCCACTGATTCCCCGCCACTGATTCCCCACCTCTGATTCCCCATATCTGATTCCCCGCCTCTGTTTCCCCACCTCTGATTCCCGGCCTCTTATTCCCAGCATCTGATTCCCGGCCTCTGATTCCCTGCCTCTGATTCCCCGCCTCTGATTCCCCATCTCTGATTCCCCGCCTCTGATTCCCCGTGTCTGACTCCCTGTCTCTGATTCCCCGTCTCTGATTCCCCGCGTCTGATTCCCTGCCACTGATTCCCTGCACCTGATTCCCCACCTCTGATTCCCCATATCTGATTCCCCGCCTCTGTTTCCCCAACTCTGATTCCCTTCCTCTAATTCGCCAGCTATGATTCCCCGCCTCTGATTCCCTGCGTCTGATTCCCTGCCTCCGATTCCCAGCCTCTGATTCCCCTTCTCTGATTCACCACCTCTGAATCCCCACCTCTGATTCCCCATCTCTGATTCCGCACATCCGATTCCCTGCCTCTGATTCCCCGCCTCTGATTCCCCGCCTCTGATTCCCCGCCTCTGATTCCCCGCATCTGATTCCCTGCCACTGATTCCCTGCCCCTGATTCCCCACCTCTGATTCCCCATATCTGATTCCCCGCCTCTGTTTCCCCACCTCTGATTCCCCGCCTCTGATTCCCCAACTCTGATTCCCCTCCTCTAATTCGCCAGCTATGATTCCCCGCCTCTGATTCCCTGCATCTGATTCCCTGCCTCTGATTCCCAGCCTCTGATTCCCCTTCTCTGATTCACCACCTCTGAATCCCCACCTCTGATTCCCCATCTCTGATTCCGCACATCCGATTCCCTGCCTCTGATTCCCCGCCTTTTATTCCCGGCCTCTGATTCCCTGCCACTGATTCCCTGCTTCTGATTCTGATTCCCTGCCTCTGATTCCCCATCTCTGATTCTGCACATCTGATTCCCTGCCTCTGATTCCCCACCTCTGATTCCCCATATCTGATTCCCCGCCTCTGTTTCCCCGCCTCTGATTCCCCGCCTCTGTTTCCCGATATCTGATTCCCCGCCTCTGATTCCCCAACTCTGATTCCCCTCCTCTAATTCGCCAGCTATGATTCCCCGCCTCTGATTCCCTGCGTCTGATTCCCTGCCTCTGATTCCCAGCCTCTGATTCCCCTTCTCTGATTCACCACCTCTGAATCCCCACCTCTGATTCCCCATCTCTGATTCCGCACATCCGATTCCCTGCCTCTGATTCCCAGCCTCTGATTCCCCGCCTCTGATTCGCAACCTCTAATTCCCCACCTCTGATTCCCCATATCTGATTCCCCGCCTCTGTTTCCCTGCCTCTGATTCCCGGCCTCTGTTTCCCCATATCTGATTCCCCTCCTCTGATTCCCCAACTCTGATTCCCCGCCTCTGATTCCCCAGCTCTGATTCCCCGCCTTTTATTCCCGGCCTCTGATTCCCTGCGACTGATTCCCCGCCCCTGATTCCCCACCTCTGATTCCCCATATCTGAATCCCCGCCTCTGTTTCCCCAGCTCTGATTCCCCACCTCTGATTCCCCAGCTCTGATTCCCTGCCACTGATTCCCCGCCCCTGATTCCCCACCTCTGATTCCCCATATCTGATTCCCCGCCTCTGTTTCCCCAGCTCTGATTCCCTGCCTCTGATTCCCTGCCCTGATTCCCCATCTCTGTTTCACCGCCTTTGATTCGCCACCTCTGATTCCCCATATCTGATTCCCCGCCTCTGTTTCCCCGCCTCTGATTCCCTGCCTCTGATTCCCAACCTCTGATTCCACACCTCTGATTCCCCATATCTGATTCCCCGCCTCTATTTCCCCATATCTGATTCCCCGCCTCTGATTCCCCTACTCTGATTCCCCGCCTCTGATTCCCCAACTCTGATTCCCCGCCTCTGATTCCCGGCGTCCGATTCCCTGCCTCTGATTCCCCGCCTCTGATTCGCCATCTCTGATTCCCCGCCTCTGATTCCCCGTGTCTGATTCCCTGCCTCTGATTCCCCGCCTCAGATTCCCCGCCTCTGATTCCCTGCCACTGATTCCCTGCCCCTGATTCCCAACCTCTGATTCCCCATATCTGATTCCCCGCCTCTGTTTCCCCGCCTCTGATTACCCGCCTCTGATTCCCCATATCTGATTCCCAGCCTCTGATTCCACAACTCTGATTCCCCGCCTCTGATTCCCCAGCTCTGAAACCCCGCCTCTGATTCCCCGCATCTGATTCCCTCCCTCTGATTCCCCGCCTTGATTCCCCATCTCTGATTCACAACCTCTGATTCCCCACCTCTGATTCCCCATATCTGATTCCCCGCCTCTGTTTCCCCGCCTCTGATTCCCCGCCTCTGATTCCCCATATCTGATTCCCCGGCTCTGATTGCCCACCTCTGATTCCCCGCCTCTGATTCGCCAGCTCTGATTCCCCGCCTCTGAATCCCCGCATCTGATTCCCTGCCTCTGATTCCCCGCCTCTGATTCCCCATCTCTGATTCACCGCCTTTGATTCCCCACCTCTGATTCTCCATATCTGATTCCCCACCTCTGTTTCCCCGCCTCTGATTCCCCGCCTCTGATTCTCCATATCTCATTCCCCGCCTCTGAATCCCCATCTCTGATTCCCGGACTCTGATTCCCCACCTCTGATTCCCGGCCTCTTATTCCCAGCATCTGATTCCCGGCCTCTGATTCCCGGCCTCTGATTCCCCGCTTCTGATTCTTATTCCATGCCTCTGATTCCCCATCTTTGATTCCGCACATCTGATTCCCTGCCTCTGATTCCCCACCTCTGATTCCCCATATCTGATTCCCCGCCTCTGTTTCCCCGCCTCTGATTCCCCGCCTCTGTTTCCCCATATCTAATTCCCCACCTCTGATGCCCCAACTCTGATTCCCCGCCTCTGATTCCCCAGCTCTGATTCCCCGCCTCTGATTCCCCGCGACCGATTCCCCATGTCTGATTCCCCGCCTCTGTTTCCCCGCCTCTGATTCCCCGCCTCTGTTTCCCCATATCTGATTCCCCGCCTCTGATTCCCCAGCTCTGATTCCCCGCCTCTGATTCCCGGCGTCCGATTCCCTGCCTCTGATTCCCCGCCTCTGATTCGCCATCTCTGATTCCCCGCCTCTGATTCCCCGTGTCTGATTCCCTGCCTCTGATTCCCCGCCTCAGATTCCCCGCCTCTGATTCCCTGCCACTGATTCCCTGCCCCTGATTCCCCACCTCTGATTCCCCATATCTGACTCCCCGCCTCTGTTTCCCCGCCTCTGATTCCCCGCCTCTGATTCCCCATATCTGATTCCCCGCCTCTGATTTCCCACCTCTGATTCCCCGCCTCTGATTCGCCAGCTCCGATTCCCCGCCTCTGATTCCCCGCATCTGATTCCCTGCCTCTGATTCCCCGCCTCTGATTCCCCATCTCTGATTCACCGCCTTTGATTCGCCACCTCTGATTCCCCATATCTGATTCCCCACCTCTGTTTCCCCGCCTCTGATTCCCCGCCTCTGATTCTCCATATCTCATTCCCCGCCTCTGAATCCCCATCTCTGATTCCCGGACTCTGATTCCCCACCTCTGATTCCCGGCCTCTTATTCCCAGCATCTGATTCCCGGCCTCTTATTCCCGGCCTCTGATTCCCCGCTTCTGATTCTGATTCCCTGCCTCTGATTCCCCATCTCTGATTCCGCACATCTGATTCCCTGCCTCTGATTCCCCACCTCTGATTCCCCATATCTGATTCCCCGCCTCTGTTTCCCCGCCTCTGATTCCTCGCCTCTGTTTCCCTATATCTAATTCCCCACCTCTGATGCCCCAACTCGGATTCCCCGCCTCTGATTCCCCAGCTCTGATTCCCCGCCTCTGATTCCATGCATCCGATTCCCCATATCCGATTCCCCGCCTCTGTTTCCCCGCCTCTGATTCCCCGCCTCTGTTTCCTCATATCTGATTCCCCGCCTCTGATTCCCAACTATGATTCCCCGCCTCTGATTCCCCAGCTCTGATTCCCTGCCTCTGATTCCCCGCCTTCTATTTCCTGCCTCTGATTCCCCGCCTGTGATTCCCCATCACTGATTCACCACCTCTGATTCCCCACCTCTGATTCCCCATATCTAATTCCCCGCCTCTGTTTTCCCGCCTCTGATTCCCCACCTCTGTTTCCCCATATCTGATTCCCCGCCTCTGAATCCCCAACTCTGATTCCCTGCCTCAGATTCCCCAGCTCTGATTCCCCGCCTTTGATTCCCCCCGTCTGATTCCCAGCCTCTGAATCCCCGTGTATGATTTCCTGCCTCTGATTTCCCGCCTCTGATTCCCCATCTCTGATTCACCGCCTCTGATTCCCCAACTCTGATTCCCCATCTCTGATTCCGCACATCCAATTCCCTGCCTCTGATTCCCCAACTCTGATTCCCCACCTCTGATTCCCCAGCTCTGATTCCCCGCCTCAGATTCCCCACGTCTGATTCCCTGCCTCTGATTCCCCGCCTCTGATTCCCTGCCTCTGATTCCCCATATCTGATTCACCAACTCTGATTCCCCGCTTCTGATACCCCAGCTCTGAATCCCCGCCTCTGATTCCCCGCGTCTGATTCCCTGCCTCTGATTCCCCGCCTCTAATTCCCTTCTGTGATTCACAACCTCTGATGCCCCACCTCTGATTCCCCATATCTGATTCCCCGCCTGTTTCCCCGCCTCTGATTCCCCACCTCTGATTCCCCATATCTGATTCCCCGCCTCTGATTGCCCACCTCTGATTCCCCGCGTCTGATTCCCTGCCTCTGATTCCCCGCCTCTGATTCCCCATATCTGATTCACCACCTCTGATTCCCGGCCTCTGATTCCCCATCTCTGATTCCGCACATCCGATTCCCTGCCTATGATTCCCCACCTCTGATTCCCCGCCTCTGATTCCCCATATCTGATTCCCTGCCTCTGTTTCCCCGCCTCTGATTCCCCACCTCTGTTTCCCCATATCTGATTCCCCGCCTCTGATTCCCCAACTCTAATACCCTGCCTCTGATTCCCCAGCTCTGATTCCCCGCCTCTGATTCCCCGCATCTGATTCCCTGCCTCTGATTCCCCGCCTCTGATTCCAGGCCTCTGATTCCCAGCATCTGATTCCGGCCTCTGATTCCCGGCCTCTGATTCCCTGCTTCTGATTCTGATTCCCTGCCTCTGATTCCCCATCTCTGATTCCGCACATCTGATTCCCTGCCTCTGATTCCCCACCTCTGATTCCCCATATCTGATTCCCCGCCTCTGTTTCCCTGCCTCTGATTCCCCGCCTCTGTTTCCCCATATCTGATACCCCGCCTCTGATTCCCCAACTCTGATTCCCCTCCTCTAATTCGCCAGCTATGATTCCCCGCCTCTGATTCCCTGCGTCTGATTCCCTGCCTCTGATTCCCAGCCTCTGATTCCCCTTCTCTGATTCACCAGCTCTGAATCCCCACCTCTGATTCCCCATCTCTGATTCCGCACATCCGATTCCCTGCCTCTGATTCCCCGCCTCTGATATCCCGCCTCTGATTCGCAACCTCTAATTCCCCACCTCTGATTTCCCATATCTGATTCCCCGCCTCTGTTTCCCTGCCTCTGATTCCCGGCCTCTGTTTCCCCATATCTGATTCCCCTCCTCTGATTCCCCAACTCTGATTCCCCGCCTCTGATTCCCCAGCTTTGATTCCCCGCCTTTTATTCCCGGCCTCTGATTCCCTGTCACTGATTCCCCGCCTCTGATTCCCCACCTCTGATTCCCCATATCTGATTCCCCGCCTCTGTTTCCCCACCTCTGATTCCCGGCCTCTTATTCCCAGCATCTGATTCCCGGCCTCTGATTCCCTGCCTCTGATTCCCCGCCTCTGATTCCCCATCTCTGATTCCCCGCCTCTGATTCCCCGTGTCTGATTCCCTGCCTCTGATTCCCCGTCTCTGATTCCCCGCGTCTGATTCCCTGCCACTGATTCCCTGCCCCTGATTCCCCACCTCTGATTCCCCATATCTGATACCCCGCCTCTGTTTCCCCAACTCTGATTCCCTTCCTCTAATTCGCCAGCTATGATTCCCTGCCTCTGATTCCCTGCCACTGATTCCCTGCCCCTGATTCCCCACCTCTGATTCCCCATATATGATTCCCCGCCTCTGATTCCCCAACTCTGATTCCCCTCCTCTAATTCGCCAGCTATGATTCCCCGCCTCTGATTCCCTGCGTCTGATTCCCTGCCTCTGATTCCCAGCCTCTGATTCCCCTTCTCTGATTCACCACCTCTGAATCCCCACCTCTGATTCCCCATCTCTGATTCCGCACATCCGATTCCCTGCCTCTGATTCCCCGCCTCTGATTCCCCGCCTCTGATTCCCCGCCTCTGATTCCCCGCGTCTGATTCCCTGCCACTGATTCCCTGCCCCTGATTCCCCACCTCTGATTCCCCATATCTGATTCCCCGCCTCTGTTTCCCCACCTCTGATTCCCCGCCTCTGTTTCCCCATATCTGATTCCCCGCCTCTGATTCCCCAACTCTGATTCCCCTCCTCTAATTCGCCAGCTATGATTCCCCGCCTCTGATTCCCTGCATCTGATTCCCTGCCTCTGATTCCCAGCCTCTGATTCCCCTTCTCTGATTCACCACCTCTGAATCCCCACCTCTGATTCCCCATCTCTGATTCCGCACATCCGATTCCCTGCCTCTGATTCCCCGCCTTTTATTCCCGGCCTCTGATTCCCTGCCACTGATTCCCTGCTTCTGATTCTGATTCCCTGCCTCTGATTCCCCATCTCTGATTCCGCACATCTGATTCCCTGCCTCTGATTCCCCACCTCTGATTCCCCATATCTGATTTATCGCCTCTGTTTCCCCGCCTCTGATTCCCCGCCTCTGTTTCCCGATATCTGATTCCCCGCCTCTGATTCCCCAACTCTGATTCCCCTCCTCTAATTCGCCAGCTATGATTCCCCGCCTCTGATTCCCTGCGTCTGATTCCCTGCCTCTGATTCCCAGCCTCTGATTCCCCTTCTCTGATTCACCACCTCTGAATCCCCACCTCTGATTCCCCATCTCTGATTCCGCACATCCGATTCCCTGCCTCTGATTCCCAGCCTCTGATTCCCCGCCTCTGATTCGCAACCTCTAATTCCCCACCTCTGATTCCCCATATCTGATTCCCCGCCTCTGTTTCCCTGCCTCTGATTCCCGGCCTCTGTTTCCCCATATCTGATTCCCCTCCTCTGATTCCCCAACTCTGAATCCCCGCCTCTGATTCCCCAGCTCTGATTCCCCGCCTTTTATTCCCGGCCTCTGATTCCCTGCCACTGATTCCCCGCCCCTGATTCCCCACCTCTGATTCCCCATATCTGATTCCCCGCCTCTGTTTCCCCAGCTCTGATTCCCCACCTCTGATTCCCCAGCTCTGATTCCCTGCCACTGATTCCCTGCCTCTGATTCCCCACCTCTGATTCCCCATATCTGAATCCCCGCCTCTGATTCGCCACCTCTGATTCCCCATATCTGATTCCCGCCTCTGTTTCCCCGCCTCTGATTCCCTGCCTCTGATTCCCAACCTCTGATTCCACACCTCTGATTCCCCATATCTGATTCCCCGCCTCTATTTCCCCATATCTGATTCCCCGCCTCTGATTCCCCAACTCTGATTCCCCGCCTCTGATTCCCCAACTCTGATTCCCCGCCTCTGATTCCCGGCGTCCGATTCCCTGCCTCTGATTCCCCGCCTCTGATTCGCCATCTCTGATTCCCCGCCTCTGATTCCCCGTGTCTGATTCCCTGCCTCTGATTCCCCGCCTCAGATTCCCCGCCTCTGATTCCCTGCCACTGATTCCCTGCCCCTGATTCCCCACCTCTGATTCCCCATATCTGATTCCCCGCCTCTGTTTCCCCGCCTCTGATTCCCCGCCTCTGATTCCCCATTTCTGATTCCCTGCCTCTGATTCCCCAACTCTGATTCCCCGCCTCTGATTCCCCAGCTCTGAAACCCTGCCTCTGATTCCCCGCGTCTGATTCCCTCCCTCTAATTCCCCGCCTTGATTCCCCATATCTGATTCACAACCTCTGATTCCCCACCTCTGATTCCCCATATCTGATTCCCCGCCTCTGTGTCCCCGCCTCTGATTCCCCGCCTCTGATTCCCCATATCTGATTCCCCGGCTCTGATTGCCCACCTTTGATTCCCCGCCTCTGATTCGCCAGCTCTGATTCCCCGCCTCTGAATCCCCGCATCTGATTCCCTGCCTCTGATTCCCCGCCTCTGATTCCCCATCTCTGATTCACCGCCTTTGATTCCCCACCTCTGATTCTCCATATCTGATTCCCCACCTCTGTTTCCCCGCCTCTGATTCCCCGCCTCTTATTCTCCATATCTCATTCTCCGCCTCTGAATCCCCATCTCTGATTCCCGGACTCTGATTCCCCACCTCTGATTCCCGGCCTCTTATTCCCAGCATCTGATTCCCGGCCTCTGATTCCCGGCCTCTGATTCCCCGCTTCTGATTCTGATTCCCTGCCTCTGATTCCCCATCTCTGATTCCGCACATCTGATTCCCTGCCTCTGATTCCCCACCTCTGATTCCCCATATCTGATTCCCCGCCTCTGTTTCCCCGCCTGTGATTCCCCACCTCTGTTTCCCCATATCTAAATCCCCACCTCTGATGCCCCAACTCTGATTCCCCGCCTCTGATTCCCCAGCTCTGATTCCCCGCCTCTGATTCCCCGCAACCGATTCCCCATGTCTGATTCCCCGCCTCTGTTTCCCCGCCTCTGATTCCCAGCCTCTGTTTCCCCATATCTGATTCCCCGCCTCTGATTCCCCAGCTCTGATTCCCTGCCTCTGATTCCCCGCGTTCTATTCGCTGCCTCTGATTCCCCTCCTGTGATTCCCCATCTCTGATTCACCACCTCTGATTCCCCACCTCTGATTCCCCATATCTAATTCCCCGCCTCTGCTTGCCCGCCTCTCATTCCCCGCCTCTGTTTCCCCATATCTGATTCCCCGCCTCTGAATCCCCAACTCTGATTCCCTGCCTCTGATTCACCAGCTCTGATTCCCCGCCTTTGATTCCCCCCGTCTGATTCCCAGCCTCTGAATCCCCGTCTGATTTCTTGCCTCTGATTCCCCGCCTCTGATTCCCCATCTCTGATTCACTGCCTCTGATTCCCCACATCTGATTCCCCATCTCTGATTCCGCACAACCGATTCCCTGCCTCTGATTCCCCGACTCTGATTCCACACCTCTGATTCCCCAGCTCTGATTCCCCGCCTCTGATTCCCCGCGTCTGATTCCCTGCCTGTGATTCCCCGCCTCTGATTCCCCATCTCTGATTCCCCACCTCTGATTCCCCGTGTCTGATTCCCTTCCTTTGATTCCCCGCATCTGATTCCCCGCCTCTGATTCCCTGCCACTGATTCCCCGCTCCTGATTCCCCACCTCTGATTCTCCATATCTTATTCCCCGCCTCTGTTTCCCCCCCTCTGATTCCCAGCCTCTGATTCCCCATATCTGATTCCCCGCCTCTGATTCCCCATATCTGATTCCCCGCCTCTATTTCCCCATATCTGCTTCGCCGCCTCTGATTCCCCAACTCTTATTCCCCGCCTCTGATTCCCCAGCTCTGATTTCCCGCCTCTGATTCCCGGCATCCGATTCCCTGCCTCTGATTCCCCGCCTCTGATTCCCCATCTCTGATTCCCCGCCTCTGATTCCCCGTGTCTGATTCCCTGCCTCTGATTCCCCGCCTCTGATTCCCCATATCTGATTCCCCGCCTCTGTTTTCCCGCCTCTGATTCCCTGCCTCTGATTCCCCATATCTGATTCCCCGCCTCTGATTCCCCAACTCTGATTCCCCGCCTCTGATTCCCCAGCTCTGAATCCCCGCCTCTGATTCCCCGCGTCTGATTCCCTGCCTCTGATTCCCCGCCTCTGATTCCCCATCTGTGATTCACAACCTCTGATGCCCCAACTCTGATTCCCCATATCTGATTCCCCACCTCTGTTTCCCCGCCTCTGATTCCCCGCCTCTGATTCCCCATATCTGATTCCCCGCCTCTGATTGCCCACCTCTGATTCCCCGCGTCTGATTCCCTGCCTCTGATTCCCCGCCTCTGATTCCCCATCTCTGATTCACCACCTCTGATTCCCGGCCTCTGATTCCCCATCTCTGATTCCGCACATCCGATTCCCTGCCTATGATTCCCCACCTCTGATTCCCCGCCTCTGATTCCCCATATCTGATTCCTTGCCTCTGTTTCCCCGCCTCTGATTTCCCACCTCTGTTTCCCCATATCTGATTCCCCGCCTCTGATTCCCCAACTCTAATACCCCGCCTCTGATTCCCCAGCTCTGATTCCCCGCCTCTGATTCCCCGCATCTGATTCCCTGCCGCTGATTCCCCGCCTCTGATTCCGGCCTCTGATTCCCGGCCTCTGATTCCCTGCTTCTGATTCTGATTCCCTGCCTCTGATTCCCCATCTCTGATTCCGCACATCTGATTCCTTGCCTCTGATTCCCCACCTCTGATTCCCCATATCTGATTCCCCGCCTGGGTTTCCCCGCCTCTGATTCCCCACCTCTGTTTCCCAATATCTAAGTCCCCGCCTCTGATTCCCCAAATCTGATTCCCCACCTCTGATTCCCCAGCTCTGATTCCCCGCCTCTGATTCCCCGCATCTGATTCCCTGCATCTGATTCCAAGCCTCTGATTCCCTGCCTCTGATTCCCAACCTCTGATTCCCCACCTCTGATTCCCCATATCTGATTCCCCGCCTCTGTTTCCCCGCCTCGGATTCCCCGCCTCTGTTTCCCCATATCTGATTCCCGGCCTCTGATTCCCCGCCTCTGATTCCCCGCCTCTGATTCCCTGCCTCTGATTCCCCATCTCCGATTCCGCACATCTGATTCCCTTCCTCTGATTCCCCGCCTCTGATTCCCCGCCTCTGATTCCCTGCCTCTGATTCCCAACCTCGGATTCCCCACCTCTGATTCCCCATATCTGATTCCCCGCCTCTGTTTCCCCGCCTCTGTTTCCCCGCCTCTGATTCCCCGCCTCTGTTTTCCTATATCTAATTCCCCACCTCTGATTCCCCATATCTGATTCCCCGCCTCTGTTTCCCCGCCTCTGATTCCCCGCCTCTGATTCCCCATATCTGATTCCCTGCCTCTGATTCCCCAACTCTGATTCCCCGCCTCTGATTCCCCAGCTCTGAATCCCCGCCTCTGATTCCCCGCGTCTGATTCCCTGCCTCTGATTCCCCGCCTTGATTCCCCATCTCTGATTCACAACCTCTGATTCCCCACCTCTGATTCCCTATATTTGATTCCCCGCCTCTGTTTCCCCGCCTCTGATTCCCCGCCTCTGATTCCCCATATCTGATTCCCCGCCTCTGATTGCCCACCTCTGAATCCCCGCCTCTGATTCGCCAGCTCCGATTCCCCGCCTCTGATTCCCCGCATCTGATTCCCTGCCTCTGATTCCCCGCCTCTGATTCCCCATCTCTGATTCACCGCCTTTGATTCGCCACCTCTGATTCCCCATATCTGATTCCCCACCTCTGTTTCCCCGCCTCTGATTCCCCGCCTCTGATTCTCCATATCTCATTCCCCGCCTCTGAATCCCCATCTCTGATTCCCGGACTCTGATTCCCCACCTCTGATTCCCGGCCTCTTATTCCCAGCATCTGATTCCCGGCCTCTTATTCCCGGCCTCTGATTCCCCGCTTCTGATTCTGATTCCCTGCCTCTGATTCCCCATCTCTGATTCCGCACATCTGATTCCCTGCCTCTGATTCCCCACCTCTGATTCCCCATATCTGATTCCCCGCCTCTGTTTCCCCGCCTCTGATTCCCCGCCTCTGTTTCCCTATATCTAATTCCCCACCTCTGATGCCCCAACTCTGATTCCCCGCCTCTGATTCCCCAGCTCTGATTCCCCGCCTCTGATTCCCTGCATCCGAATCCCCATATCTGATTTCCCGCCTCTGTTTCCCCGCCTGTGATTCCCCGCCTCTGTTTCCCCATATCTGATTCCCCGCCTCTGATTCCCAACTATGATTCCCCGCCTCTGATTCCCCAGCTCTGATTCCCTGCCTCTGATTCCCCGCGTTCTATTCCCTGCCTCTGATTCCCCGCCTGTGATTCCCCCACTGATTCACCACCTCTGATTCCCCACCTCATATTCCCCATATCTAATTCCCCGCCTCTGTTTTCCCGCCTCTGATTCCCCGCCTCTGTTTCCCCATATCTGATTCCCCGCCTCTGAATCCCCAACTCTGATTCCCTGCCTCAGATTCCCCAGCTCTGATTCCCCGCCTTTGATTCCCCCCGTCTGATTCCCAGCCTCTGAATCCCCGTGTCTGATTTCCTGCCTCTGATTCCCCGCCTCTGATTCCCCATCTCTGATTCACCGCCTCTGATTCCCCACCTCTGATTCCCCATCTCTGATTCCGCACATCCAATTCCCTGCCTCTGATTCCCCAACTCTGATTCCCCACCTCTGATTCCCCAGCTCTGATTCCCCGCCTCAGATTCCCCACGTCTGATTCCCTGCCTCTGATTCCCCGCCTCTGATTCCCTGCCTCTGATTCCCCATATCTGATTCCCCGCCTCTGATTCCCCAACTCTGATTCCCCGCTTCTGATTCCCCAGCTCTGAATCCCCGCCTCTGATTCCCCGCGTCTGATTCCCTGCCTCTGATTCCCCGCCTCTAATTCCCCATCTGTGATTCACAACCTCTGATGCCCCACCTCTGATTCCCCATATCTGATTCCCCGCCTGTTTCCCCGCCTCTGATTCCCCACCTCTGATTCCCCATATCTGATTCCCCGCCTCTGATTGCCCACCTCTGATTCCCCGCGTCTGATTCCCTGCCTCTGATTCCCCGCCTCTGATTCCCCATATCTGATTCACCACCTCTGATTCAAGGCCTCTGATTCCCCATCTCTGATTCCGCACATCCGATTCCCTGCCTATGATTCCCCACCTCTGATTCCCCGCCTCTGATTCCCCATATCTGATTCCCTGCCTCTGTTTCCCCGCCTCTGATTCCCCGCATCTGATTCCCTGCCTCTGATTCCCCGCCTCTGATTCCCCATCTCTGATTCACCGCCTTTGATTCGCCACCTCTGATTCCCCATATCTGATTCCCCACCTCTGTTTCCCCGCCTCTGATTCCCCGCCTCTGATTCTCCATATCTCATTCCCCGCCTCTGAATCCCCATCTCTGATTCCCGGACTCTGATTCCCCACCTCTGATTCCCGGCCTCTTATTCCCAGCATCTGATTCCCGGCCTCTTATTCCCGGCCTCTGATTCCCCGCTTCTGATTCTGATTCCCTGCCTCTGATTCCCCATCTCTGATTCCGCACATCTGATTCCCTGCCTCTGATTCCCCACCTCTGATTCCCCATATCTGATTCCCCGCCTCTGTTTCCCCGCCTCTGATTCCCCGCCTCTGTTTCCCTATATCTAATTCCCCACCTCTGATGCCCCATATCTGATTCCCCAGCTCTGATTCCCCGCCTCTGATTCCATGCATCCGATTCCCCATATCCGATTCCCCGCCTCTGTTTCCCCGCCTCTGATTCCCCGCCTCTGTTTCCTCATATCTGATTCCCCGCCTCTGATTCCCAACTATGATTCCCCGCCTCTGATTCCCCAGCTCTGATTCCCTGCCTCTGATTCCCCGCCTTCTATTCCCTGCCTCTGATTCCCCGCCTGTGATTCCCCATCACTGATTCACCACCTCTGATTCCCCACCTCTGATTCCCCATATCTAATTCCCCGCCTCTGTTTTCCCGCCTCTGATTCCCCACCTCTGTTTCCCCATATCTGATTCCCCGCCTCTGAATCCCCAACTCTGATTCCCTGCCTCAGATTCCCCAGCTCTGATTCCCCGCCTTTGATTCCCCCCGTCTGATTCCCAGCCTCTGAATCCCCGTGTATGATTTCCTGCCTCTGATTTCCCGCCTCTGATTCCCCATCTCTGATTCACCGCCTCTGATTCCCCACCTCTGATTCCCCATCTCTGATTCCGCACATCCAATTCCCTGCCTCTGATTCCCCAACTCTGATTCCCCACCTCTGATTCCCCAGCTCTGATTCCCCGCCTCAGATTCCCCACGTCTGATTCCCTGCCTCTGATTCCCCGCCTCTGATTCCCTGCCTCTGATTCCCCATATCTGATTCCCCGCCTCTGATTCACCAACTCTGATTCCCCGCTTCTGATACCCCAGCTCTGAATCCCCGCCTCTGATTCCCCGCGTCTGATTCCCTGCCTCTGATTCCCCGCCTCTAATTCCCTTCTGTGATTCACAACCTCTGATGCCCCACCTCTGATTCCCCATATCTGATTCCCCGCCTGTTTCCCCGCCTCTGATTACCCACCTCTGATTCCCCATATCTGATTCCCCGCCTCTGATTGCCCACCTCTGATTCCCCGCGTCTGATTCCCTGCCTCTGATTCCCCGCCTCTGATTCCCCATATCTGATTCACCACCTCTGATTCCCGGCCTCTGATTCCCCATCTCTGATTCCGCACATCCGATTCCCTGCCTATGATTCCCCACCTCTGATTCCCCGCCTCTGATTCCCCATATCTGATTCCCTGCCTCTGTTTCCCCGCCTCTGATTCCCCACCTCTGTTTCCCCATATCTGATTCCCCGCCTCTGATTCCCCAACTCTAATACCCTGCCTCTGATTCCCCAGCTCTGATTCCCCGCCTCTGATTCCCCGCATCTGATTCCCTGCCTCTGATTCCCCGCCTCTGATTCCAGGCCTCTGATTCCCAGCATCTGATTCCGGCCTCTGATTCCCGGCCTCTGATTCCCTGCTTCTGATTCTGATTCCCTGCCTCTGATTCCCCATCTCTGATTCCGCACATCTGATTCCCTGCCTCTGATTCCCCACCTCTGATTCCCCATATCTGATTCCCCGCCTCTGTTTCCCCGCCTCTGATTCCCCGCCTCTGTTTCCCCATATCTGATACCCCGCCTCTGATTCCCCAACTCTGATTCCCCTCCTCTAATTCGCCAGCTATGATTCCCCGCCTCTGATTCCCTGCGTCTGATTCCCTGCCTCTGATTCCCAGCCTCTGATTCCCCTTCTCTGATTCACCAGCTCTGAATCCCCACCTCTGATTCCCCATCACTGATTCCGCACATCCGATTCCCTGCCTCTGATTCCCCGCCTCTGATATCCCGCCTCTGATTCGCAACCTCTTATTCCCCACCTCTGATTTCCCATATCTGATTCCCCGCCTCTGTTTCCCTGCCTCTGATTCCCGGCCTCTGTTTCCCCATATCTGATTCCCCTCCTCTGATTCCCCAACTCTGATTCCCCGCCTCTGATTCCCCAGCTTTGATTCCCCGCCTTTTATTCCCGGCCTCTGATTCCCTGCCACTGATTCCCCGCCTCTGATTCCCCACCTCTGATTCCCCATATCTGATACCCCGCCTCTGTTTCCCCACCTCTGATTCCCGGCCTCTTATTCCCAGCATCTGATTCCCGGCCTCTGATTCCCTGCCTCTGATTCCCCGCCTCTGATTCCCCATCTCTGATTCCCCGCCTCTGATTCCCCGTGTCTGATTCCCTGCCTCTGATTCCCCGTCTCTGATTCCCCGCGTCTGATTCCCTGCCACTGATTCCCTGCCCCTGATTCCCCACCTCTGATTCCCCATATCTGATACCCCGCCTCTGTTTCCCCAACTCTGATTCCCTTCCTCTAATTGACCACCTCTGATTCCCCACCTCTGATTCCCCATATCTAATTCCCCGCCTCTGCTTGCCCGCCTCTCATTCCCCGCCTCTGTTTCCCCATATCTGATTCCCCGCCTCTGAATCCCCAACTCTGATTCCCTGCCTCTGATTCACCAGCTCTGATTCCCCGCCTTTGATTCCCCCCGTCTGATTCCCAGCCTCTGAATCCCCGTCTGATTTCTTGCCTCTGATTCCCCGCCTCTGATTCCCCATCTCTGATTCACTGCCTCTGATTCCCCACATCTGATTCCCCATCTCTGATTCCGCACAACCGATTCCCTGCCTCTGATTCCCCGACTCTGATTCCACACCTCTGATTCCCCAGCTCTGATTCCCCGCCTCTGATTCCCCGCGTCTGATTCCCTGCCTGTGATTCCCCGCCTCTGATTCCCCATCTCTGATTCCCCACCTCTGATTCCCCGTGTCTGATTCCCTTCCTTTGATTCCCCGCCTCTGATTCCCCGCCTCTGATTCCCTGCCACTGATTCCCCGCTCCTGATTCCCCACCTCTGATTCTCCATATCTTATTCCCCGCCTCTGTTTCCCCCCCTCTGATTCCCAGCCTCTGATTCCCCATATCTGATTCCCCGCCTCTGATTCCCCATATCTGATTCCCCGCCTCTATTTCCCCATATCTGCTTCGCCGCCTCTGATTCCCCAACTCTTATTCCCCGCCTCTGATTCCCCAGCTCTGATTTCCCGCCTCTGATTCCCGGCATCCGATTCCCTGCCTCTGATTCCCCGCCTCTGATTCCCCATCTCTGATTCCCCGCCTCTGATTCCCCGTGTCTGATTCCCTGCCTCTGATTCCCCGCCTCTGATTCCCCATATCTGATTTCCCGCCTCTGTTTTCCCGCCTCTGATTCCCTGCCTCTGATTCCCCATATCTGATTCCCCGCCTCTGATTCCCCAACTCTGATTCCCCGCCTCTGATTCCCCAGCTCTGAATCCCCGACTCTGATTCCCCGCGTCTGATTCCCTGCCTCTGATTCCCCGCCTCTGATTCCCCATCTGTGATTCACAACCTCTGATGCCCCAACTCTGATTCCCCATATCTGATTCCCCACCTCTGTTTCCCCGCCTCTGATTCCCCGCCTCTGATTCCCCATATCTGATTCCCCGCCTCTGATTGCCCACCTCTGATTCCCCGCGTCTGATTCCCTGCCTCTGATTCCCCGCCTCTGATTCCCCATCTCTGATTCACCACCTCTGATTCCCGGCCTCTGATTCCCCATCTCTGATTCCGCACATCCGATTCCCTGCCTATGATTCCCCACCTCTGATTCCCCGCCTCTGATTCCCCATATCTGATTCCTTGCCTCTGTTTCCCCGCCTCTGATTCCCCACCTCTGTTTCCCCATATCTGATTCCCCGCCTCTGATTCCCCAACTCTAATACCCCGCCTCTGATTCCCCAGCTCTGATTCCCCGCCTCTGATTCCCCGCATCTGATTCCCTGCCGCTGATTCCCCGCCTCTGATTCCGGCCTCTGATTCCCGGCCTCTGATTCCCTGCTTCTGATTCTGATTCCCTGCCTCTGATTCCCCATCTCTGATTCCGCACATCTGATTCCTTGCCTCTGATTCCCCACCTCTGATTCCCCATATCTGATTCCCCGCCTGGGTTTCCCCGCCTCTGATTCCCCGCCTCTGTTTCCCAATATCTAAGTCCCCGCCTCTGATTCCCCAAATCTGATTCCCCACCTCTGATTCCCCAGCTCTGATTCCCCGCCTCTGATTCCCCGCATCTGATTCCCTGCATCTGATTCCAAGCCTCTGATTCCCTGCCTCTGATTCCCAACCTCTGATTCCCCACCTCTGATTCCCCATATCTGATTCCCCGCCTCTGTTTCCCCGCCTCGGATTCCCCGCCTCCGTTTCCCCATATCTGATTCCCGGCCTCTGATTCCCCGCCTCTGATTCCCCGCCTCTGATTCCCTGCCTCTGATTCCCCATCTCCGATTCCGCACATCTGATTCCCTTCCTCTGATTCCCCGCCTCTGATTCCCCGCCTCTGATTCCCTGCCTCTGATTCCCAACCTCGGATTCCCCACCTCTGATTCCCCATATCTGATTCCCCGCCTCTGTTTCCCCGCCTCTGTTTCCCCGCCTCTGATTCCCCGCCTCTGTTTTCCTATATCTAATTCCCCACCTCTGATTCCCCATATCTGATTCCCCGCCTCTGTTTCCCCGCCTCTGATTCCCCGCCTCTGATTCCCCATATCTGATTCCCTGCCTCTGATTCCCCAACTCTGATTCCCCGCCTCTGATTCCCCAGCTCTGAATCCCCGCCTCTGATTCCCCGCGTCTGATTCCCTGCCTCTGATTCCCCGCCTTGATTCCCCATCTCTGATTCACAACCTCTGATTCCCAACCTCTGATTCCCTATATTTGATTCCCCGCCTCTGTTTCCCCGCCTCTGATTCCCCGCCTCTGATTCCCCATATCTGATTCCCCGCCTCTGATTGCCCACCTCTGAATCCCCGCCTCTGATTCGCCAGCTCCGATTCCCCGCCTCTGATTCCCCGCATCTGATTCCCTGCCTCTGATTCCCCGCCTCTGATTCCCCATCTCTGATTCACCGCCTTTGATTCGCCACCTCTGATTCCCCATATCTGATTCCCCACCTCTGTTTCCCCGCCTCTGATTCCCCGCCTCTGATTCTCCATATCTCATTCCCCGCCTCTGAATCCCCATCTCTGATTCCCGGACTCTGATTCCCCACCTCTGATTCCCGGCCTCTTATTCCCAGCATCTGATTCCCGGCCTCTTATTCCCGGCCTCTGATTCCCCGCTTCTGATTCTGATTCCCTGCCTCTGATTCCCCATCTCTGATTCCGCACATCTGATTCCCTGCCTCTGATTCCCCACCTCTGATTCCCCATATCTGATTCCCCGCCTCTGTTTCCCCGCCTCTGATTCCCCGCCTCTGTTTCCCTATATCTAATTCCCCACCTCTGATGCCCCAACTCTGATTCCCCGCCTCTGATTCCCCAGCTCTGATTCCCCGCCTCTGATTCCCTGCATCCGATTCCCCATATCTGATTTCCCGCCTCTGTTTCCCCGCCTGTGATTCCCCGCCTCTGTTTCCCCATATCTGATTCCCCGCCTCTGATTCCCAACTATGATTCCCCGCCTCTGATTCCCCAGCTCTGATTCCCTGCCTCTGATTCCCCGCGTTCTATTCCCTGCCTCTGATTCCCCGCCTGTGATTCCCCCACTGATTCACCACCTCTGATTCCCCACCTCTGATTCCCCATATCTAATTCCCCGCCTCTGTTTTCCCGCCTCTGATTCCCCGCCTCTGTTTCCCCATATCTGATTCCCCGCCTCTGAATCCCCAACTCTGATTCCCTGCCTCAGATTCCCCAGCTCTGATTCCCCGCCTTTGATTCCCCCCGTCTGATTCCCAGCCTCTGAATCCCCGTGTCTGATTTCCTGCCTCTGATTCCCCGCCTCTGATTCCCCATCTCTGATTCACCGCCTCTGATTCCCCACCTCTGATTCCCCATCTCTGATTCCGCACATCCAATTCCCTGCCTCTGATTCCCCAACTCTGATTCCCCACCTCTGATTCCCCAGCTCTGATTCCCCGCCTCAGATTCCCCACGTCTGATTCCCTGCCTCTGATTCCCCGCCTCTGATTCCCTGCCTCTGATTCCCCATATCTGATTCCCCGCCTCTGATTCCCCAACTCTGATTCCCCGCTTCTGATTCCCCAGCTCAGAATCCCCGCCTCTGATTCCCCGCGTCTGATTCCCTGCCTCTGATTCCCCGCCTCTAATTCCCCATCTGTGATTCACAACCTCTGATGCCCCACCTCTGATTCCCCATATCTGATTCCCCGCCTGTTTCCCCGCCTCTGATTCCCCACCTCTGATTCCCCATATCTGATTCCCCGCCTCTGATTGCCCACCTCTGATTCCCCGCGTCTGATTCCCTGCCTCTGATTCCCCGCCTCTGATTCCCCATATCTGATTCACCACCTCTGATTCCCGGCCTCTGATTCCCCATCTCTGATTCCGCACATCCGATTCCCTGCCTATGATTCCCCACCTCTGATTCCCCGCCTCTGATTCCCCATATCTGATTCCCTGCCTCTGTTTCCCCGCCTCTGATTCCCCACCTCTGTTTCCCCATATCTGATTCCCCGCCTCTGGTTCCCCAACTCTAATACCCTGCCTCTGATTCCCCAGCTCTGATTCCCCGCCTCTGATTCCCCGCATCTGATTCCCTGCCTCTGATTCCCCGCCTCTGATTCCAGGCCTCTGATTCCCAGCATCTGATTCCGGCCTCTGATTCCCGGCCTCTGATTCCCTGCTTCTGATTCTGATTCCCTGCCTCTGATTCCCCATCTCTGATTCCGCACATCTGATTCCCTGCCTCTGATTCCCCACCTCTGATTCCCCATATCTAATTCCCCGCCTCTGTTTCCCCGCCTCTGATTCCCCGCCTCTGTTTCCCCATATCTGATTCCCCGCCTCTGATTCCCCAACTCTGATTCCCCTCCTCTAATTCGCCAGCTATGATTCCCCGCCTCTGATTCCCTGCATCTGATTCCCTGCCTCTGATTCCCAGCCTCTGATTCCCCTTCTCTGATTCACCACCTCTGAATCCCCACCTCTGATTCCCCATCTCTGATTCCGCACATCCAATTCCCTGCCTCTGATTCCCCGCCTCTGGTATCCCGCCTCTGATTCGCAACCTCTAATTCCCCACCTCTGATTTCCCATATCTGATTCCCCGCCTCTGTTTCCCTGCCTCTGATTCCCGGCCTCTGTTTCCCCATATCTGATTCCCCTCCTCTGATTCCCCAACTCTGATTCCCCGCCTCTGATTCCCCAGCTTTGATTCCCCGCCTTTTATTCCCGGCCTCTGATTCCCTGCCACTGATTCCCCGCCACTGATTCCCCACCTCTGATTCCCCATATCTGATTCCCCGCCTCTGTTTCCCCACCTCTGATTCCCGGCCTCTTATTCCCAGCATCTGATTCCCGGCCTCTGATTCCCTGCCTCTGAATCCCCGCCTCTGATTCCCCATCTCTGATTCCCCGCCTCTGATTCCCCGTGTCTGATTCCCTGTCTCTGATTCCCCTTCTCTGATTCCCCGCGTCTGATTCCCTGCAACTGATTCCCTGCCCCTGATTCCCCACCTCTGATTCCCCATATCTGATTCCCCGCCTCTGTTTCCCCAACTCTGATTCCCTTCCTCTAATTCGCCAGCTATGATTCCCCGCCTCTGATTCCCTGCCACTGATTCCCTGCCCCTGATTCCCCACCTCTGATTCCCCATATCTGATTCCCCGCCTCTGTTTCCCCAACTCTGATTCCCCTCCTCTAATTCGCCAGCTATGATTCCCCGCCTCTGATTCCCTGCGTCTGATTCCCTGCCTCCGATTCCCAGCCTCTGATTCCCCTTCTTTGATTCACCACCTCTGAATCCCCACCTCTGATTCCCCATCTCTGATTCCGCACATCCGATTCCCTGCCTCTGATTCCCCGCCTCTGATTCCCCGCCTCTGATTCCCCGCCTCTGATTCCCCGCATCTGATTCCCTGCCACTGATTCCCTGCCCCTGATTCCCCACCTCTGATTCCCCATATCTGATTCCCCGCCTCTGTTTCCCCACCTCTGATTCCCCACCTCTGATTCCCCAACTCTGATTCCCCTCCTCTAATTCGCCAGCTATGATTCCCCGCCTCTGATTCCCTGCATCTGATTCCCTGCCTCTGATTCCCAGCCTCTGATTCCCCTTCTCTGATTCACCACCTCTGAATCCCCACCTCTGATTCCCCATCTCTGATTCCGCACATCCGATTCCCTGCCTCTGATTCCCCGCCTTTTATTCCCGGCCTCTGATTCCCTGCCACTGATTCCCTGCTTCTGATTCTGATTCCCTGCCTCTGATTCCCCATCTCTGATTCCGCACATCTGATTCCCTGCCTCTGATTCCCCACCTCTGATTCCCCATATCTGATTCCCCGCCTCTGTTTCCCCGCCTCTGATTCCCCGCCTCTGTTTCCCGATATCTGATTCCCCGCCTCTGATTCCCCAACTCTGATTCCCCTCCTCTAATTCGCCAGCTATGATTCCCCGCCTCTGATTCCCTGCGTCTGATTCCCTGCCTCTGATTCCCAGCCTCTGATTCCCCTTCTCTGATTCACCACCTCTGAATCCCCACCTCTGATTCCCCATCTCTGATTCCGCACATCCGATTCCCTGCCTCTGATTCCCAGCCTCTGATTCCCCGCCTCTGATTCGCAACCTCTAATTCCCCACCTCTGATTCCCCATATCTGATTCCCCGCCTCTGTTTCCCTGCCTCTGATTCCCGGCCTCTGTTTCCCCATATCTGATTCCCCTCCTCTGATTCCCCAACTCTGATTCCCCGCCTCTGATTCCCCAGCTCTGATTCCCCGCCTTTTATTCCCGGCCTCTGATTCCCTGCGACTGATTCCCCGCCCCTGATTCCCCACCTCTGATTCCCCATATCTGATTCCCCGCCTCTGTTTCCCCAGCTCTGATTCCCCACCTCTGATTCCCCAGCTCTGATTCCCTGCCACTGATTCCCCGCCCCTGATTCCCCACCTCTGATTCCCCATATCTGATTCCCCGCCTCTGTTTCCCCAGCTCTGATTCCCTGCCTCTGATTCCCTGCCCTGATTCCCCATCTCTGTTTCACCGCCTTTGATTCGCCACCTCTGATTCCCCATATCTGATTCCCCGCCTCTGTTTCCCCGCCTCTGATTCCCTGCCTCTGATTCCCAACCTCTGATTCCACACCTCTGATTCCCCATATCTGATTCCCCGCCTCTATTTCCCCATATCTGATTCCCCGCCTCTGATTCCCCTACTCTGATTCCCCGCCTCTGATTCCCCAACTCTGATTCCCCGCCTCTGATTCCCGGCGTCCGATTCCCTGCCTCTGATTCCCCGCCTCTGATTCGCCATCTCTGATTCCCCGCCTCTGATTCCCCGTGTCTGATTCCCTGCCTCTGATTCCCCGCCTCAGATTCCCCGCCTCTGATTCCCAACCACTGATTCCCTGCCCCTGATTCCCCACCTCTGATTCCCCATATCTGATTCCCCGCCTCTGTTTCCCCGCCTCTGATTACCCGCCTCTGATTCCCCATATCTGATTCCCTGCCTCTGATTCCACAACTCTGATTCCCCGCCTCTGATTCCCCAGCTCTGAAACCCCGCCTCTGATTCCCCGCATCTGATTCCCTCCCTCTGATTCCCCGCCTTGATTCCCCATCTCTGATTCACAACCTCTGATTCCCCACCTCTGATTCCCCATATCTGATTCCCCGCCTCTGTTTCCCCGCCTCTGATTCCCCGCCTCTGATTCCCCATATCTGATTCCCCGGCTCTGATTGCCCACCTCTGATTCCCCGCCTCTGATTCGCCAGCTCTGATTCCCCGCCTCTGAATCCCCGCATCTGATTCCCTGCCTCTGATTCCCCGCCTCTGATTCCCCATCTCTGATTCACCGCCTTTGATTCCCCACCTCTGATTCTCCATATCTGATTCCCCACCTCTGTTTCCCCGCCTCTGATTCCCCGCCTCTGATTCTCCATATCTCATTCCCCGCCTCTGAATCCCCATCTCTGATTCCCGGACTCTGATTCCCCACCTCTGATTCCCGGCCTCTTATTCCCAGCATCTGATTCCCGGCCTCTGATTCCCGGCCTCTGATTCCCCGCTTCTGATTCTTATTCCATGCCTCTGATTCCCCATCTCTGATTCCGCACATCTGATTCCCTGCCTCTGATTCCCCACCTCTGATTCCCCATATCTGATTCCCCGCCTCTGTTTCCCCGCCTCTGATTCCCCGCCTCTGTTTCCCCATATCTAATTCCCCACCTCTGATGCCCCAACTCTGATTCCCCGCCTCTGATTCCCCAGCTCTGATTCCCCGCCTCTGATTCCCCGCAACCGATTCCCCATGTCTGATTCCCCGCCTCTGTTTCCCCGCCTCTGATTCCCCGCCTCTGTTTCCCCATATCTGATTCCCCGCCTCTGATTCCCCAGCTCTGATTCCCTGCCTCTGATTCCCCGCGTTCTATTCGCTGCCTCTGATTCCCCTCCTGTGATTCCCCATCTCTGATTCACCACCTCTGATTCCCCACCTCTGATTCCCCATATCTAATTCCCCGCCTCTGCTTGCCCGCCTCTCATTCCCCGCCTCTGTTTCCCCATATCTGATTCCCCGCCTCTGAATCCCCAACTCTGATTCCCTGCCTCTGATTCACCAGCTCTGATTCCCCTCCTTTGATTCCCCCCGTCTGATTCCCAGCCTCTGAATCCCCGTCTGATTTCTTGCCTCTGATTCCCCGCCTCTGATTCCCCATCTCTGATTCACTGCCTCTGATTCCCCACATCTGATTCCCCATCTCTGATTCCGCACAACCGATTCCCTGCCTCTGATTCCCCGACTCTGATTCCACACCTCTGATTCCCCAGCTCTGATTCCCCGCCTCTGATTCCCCGCGTCTGATTCCCTGCCTGTGATTCTCCGCCTCTGATTCCCCATCTCTGATTCCCCACCTCTGATTCCCCGTGTCTGATTCCCTTCCTTTGATTCCCCGCCTCTGATTCCCCGCCTCTGATTCCCCAACTCTGATTCCCCGCCTCTGATTCCCCAGCTCTGATTCCCCGCGTTTTATTCCCGGCCTCTGATTCCCTGCCACTGATTCCCCGCCCCTGATTCCCCACCTCTGATTCCCCATATCTGATTCCCCGCCTCTGTTTCCCCAGCTCTGATTCCCCACCTCTGATTCCCCAGCTCTGATTCCCTGCCACTGATTCCCCGCCCCTGATTCCCCACCTCTGATTCCCCATATCTGATTCCCCTCCTCTGTTTCCCCAGCTCTGATTCCCTGCCTCTGATTCCCTGCCCTGATTCCCCATCTCTGTTTCACCGCCTTTGATTCGCCACCTCTGATTCCCCATATCTGATTCCCCGCCTCTGTTTCCCCGCCTCTGATTCCCTGCCTCTGATTCCCAACCTCTGATTCCACACCTCTGATTCCCCATATCTGATACCCCGCCTCTATTACCCCATATCTGATTCCCCGCCTCTGATTCCCCAACTCTGATTCCCCGCCTCTGATTCCCCAACTCTGATTCCCCGCCTCTGATTCCCGGCGTCCGATTCCCTGCCTCTGATTCCCCGCCTCTGATTCGCCATCTCTGATTCCCCGCCTCTGATTCCCCGTGTCTGATTCCCTGCCTCTGATTCCCCGCCTCGGATTCCCCGCCTCTGATTCCCTGCCACTGATTCCCTGCCCCTGATTCCCCACCTCTGATTCCCCATATCTGATTCCCCGCCTCTGTTTCCCCGCCTCTGATTCCCCGCCTCTGATTCCCCATATCTGAATCCCTGCCTCTGTTTCCCCAACTCTGATTCCCCGCCACTGATTCCCCAGCTCTGAAACCCCGCCTCTGATTCCCCGCATCTGATTCCCCAGCTCTGATTCCCCGCCTTTTATTCCCGGCCTCTGATTCCCTGCGACTGATTCCCCGCCTCTGATTCCCCATATCTGATTCCCCGCCTCTATTTCCCCATATCTGCTTCGCCGCCTCTGATTCCCCAACTCTTATTCCCCGCCTCTGATTCCCCAGCTCTGATTTCCCGCCTCTGATTCCCGGCATCCGATTCCCTGCCTCTGATTCCCCGCCTCTGATTCCCCATCTCTGATTCCCCGCCTCTGATTCCCCGTGTCTGATTTCCTGCCTCTGATTCCCCGCCTCTGATTCCACATATCTGATTTCCCGCCTCTGTTTTCCCGCCTCTGATTCCCTGCCTCTGATTCCCCATATCTGATTCCCCGCCTCTGATTCCCCAACTCTGATTCCCCGCCTCTGATTCCCCAGCTCTGAATCCCCGCCTCTGATTCCCCGCGTCTGATTCCCTGCCTCTGATTCCCCGCCTCTGATTCCCCATCTGTGATTCACAACCTCTGATGCCCCAACTCTGATTCCCCATATCTGATTCCCCACCTCTGTTTCCCCGCCTCTGATTCCCCGCCTCTGATTCCCCATATCTGATTCCCCGCCTCTGATTGCCCACCTCTGATTCCCCGCGTCTGATTCCCTGCCTCTGATTCCCCGCCTCTGATTCCCCATCTCTGATTCACCACCTCTGATTCCCGGCCTCTGATTCCCCATCTCTGATTCCGCACATCCGATTCCCTGCCTATGATTCCCCACCTCTGATTCCCCGCCTCTGATTCCCCATATCTGATTCCTTGCCTCTGTTTCCCCGCCTCTGATTCCCCACCTCTGTTTCCCCATATCTGATTCCCCGCCTCTGATTCCCCAACTCTAATACCCCGCCTCTGATTCCCCAGCTCTGATTCCCCGCCTCTGATTCCCCGCATCTGATTCCCTGCCGCTGATTCCCCGCCTCTGATTCCGGCCTCTGATTCCCGGCCTCTGATTCCCTGCTTCTGATTCTGATTCCCTGCCTCTGATTCCCCATCTCTGATTCCGCACATCTGATTCCTTGCCTCTGATTCCCCACCTCTGATTCCCCATATCTGATTCCCCGCCTGGGTTTCCCCGCCTCTGATTCCCCGCCTCTGTTTCCCAATATCTAAGTCCCCGCCTCTGATTCCCCAAATCTGATTCCCCACCTCTGATTCCCCAGCTCTGATTCCCCGCCTCTGATTCCCCGCATCTGATTCCCTGCATCTGATTCCAAGCCTCTGATTCCCTGCCTCTGATTCCCAACCTCTGATTCCCCACCTCTGATTCCCCATATCTGATTCCCCGCCTCTGTTTCCCCGCCTCGGATTCCCCGCCTCTGTTTCCCCATATCTGATTCCCGGCCTCTGATTCCCCGCCTCTGATTCCCCGCCTCTGATTCCCTGCCTCTGATTCCCCATCTCCGATTCCGCACATCTGATTCCCTTCCTCTGATTCCCCGCCTCTGATTCCCCGCCTCTGATTCCCTGCCTCTGATTCCCAACCTCGCATTCCCCACCTCTGATTCCCCATATCTGATTCCCCGCCTCTGTTTCCCCGCCTCTGTTTCCCCGCCTCTGATTCCCCGCCTCTGTTTTCCTATATCTAATTCCCCACCTCTGATTCCCCATATCTGATTCCCCGCCTCTGTTTCCCCGCCTCTGATTCCCCGCCTCTGATTCCCCATATCTGATTCCCTGCCTCTGATTCCCCAACTCTGATTCCCCGCCTCTGATTCCCCAGCTCTGAATCCCCGCCTCTGATTCCCCGCGTCTGATTCCCTGCCTCTGATTCCCCGCCTTGATTCCCCATCTCTGATTCACAACCTCTGATTCCCCACCTCTGATTCCCTATATTTGATTCCCCGCCTCTGTTTCCCCGCCTCTGATTCCCCGCCTCTGATTCCCCATATCTGATTCCCCGCCTCTGATTGCCCACCTCTGAATCCCCGCCTCTGATTCGCCAGCTCCGATTCCCCGCCTCTGATTCCCCGCATCTGATTCCCTGCCTCTGATTCCCCGCCTCTGATTCCCCATCTCTGATTCACCGCCTTTGATTCGCCACCTCTGATTCCCCATATCTGATTCCCCACCTCTGTTTCCCCGCCTCTGATTCCCCGCCTCTGATTCTCCATATCTCATTCCCCGCCTCTGAATCCCCATCTCTGATTCCCGGACTCTGATTCCCCACCTCTGATTCCCGGCCTCTTATTCCCAGCATCTGATTCCCGGCCTCTTATTCCCGGCCTCTGATTCCCCGCTTCTGATTCTGATTCCCTGCCTCTGATTCCCCATCTCTGATTCCGCACATCTGATTCCCTGCCTCTGATTCCCCACCTCTGATTCCCCATATCTGATTCCCCGCCTCTGTTTCCCCGCCTCTGATTCCCCGCCTCTGTTTCCCTATATCTAATTCCCCACCTCTGATGCCCCAACTCTGATTCCCCGCCTCTGATTCCCCAGCTCTGATTCCCCGCCTCTGATTCCCTGCATCCGATTCCCCATATCTGATTTCCCGCCTCTGTTTCCCCGCCTGTGATTCCCCGCCTCTGTTTCCCCATATCTGATTCCCCGCCTCTGATTCCCAACTATGATTCCCCGCCTCTGATTCCCCAGCTCTGATTCCCTGCCTCTGATTCCCCGCGTTCTATTCCCTGCCTCTGATTCCCCGCCTGTGATTCCCCCACTGATTCACCACCTCTGATTCCCCACCTCTGATTCCCCATATCTAATTCCCCGCCTCTGTTTTCCCGCCTCTGATTCCCCGCCTCTGTTTCCCCATATCTGATTCCCCGCCTCTGAATCCCCAACTCTGATTCCCTGCCTCAGATTCCCCAGCTCTGATTCCCCGCCTTTGATTCCCCCCGTCTGATTCCCAGCCTCTGAATCCCCGTGTCTGATTTCCTGCCTCTGATTCCCCGCCTCTGATTCCCCATCTCTGATTCACCGCCTCTGATTCCCCACCTCTGATTCCCCATCTCTGATTCCGCACATCCAATTCCCTGCCTCTGATTCCCCAACTCTGATTCCCCACCTCTGATTCCCCAGCTCTGATTCCCCGCCTCAGATTCCCCACGTCTGATTCCCTGCCTCTGATTCCCCGCCTCTGATTCCCTGCCTCTGATTCCCCATATCTGATTCCCCGCCTCTGATTCCCCAACTCTGATTCCCCGCTTCTGATTCCCCAGCTCTGAATCCCCGCCTCTGATTCCCCGCGTCTGATTCCCTGCCTCTGATTCCCCGCCTCTAATTCCCCATCTGTGATTCACAACCTCTGATGCCCCACCTCTGATTCCCCATATCTGATTCCCCGCCTGTTTCCCCGCCTCTGATTCCCCACCTCTGATTCCCCATATCTGATTCCCCGCCTCTGATTGCCCACCTCTGATTCCCCGCGTCTGATTCCCTGCCTCTGATTCCCCGCCTCTGATTCCCCATATCTGATTCACCACCTCTGATTCCCGGCCTCTGATTCCCCATCTCTGATTCCGCACATCCGATTCCCTGCCTATGATTCCCCACCTCTGATTCCCCGCCTCTGATTCCCCATATCTGATTCCCTGCCTCTGTTTCCCCGCCTCTGATTCCCCACCTCTGTTTCCCCATATCTGATTCCCCGCCTCTGGTTCCCCAACTCTAATACCCTGCCTCTGATTCCCCAGCTCTGATTCCCCGCCTCTGATTCCCCGCATCTGATTCCCTGCCTCTGATTCCCCGCCTCTGATTCCAGGCCTCTGATTCCCAGCATCTGATTCCGGCCTCTGATTCCCGGCCTCTGATTCCCTTCTTCTGATTCTGATTCCCTGCCTCTGATTCCCCATCTCTGATTCCGCACATCTGATTCCCTGCCTCTGATTCCCCACCTCTGATTCCCCATATCTAATGCCCCGCCTCTGTTTCCCCGCCTCTGATTCCCCGCCTCTGTTTCCCCATATCTGATTCCCCGCCTCTGATTCCCCAACTCTGATTCCCCTCCTCTAATTCGCCAGCTATGATTCCCCGCCTCTGATTCCCTGCATCTGATTCCCTGCCTCTGATTCCCAGCCTCTGATTCCCCTTCTCTGATTCACCACCTCTGAATCCCCACCTCTGATTCCCCATCTCTGATTCCGCACATCCAATTCCCTGCCTCTGATTCCCCGCCTCTGGTATCCCGCCTCTGATTCGCAACCTCTAATTCCCCACCTCTGATTTCCCATATCTGATTCCCCGCCTCTGTTTCCCTGCCTCTGATTCCCGGCCTCTGTTTCCCCATATCTGATTCCCCTCCTCTGATTCCCCAACTCTGATTCCCCGCCTCTGATTCCCCAGCTTTGATTCCCCGCCTTTTATTCCCGGCCTCTGATTCCCTGCCACTGATTCCCCGCCACTGATTCCCCACCTCTGATTCCCCATATCTGATTCCCCGCCTCTGTTTCCCCACCTCTGATTCCCGGCCTCTTATTCCCAGCATCTGATTCCCGGCCTCTGATTCCCTGCCTCTGAATCCCCGCCTCTGATTCCCCATCTCTGATTCCCCGCCTCTGATTCCCCGTGTCTGATTCCCTGTCTCTGATTCCCCGTCTCTGATTCCCCGCGTCTGATTCCCTGCAACTGATTCCCTGCCCCTGATTCCCCACCTCTGATTCCCCATATCTGATTCCCCGCCTCTGTTTCCCCAACTCTGATTCCCTTCCTCTAATTCGCCAGCTATGATTCCCCGCCTCTGATTCCCTGCCACTGATTCCCTGCCCCTGATTCCCCACCTCTGATTCCCCATATCTGATTCCCCGCCTCTGTTTCCCCAACTCTGATTCCCCTCCTCTAATTCGCCAGCTATGATTCCCCGCCTCTGATTCCCTGCGTCTGATTCCCTGCCTCCGATTCCCAGCCTCTGATTCCCCTTCTCTGATTCACCACCTCTGAATCCCCACCTCTGATTCCCCATCTCTGATTCCGCACATCCGATTCCCTGCCTCTGATTCCCCGCCTCTGATTCCCCGCCTCTGATTCCCCGCCTCTGATTCCCCGCATCTGATTCCCTGCCACTGATTCCCTGCCCCTGATTCCCCACCTCTGATTCCCCATATCTGATTCCCCGCCTCTGTTTCCCCACCTCTGATTCCCCACCTCTGATTCCCCAACTCTGATTCCCCTCCTCTAATTCGCCAGCTATGATTCCCCGCCTCTGATTCCCTGCATCTGATTCCCTGCCTCTGATTCCCAGCCTCTGATTCCCCTTCTCTGATTCACCACCTCTGAATCCCCACCTCTGATTCCCCATCTCTGATTCCGCACATCCGATTCCCTGCCTCTGATTCCCCGCCTTTTATTCCCGGCCTCTGATTCCCTGCCACTGATTCCCTGCTTCTGATTCTGATTCCCTGCCTCTGATTCCCCATCTCTGATTCCGCACATCTGATTCCCTGCCTCTGATTCCCCACCTCTGATTCCCCATATCTGATTCCCCGCCTCTGTTTCCCCGCCTCTGATTCCCCGCCTCTGTTTCCCGATATCTGATTCCCCGCCTCTGATTCCCCAACTCTGATTCCCCTCCTCTAATTCGCCAGCTATGATTCCCCGCCTCTGATTCCCTGCGTCTGATTCCCTGCCTCTGATTCCCAGCCTCTGATTCCCCTTCTCTGATTCACCACCTCTGAATCCCCACCTCTGATTCCCCATCTCTGATTCCGCACATCCGATTCCCTGCCTCTGATTCCCAGCCTCTGATTCCCCGCCTCTGATTCGCAACCTCTAATTCCCCACCTCTGATTCCCCATATCTGATTCCCCGCCTCTGTTTCCCTGCCTCTGATTCCCGGCCTCTGTTTCCCCATATCTGATTCCCCTCCTCTGATTCCCCAACTCTGATTCCCCGCCTCTGATTCCCCAGCTCTGATTCCCCGCCTTTTATTCCCGGCCTCTGATTCCCTGCGACTGATTCCCCGCCCCTGATTCCCCACCTCTGATTCCCCATATCTGATTCCCCGCCTCTGTTTCCCCAGCTCTGATTCCCCACCTCTGATTCCCCAGCTCTGATTCCCTGCCACTGATTCCCCGCCCCTGATTCCCCACCTCTGATTCCCCATATCTGATTCCACGCCTCTGTTTCCCCAGCTCTGATTCCCTGCCTCTGATTCCCTGCCCTGATTCCCCATCTCTGTTTCACCGCCTTTGATTCGCCACCTCTGATTCCCCATATCTGATTCCCCGCCTCTGTTTCCCCGCCTCTGATTCCCTGCCTCTGATTCCCAACCTCTGATTCCACACCTCTGATTCCCCATATCTGATTCCCCGCCTCTATTTCCCCATATCTGATTCCCCGCCTCTGATTCCCCTACTCTGATTCCCCGCCTCTGATTCCCCAACTCTGATTCCCCGCCTCTGATTCCCGGCGTCCGATTCCCTGCCTCTGATTCCCCGCCTCTGATTCGCCATCTCTGATTCCCCGCCTCTGATTCCCCGTGTCTGATTCCCTGCCCCTGATTCCCCACCTCTGATTCCCCATATCTGATTCCCCGCCTCTGTTTCCCCGCCTCTGATTACCCGCCTCTGATTCCCCATATCTGATTCCCTGCCTCTGATTCCACAACTCTGATTCCCCGCCTCTGATTCCCCAGCTCTGAAACCCCGCCTCTGATTCCCCGCATCTGATTCCCTCCCTCTGATTCCACGCCTTGATTCCCCATCTCTGATTCACAACCTCTGATTCCCCACCTCTGATTCCCCATATCTGATTCCCCGCCTCTGTTTCCCCGCCTCTGATTCCCCGCCTCTGATTCCCCATATCTGATTCCCCGGCTCTGATTGCCCACCTCTGATTCCCCGCCTCTGATTCGCCAGCTCTGATTCCCCGCCTCTGAATCTCCGCATCTGATTCCCTGCCTCTGATTCCCCGCCTCTGATTCCCCATCTCTGATTCACCGCCTTTGATTCCCCACCTCTGATTCTCCATATCTGATTCCCCACCTCTGTTTCCCCGCCTCTGATTCCCCGCCTCTGATTCTCCATATCTCATTCCCCGCCTCTGAATCCCCATCTCTGATTCCCGGACTCTGATTCCCCACCTCTGATTCCCGGCCTCTTATTCCCAGCATCTGATTCCCGGCCTCTGATTCCCGGCCTCTGATTCCCCGCTTCTGATTCTTATTCCATGCCTCTGATTCCCCATCTCTGATTCCGCACATCTGATTCCCTGCCTCTGATTCCCCACCTCTGATTCCCCATATCTGATTCCCCGCCTCTGTTTCCCCGCCTCTGATTCCCCGCCTCTGTTTCCCCATATCTAATTCCCCACCTCTGATGCCCCAACTCTGATTCCCCGCCTCTGATTCCCCAGCTCTGATTCCCCGCCTCTGATTCCCCGCAACCGATTCCCCATGTCTGATTCCCCGCCTCTGTTTCCCCGCCTCTGATTCCCCGCCTCTGTTTCCCCATATCTGATTCCCCGCCTCTGATTCCCCAGCTCTGATTCCCTGCCTCTGATTCCCCGCGTTCTATTCGCTGCCTCTGATTCCCCTCCTGTGATTCCCCATCTCTGATTCACCACCTCTGATTCCCCACCTCTGATTCCCCATATCTAATTCCCCGCCTCTGCTTGCCCGCCTCTCATTCCCCGCCTCTGTTTCCCCATATCTGATTCCCCGCCTCTGAATCCCCAACTCTGATTCCCTGCCTCTGATTCACCAGCTCTGATTCCCCTCCTTTGATTCCCCCCGTCTGATTCCCAGCCTCTGAATCCCCGTCTGATTTCTTGCCTCTGATTCCCCGCCTCTGATTCCCCATCTCTGATTCACTGCCTCTGATTCCCCACATCTGATTCCCCATCTCTGATTCCGCACAACCGATTCCCTGCCTCTGATTCCCCGACTCTGATTCCACACCTCTGATTCCCCAGCTCTGATTCTCCGCCTCTGATTCCCCATCTCTGATTCCCCACCTCTGATTCCACGTGTCTGATTCCCTTCGTTTGATTCCCCGCCTCTGATTCCCCGCCTCTGATTCCCCAACTCTGATTCCCCGCCTCTGATTCCCCAGCTCTGATTCCCCGCCTTTTATTCCCGGCCTCTGATTCCCTGCCACTGATTCCCCGCCCCTGATTCCCCACCTCTGATTCCCCATATCTGATTCCCCGCCTCTGTTTCCCCAGCTCTGATTCCCCACCTCTGATTCCCCAGCTCTGATTCCCTGCCACTGATTCCCCGCCCCTGATTCCCCACCTCTGATTCCCCATATCTGATTCCCCGCCTCTGTTTCCCCAGCTCTGATTCCCTGCCTCTGATTCCCTGCCCTGATTCCCCATCTCTGTTTCACCGCCTTTGATTCGCCACCTCTGATTCCCCATATCTGATTCCCCGCCTCTGTTTCCCCGCCTCTGATTCCCTGCCTCTGATTCCCAACCTCTGATTCCACACCTCTGACTCCCCATATCTGATACCCCGCCTCTATTTCCCCATATCTGATTCCCCGCCTCTGATTCCCCAACTCTGATTCCCCGCCTCTGATTCCCCAACTCTGATTCCCCGCCTCTGATTCCCGGCGTCCGATTCCCTGCCTCTGATTCCCCGCCTCTGATTCGCCATCTCTGATTCCCCGCCTCTGATTCCCCGTGTCTGATTCCCTGCCTCTGATTCCCCGCCTCAGATTCCCCGCCTCTGATTCCCTGCCACTGATTCCCTGCCCCTGATTCCCCACCTCTGATTCCCCATATCTGATTCCCCGCCTCTGTTTCCCCGCCTCTGATTCCCCGCCTCTGATTCCCCATATCTGAATCCCTGCCTCTGTTTCCCCAACTCTGATTCCCCGCCTCTGATTCCCCAGCTCTGAAACCCCGCCTCTGATTCCCCGCATCTGATTCCCCAGCTCTGATTCCCCGCCTTTTATTCCCGGCCTCTGATTCCCTGCGACTGATTCCCCGCCCCTGATTCCCCACCTCTGATTCCCCATATCTGATTCCCCGCCTCTGTTTCCCCAGCTCTGATTCCCCACCTCTGATTCCCCAGCTCTGATTCCCTGCCACTGATTCCCCGCCCCTGATTCCCCACCTCTGATTCCCCATATCTGATTCCCCGCCTCTGTTTCCCCAGCTCTGATTCCCTGCCTCTGATTCCCTGCCCTGATTCCCCATCTCTGTTTCACCGCCTTTGATTCGCCACCTCTGATTCCCCATATCTGATTCCCCGCCTCTGTTTCCCCGCCTCTGATTCCCTGCCTCTGATTCCCAACCTCTGATTCCACACCTCTGATTCCCCATATCTGATTCCCCGCCTCTATTTCCCCATATCTGATTCCCCGCCTCTGATTCCCCTACTCTGATTCCCCGCCTCTGATTCCCCAACTCTGATTCCCCGCCTCTGATTCCCGGCGTCCGATTCCCTGCCTCTGATTCCCCGCCTCTGATTCGCCATCTCTGATTCCCCGCCTCTGATTCCCCGTGTCTGATTCCCTGCCTCTGATTCCCCGCCTCAGATTCCCCGCCTCTGATTCCATGCCACTGATTCCCTGCCCCTGATTCCCCACCTCTGATTCCCCATATCTGATTCCCCGCCTCTGTTTCCCCGCCTCTGATTACCCGCCTCTGATTCCCCATATCTGATTCCCTGCCTCTGATTCCACAACTCTGATTCCCCGCCTCTGATTCCCCAGCTCTGAAACCCCGCCTCTGATTCCCCGCATCTGATTCCCTCCCTCTGATTCCCCGCCTTGATTCCCCATCTCTGATTCACAACCTCTGATTCCCCACCTCTGATTCCCCATATCTGATTCCCCGCCTCTGTTTCCCCGCCTCTGATTCCCCGCCTCTGATTCCCCATATCTGATTCCCCGGCTCTGATTGCCCACCTCTGATTCCCCGCCTCTGATTCGCCAGCTCTGATTCCCCGCCTCTGAATCCCCGCATCTGATTCCCTGCCTCTGATTCCCCGCCTCTGATTCCCCATCTCTGATTCACCGCCTTTGATTCCCCACCTCTGATTCCCATATCTGATTCCCCACCTCTGTTTCCCCGCCTCTGATTCCCCGCCTCTGATTCTCCATATCTCATTCCCCGCCTCTGAATCCCCATCTCTGATTCCCGGACTCTGATTCCCCACCTCTGATTCCCGGCCTCTTATTCCCAGCATCTGATTCCCGGCCTCTGATTCCCGGCCTCTGATTCCCCGCTTCTGATTCTTATTCCATGCCTCTGATTCCCCATCTCTGATTCCGCACATCTGATTCCCTGCCTCTGATTCCCCACCTCTGATTCCCCATATCTGATTCCCCGCCTCTGTTTCCCCGCCTCTGATTCCCCGCCTCTGTTTCCCCATATCTAATTCCCCACCTCTGATGCCCCAACTCTGATTCCCCGCCTCTGATTCCCCAGCTCTGATTCCCCGCCTCTGATTCCCCGCAACCGATTCCCCATGTCTGATTCCCCGCCTCTGTTTCCCCGCCTCTGATTCCCCGCCTCTGTTTCCCCATATCTGATTCCCCGCCTCTGATTCCCCAGCTCTGATTCCCTGCCTCTGATTCCCCGCGTTCTATTCGGTGCCTCTGATTCCCCTCCTGTGATTCCCCATCTCTGATTCACCACCTCTGATTCCCCACCTCTGATTCCCCATATCTAATTCCCCGCCTCTGCTTGCCCGCCTCTCATTCCCCGCCTCTGTTTCCCCATATCTGATTCCCCGCCTCTGAATCCCCAACTCTGATTCCCTGCCTCTGATTCACCAGCTCTGATTCCCCGCCTTTGATTCCCCCCGTCTGATTCCCAGCCTCTGAATCCCCGTCTGATTTCTTGCCTCTGATTCCCCGCCTCTGATTCCCCATCCCTGATTCACTGCCTCTGATTCCCCACATCTGATTCCCCATCTCTGATTCCGCACAACCGATTCCCTGCCTCTGATTCCCCGACTCTGATTCCACACCTCTGATTCCCCAGCTCTGATTCCCCGCCTCTGATTCCCCGCGTCTGATTCCCTGCCTGTGATTCCCCGCCTCTGATTCCCCATCTCTGATTCCCCACCTCTGATTCCCCGTGTCTGATTCCCTTCCTTTGATTCCCCGCCTCTGATTCCCCGACTCTGATTCCCCAACTCTGATTCCCCGCCTCTGATTCCCCAGCTCTGATTCCCCGCCTTTTATTCCCGGCCTCTGATTCCCTGCCACTGATTCCCCGCCCCTGATTCCCCACCTCTGATTCCCCATATCTGATTCCCCGCCTCTGTTTCCCCAGCTCTGATTCCCCACCTCTGATTCCCCAGCTCTGATTCCCTGCCACTGATTCCCCGCCCCTGATTCCCCAACTCTGATTCCCCATATCTGATTCCCCGCCTCTGTTTCCCCAGCTCTGATTCCCTGCCTCTGATTCCCTGCCCTGATTCCCCATCTCTGTTTCACCGCCTTTGATTCGCCACCTTTGATTCCCCATATCTGATTCCCCGCCTCTGTTTCCCCGCCTCTGATTCCCTGCCTCTGATTCCCAACCTCTGATTCCACACCTCTGATTCCCCATATCTGATTCCCCGCCTCTATTTCCCCATATCTGATTCCCCGCCTCTGATTCCCCAACTCTGATTCCCCGCCTCTGATTCCCCAACTCTGATTCCCCGCCTCTGAATCCCGGCGTCCGATTCCCTGCCTCTGATTCCCCGCCTCTGATTCGCCATCTCTGATTCCCCGCCTCTGATTCCCCGTGTCTGATTCCCTGCCTCTGATTCCCCGCCTCAGATTCCCCGCCTCTGATTCCCTGCCACTGATTCCCTGCCCCTGATTCCCCACCTCTGATTCCCCATATCTGATTCCCCGCCTCTGTTTCCCCGCCTCTGATTCCCCGCCTCTGATTCCCCATATCTGAATCCCTGCCTCTGATTCCCCAACTCTGATTCCCCGCCTCTGATTCCCCAGCTCTGAAACCCCGCCTCTGATTCCCCGCGTCTGATTCCCTCCCTCTGATTCCCCGCCTTGATTCCCCATCTCTGATTCACAACCTCTGATTCCCCACCTCTGATTCCCCATATCTGATTCCCCGCCTCTGTTTCCCCGCCTCTGATTCCCCATCTCTGATTCCGCACAACCGATTCCCTGCCTCTGATTCCCCGACTCTGATTCCACACCTCTGATTCCCCAGCTCTGATTCCCCGCCTCTGATTCCCCACCTCTGATTCCCCGTGTCTGATTCCCTTCCTTTGATTCCCCGCCTCTGATTCCCCGCCTCTGATTCCACAACTCTGATTCCCCGCCTCTGATTCCCCAGCTCTGATTCCCCGCCTTTTATTCCCGGCCTCTGATTCCCTGCCACTGATTCCCCGCCCCTGATTCCCCACCTCTGATTCCCCATATCTGATTCCCCGCCTCTGTTTCCCCAGCTCTGATTCCCCACCTCTGATTCCCCAGCTCTGATTCCCTGCCACTGATTCCCCGCCCCTGATTCCCCACCTCTGATTCCCCATATCTGAATCCCCGCCTCTGTTTCCCCAGCTCTGATTCCCTGCCTCTGATTCCCTGCCCTGATTCCCCATCTCTGTTTCACCGCCTTTGATTCGCCACCTCTGATTCCCCATATCTGATTCCCCGCCTCTGTTTCCCCGCCTCTGATTCCCTGCCTCTGATTCCCAACCTCTGATTCCACACCTCTGATTCCCCATATCTGATACCCCGCCTCTATTTCCCCATATCTGATTCCCCGCCTCTGATTCCCCAACTCTGATTCCCCGCCTCTGATTCCCCAACTCTGATTCCCCGCCTCTGATTCCCGGCGTCCGATTCCCTGCCTCTGATTCCCCGCCTCTGATTCGCCATCTCTGATTCCCCGCCTCTGATTCCCCGTGTCTGATTCCCTGCCTCTGATTCCCCGCCTCAGATTCCCCGCCTCTGATTCCCTGCCACTGATTCCCTGCCCCTGATTCCCCACCTCTGATTCCCCATATCTGATTCCCCGCCTCTGTTTCCCCGCCTCTGATTCCCCGCCTCTGATTCCCCATATCTGAATCCCTGCCTCTGTTTCCCCAACTCTGATTCCCCGCCTCTGATTCCCCAGCTCTGAAACCCCGCCTCTGATTCCCCGCGTCTGATTCCCCAGCTCTGATTCCCCGCCTTTTATTCCCGGCCTCTGATTCCCTGCGACTGATTCCCCGCCCCTGATTCCCCACCTCTGATTCCCCATATCTGATTCCCCGCCTCTGTTTCCCCAGCTCTGATTCCCCACCTCTGATTCCCCAGCTCTGATTCCCTGCCACTGATTCCCCGCCCCTGATTCCCCACCTCTGATTCCCCATATCTGATTCCCCGCCTCTGTTTCCCCAGCTCTGATTCCCTGCCTCTGATTCCCTGCCCTGATTCCCCATCTCTGTTTCACCGCCTTTGATTCGCCACCTCTGATTCCCCATATCTGATTCCCCGCCTCTGTTTCCCCGCCTCTGATTCCCTGCCTCTGATTCCCAACCTCTGATTCCACACCTCTGATTCCCCATATCTGATTCCCCGCCTCTATTTCCCCATATCTGATTCCCCGCCTCTGATTCCCCTACTCTGATTCCCCGCCTCTGATTCCCCAACTCTGATTCCCCGCCTCTGATTCCCGGCATCCGATTCCCTGCCTCTGATTCCCCGCCTCTGATTCGCCATCTCTGATTCCCCGCCTCTGATTCCCCGTGTCTGATTCCCTGCCTCTGATTCCCCGCCTCAGATTCCCCGCCTCTGATTCCCTGCCACTGATTCCCTGCCCCTGATTCCCCACCTCTGATTCCCCATATCTGATTCCCCGCCTCTGTTTCCCCGCCTCTGATTACCCGCCTCTGATTCCCCATATCTGATTCCCTGCCTCTGATTCCACAACTCTGATTCCCCGCCTCTGATTCCCCAGCTCTGAAACCCCGCCTCTGATTCCCCGCATCTGATTCCCTCCCTCTGATTCCCCGCCTTGATTCCCCATCTCTGATTCACAACCTCTGATTCCCCACCTCTGATTCCCCATATCTGATTCCCCGCCTCTGTTTCCCCGCCTCTGATTCCCCACCTCTGATTCCCCATATCTGATTCCCCGGCTCTGATTGCCCACCTCTGATTCCCCGCCTCTGATTCGCCAGCTCTGATTCCCCGCCTCTGAATCCCCGCATCTGATTCCCTGCCTCTGATTCCCCGCCTCTGATTCCCCATCTCTGATTCACCGCCTTTGATTCCCCACCTCTGATTCCCATATCTGATTCCCCACCTCTGTTTCCCCGCCTCTGATTCCCCGCCTCTGATTCTCCATATCTCATTCCCCGCCTCTGAATCCCCATCTCTGATTCCCGGACTCTGATTCCCCACCTCTGATTCCCGGCCTCTTATTCCCAGCATCTGATTCCCGGCCTCTGATTCCCGGCCTCTGATTCCCCGCTTCTGATTCTTATTCCATGCCTCTGATTCCCCATCTCTGATTCCGCACATCTGATTCCCTGCCTCTGATTCCCCACCTCTGATTCCCCATATCTGATTCCCCGCCTCTGTTTCCCCGCCTCTGATTCCCCGCCTCTGTTTCCCCATATCTAATTCCCCACCTCTGATGCCCCAACTCTGATTCCCCGCCTCTGATTCCCCAGCTCTGATTCCCCGCCTCTGATTCCCCGCAACCGATTCCCCATGTCTGATTCCCCGCCTCTGTTTCCCCGCCTCTGATTCCCCGCCTCTGTTTCCCCATATCTGATTCCCCGCCTCTGATTCCCCAGCTCTGATTCCCTGCCTCTGATTCCCCGCGTTCTATTCGGTGCCTCTGATTCCCCTCCTGTGATTCCCCATCTCTGATTCACCACCTCTGATTCCCCACCTCTGATTCCCCATATCTAATTCCCCGCCTCTGCTTGCCCGCCTCTCATTCCCCGCCTCTGTTTCCCCATATCTGATTCCCCGCCTCTGAATCCCCAACTCTGATTCCCTGCCTCTGATTCACCAGCTCTGATTCCCCGCCTTTGATTCCCCCCGTCTGATTCCCAGCCTCTGAATCCCCGTCTGATTTCTTGCCTCTGATTCCCCGCCTCTGATTCCCCATCTCTGATTCACTGCCTCTGATTCCCCACATCTGATTCCCCATCTCTGATTCCGCACAACCGATTCCCTGCCTCTGATTCCCCGACTCTGATTCCACACCTCTGATTCCCCAGCTCTGATTCCCCGCCTCTGATTCCCCGCGTCTGATTCCCTGCCTGTGATTCCCCGCCTCTGATTCCCCATCTCTGATTCCCCACCTCTGATTCCCCGTGTCTGATTCCCTTCCTTTGATTCCCCGCCTCTGATTCCCCGCCTCTGATTCCCCAACTCTGATTCCCCGCCTCTGATTCCCCAGCTCTGATTCCCCGCCTTTTATTCCCGGCCTCTGATTCCCTGCCACTGATTCCCCGCCCCTGATTCCCCACCTCTGATTCCCCATATCTGATTCCCCGCCTCTGTTTCCCCAGCTCTGATTGCCCACCTCTGATTCCCCAGCTCTGATTCCCTGCCACTGATTCCCCGCCCCTGATTCCCCACCTCTGATTCCCCATATCTGATTCCCCGCCTCTGTTTCCCCAGCTCTGATTCCCTGCCTCTGATTCCCTGCCCTGATTCCCCATCTCTGTTTCACCGCCTTTGATTCGCCACCTCTGATTCCCCATATCTGATTCCCCGCCTCTGTTTCCCCGCCTCTGATTCCCTGCCTCTGATTCAAAACCTCTGATTCCACACCTCTGATTCCCCATATCTGATTCCCCGCCTCTATTTCCCCATATCTGATTCCCCGCCTCTGATTCCCCAACTCTGATTCCCCGCCTCTGATTCCCCAACTCTGATTCCCCGCCTCTGAATCCCGGCGTCCGATTCCCTGCCTCTGATTCCCCGCCTCTGATTCGCCATCTCTGATTCCCCGCCTCTGATTCCCCGTGTCTGATTCCCTGCCTCTGATTCCCCGCCTCAGATTCCCCGCCTCTGATTCCCTGCCACTGATTCCCTGCCCCTGATTCCCCACCTCTGATTCCCCATATCTGATTCCCCGCCTCTGTTTCCCCGCCTCTGATTCCCCGCCTCTGATTCCCCATATCTGAATCCCTGCCTCTGATTCCCCAACTCTGATTCCCCGCCTTGATTCCCCATCTCTGATTCACAACCTCTGATTCCCCACCTCTGATTCCCCATATCTGATTCCCCGCCTCTGTTTCCCCGCCTCTGATTCCCCACCTCTGATTCCCCATATCTGATTCCCCGGCTCTGATTGCCCACCTCTGATTCCCCGCCTCTGATTCGCCAGCTCTGATTCCCCGCCTCTGAATCCCCGCATCTGATTCCCTGCCTCTGATTCCCCGCCTCTGATTCCCCATCTCTGATTCACCGCCTTTGATTCCCCACCTCTGATTCCCATATCTGATTCCCCACCTCTGTTTCCCCGCCTCTGATTCCCCGCCTCTGATTCTCCATATCTCATTCCCCGCCTCTGAATCCCCATCTCTGATTCCCGGACTCTGATTCCCCACCTCTGATTCCCGGCCTCTTATTCCCAGCATCTGATTCCCGGCCTCTGATTCCCGGCCTCTGATTCCCCGCTTCTGATTCTTATTCCATGCCTCTGATTCCCCATCTCTGATTCCGCACATCTGATTCCCTGCCTCTGATTCCCCACCTCTGATTCCCCATATCTGATTCCCCGCCTCTGTTTCCCCGCCTCTGATTCCCCGCCTCTGTTTCCCCATATCTAATTCCCCACCTCTGATGCCCCAACTCTGATTCCCCGCCTCTGATTCCCCAGCTCTGATTCCCCGCCTCTGATTCCCCGCAACCGATTCCCCATGTCTGATTCCCCGCCTCTGTTTCCCCGCCTCTGATTCCCCGCCTCTGTTTCCCCATATCTGAATCCCCGCCTCTGATTCCCCAGCTCTGATTCCCTGCCTCTGATTCCCCGCGTTCTATTCGGTGCCTCTGATTCCCCTCCTGTGATTCCCCATCTCTGATTCACCACCTCTGATTCCCCACCTCTGATTCCCCATATCTAATTCCCCGCCTCTGCTTGCCCGCCTCTCATTCCCCGCCTCTGTTTCCCCATATCTGATTCCCCGCCTCTGAATCCCCAACTCTGATTCCCTGCCTCTGATTCACCAGCTCTGATTCCCCGCCTTTGATTCCCACCGTCTGATTCCCAGCCTCTGAATCCCCGTCTGATTTCTTGCCTCTGATTCCCCGCCTCTGATTCCCCATCTCTGATTCACTGCCTCTGATTCCCCACATCTGATTCCCCATCTCTGATTCCGCACAACCGATTCCCTGCCTCTGATTCCCCGACTCTGATTCCACACCTCTGATTCCCCAGCTCTGATTCCCCGCCTCTGATTCCCCGCGTCTGATTCCCTGCCTGTGATTCCCCGCCTCTGATTCCCCATCTCTGATTCCCCACCTCTGATTCCCCGTGTCAGATTCCCTTCCTTTGATTCCCCGCCTCTGATTCCCCGCCTCTGATTCCCCAACTCTGATTCCCCGCCTCTGATTCCCCAGCTCTGATTCCCCGCCTTTTATTCCCGGCCTCTGATTCCCTGCCACTGATTCCCCGCCCCTGATTCCCCACCTCTGATTCCCCATATCTGATTCCCCGCCTCTGTTTCCCCAGCTCTGATTGCCCACCTCTGATTCCCCAGCTCTGATTCCCTGCCACTGATTCCCCGCCCCTGATTCCCCACCTCTGATTCCCCATATCTGATTCCCCGCCTCTGTTTCCCCAGCTCTGATTCCCTGCCTCTGATTCCCTGCCCTGATTCCCCATCTCTGTTTCACCGCCTTTGATTCGCCACCTCTAATTCCCCATATCTGATTCCCCGCCTCTGTTTCCCCGCCTCTGATTCCCTGCCTCTGATTCCCAACCTCTGATTCCACACCTCTGATTCCCCATATCTGATTCCCCGCCTCTATTTCCCCATATCTGATTCCCCGCCTCTGATTCCCCAACTCTGATTCCCCGCCTCTGATTCCCCAACTCTGATTCCCCGCCTCTGAATCCCGGCGTCCGATTCCCTGCCTCTGATTCCCCGCCTCTGATTCGCCATCTCTGATTCCCCGCCTCTGATTCCCCGTGTCTGATTCCCTGCCTCTGATTCCCCGCCTCAGATTCCCCGCCTCTGATTCACTGCCACTGATTCCCTGCCCCTGATTCCCCACCTCTGATTCCCCATATCTGATTCCCCGCCTATGTTTCCCCGCCTCTGATTCCCCGCCTCTGATTCCCCATATCTGAATCCCTGCCTCTGATTCCCCAACTCTGATTCCCCGCCTCTGATTCCCCAGCTCTGAAACCCCGCCTCTGATTCCCCACGTCTGATTCCCTCCCTCTGATTCCCCGCCTTGATTCCCCATCTCTGATTCACAACCTCTGATTCCCCACCTCTGATTCCCCATATCTGATTCCCCGCCTCTGTTTCCCCGCCTCTGATTCCCCGCCTCTGATTCCCCATATCTGATTCCCCGGCTCTGATTGCCCACCTTTGATTCCCCGCCTCTGATTCGCCAGCTCTGATTCCCCGCCTCTGAATCCCCGCATCTGATTCCCTGCCTCTGATTCCCTGCCTCTGATTCCCCATCTCTGATTCACCGCCTTTGATTCCCCACCTCTGATTCTCCATATCTGATTCCCCACCTCTGTTTCCCCGCCTATGATTCCCCGCCTCTGATTCTCCATATCTCATTCCCCGCCTCTGAATCCCCATCTCTGATTCCCGGACTCTGATTCCCCACCTCTGATTCCCGGCCTCTTATTCCCAGCATCTGATTCCCAGCCTCTGATTCCCGGCCTCTGATTCCCCGCTTCTGATTCTGATTCCCTGCCTCTGATTCCCCATCTCTGATTCCGCACATCTGATTCCCTGCCTCTGATTCCCCACCTCTGATTCCCCATATCTGATTCCCTGCCTCTGTTTCATCGCCTCTGATTCCCCGCCTCTGTTTCCCCATATCTAATTCCCCACCTCTGATGCCCCAACTCTGATTCCCCGCCTCTGATTCCCCAGCTCTGATTCCCCGCCTCTGATTCCCCGCAACCGATTCCCCATGTCTGATTCCCCGCCTCTGTTTCCCCGCCTCTGATTCCCCGCCTCTGTTTCCCCATATCTGATTCCCCGCCTCTGATTCCCCAGCTCTGATTCCCTGCCTCTGATTCCCCGCGTTCTATTCGCTGCCTCTGATTCCCCTCCTGTGATTCCCCATCTCTGATTCACCACCTCTGATTCCCCACCTCTGATTCCCCATATCTAATTCCCCGCCTCTGCTTGCCCGCCTCTCATTACCCACCTCTGTTTCCCCATATCTGATTCCCCGCCTCTGAATCCCCAACTCTGATTCCCTGCCTCTGATTCACCAGCTCTGATTCCCCGCCTTTGATTCCCCCCGTCTGATTCCCAGCCTCTGAATCCCCGTCTGATTTCTTGCCTCTGATTCCCCGCCTCTGATTCCCCATCTCTGATTCACTGCCTCTGATTCCCCACATCTGATTCCCCATCTCTGATTCCGCACAACCGATTCCCTGCCTCTGATTCCCCGACTCTGATTCCACACCTCTGATTCCCCAGCTCTGATTCCCCGCCTCTGATTCCCCGCGTCTGATTCCCTGCCTGTGATTCCCCGCCTCTGATTCCCCATCTCTGATTCCCCACCTCTGATTCCCCATGTCTGATTCCCTTCCTTTGATTCCCCGCCTCTGATTCACCGCCTCTGATTCCCTGCCACTGATTCCCCGCCCCTGATTCCCCACCTCTGATTCTCCATATCTTATTCCCCGCCTCTGTTTCCCCCCCTCTGATTCCCAGCCTCTGATTCCCCATATCTGATTCCCCGCCTCTGATTCCCCATATCTGATTCCCCGCCTCTATTTCCCCATATCTGCTTCGCCGCCTCTGATTCCCCAACTCTGATTCCCCGCCTCTGATTCCCCAGCTCTGATTTCCCGCCTCTGATTCCCGGCATCCGATTCCCTGCCTCTGATTCCCCGCCTCTGTTTTCCCGCCTCTGATTCCCTGCCTCTGATTCCCCATATCTGATTCCCCGCCTCTGATTCCCCAACTCTGATTCCCCGCCTCTGATTCCCCAGCTCTGAATCCCCGCCTCTGATTCCCCGCGTCTGATTCCCTTCCTCTTATTCCCCGCCTCTGATTCCCCATCTGTGATTCACAACCTCTGATGCCCCACCTCTGATTCCCCATATCTGATTCCCCATATCTGATTCCCCGCCTCTGATTGCCCACCTCTGATTCCCCGCGTCTGATTCCCTGCCTCTGATTCCCCGCCTCTGATTCCCCATCTCTGATTCACCACCTCTGATTCCCGGCCTCTGATTCCCCATCTCTGATTCCGCACATCCGATTCCCTGCCTATGATTCCCCACCTCTGATTCCCCGCCTCTGATTCCCCATATCTGATTCCCTGCCTCTGTTTCCCCGCCTCTGATTCCCCACCTCTGTTTCCCCATATCTGATTCCCCGCCTCTGATTCCCCAACTCTAATACCCCGCCTCTGATTCCCCAGCTCTGATTCCCCGCCTCTGATTCCCCGCATCTGATTCCCTGCCGCTGATTCCCCGCCTCTGATTCCGGCCTCTGATTCCCGGCCTCTGATTCCCTGCTTCTGATTCTGATTCCCTGCCTCTGATTCCCCATCTCTGATTCCGCACATCTGATTCCTTGCCTCTGATTCCCCACCTCTGATTCCCCATATCTGATTCCCCGCCTCTGTTTCCCCGCCTCTGATTCCCCACCTCTGATTCCCCATATCTGATTCCCCGGCTCTGATTGCCCACCTCTGATTCCCCGCCTCTGATTCGCCAGCTCTGATTCCCCGCCTCTGAATCCCCGCATCTGATTCCCTGCCTCTGATTCCCCGCCTCTGATTCCCCATCTCTGATTCACCGCCTTTGATTCCCCACCTCTGATTCCCATATCTGATTCCCCACCTCTGTTTCCCCGCCTCTGATTCCCCGCCTCTGATTCTCCATATCTCATTCCCCGCCTCTGAATCCCCATCTCTGATTCCCGGACTCTGATTCCCCACCTCTGATTCCCGGCCTCTTATTCCCAGCATCTGATTCCCGGCCTCTGATTCCCGGCCTCTGATTCCCCGCTTCTGATTCTTATTCCATGCCTCTGATTCCCCATCTCTGATTCCGCACATCTGATTCCCTGCCTCTGATTCCCCACCTCTGATTCCCCATATCTGATTCCCCGCCTCTGTTTCCCCGCCTCTGATTCCCCGCCTCTGTTTCCCCATATCTAATTCCCCACCTCTGATGCCCCAACTCTGATTCCCCGCCTCTGATTCCCCAGCTCTGATTCCCCGCCTCTGATTCCCCGCAACCGATTCCCCATGTCTGATTCCCCGTCTCTGTTTCCCCGCCTCTGATTCCCCGCCTCTGTTTCCCCATATCTGATTCCCCGCCTCTGATTCCCCAGCTCTGATTCCCTGCCTCTGATTCCCCGCGTTCTATTCGGTGCCTCTGATTCCCCTCCTGTGATTCCCCATCTCTGATTCACCACCTCTGATTCCCCACCTCTGATTCCCCATATCTAATTCCCCGCCTCTGCTTGCCCGCCTCTCATTCCCCGCCTCTGTTTCCCCATATCTGATTCCCCGCCTCTGAATCCCCAACTCTGATTCCCTGCCTCTGATTCACCAGCTCTGATTCCCCGCCTTTGATTCCCCCTGTCTGATTCCCAGCCTCTGAATCCCCGTCTGATTTCTTGCCTCTGATTCCCCGCCTCTGATTCCCCATCTCTGATTCACTGCCTCTGATTCCCCACATCTGATTCCCCATCTCTGATTCCGCACAACCGATTCCCTGCCTCTGATTCCCCGACTCTGATTCCACACCTCTGATTCCCCAGCTCTGATTCCCCGCCTCTGATTCCCCGCGTCTGATTCCCTGCCTGTGATTCCCCGCCTCTGATTCCCCATCTCTGATTCCCCACCTCTGATTCCCCGTGTCTGATTCCCTTCCTTTGATTCCCCGCCTCTGATTCCCCGCCTCTGATTCCCCAACTCTGATTCCCCGCCTCTGATTCCCCAGCTCTGATTCCCCGCCTTTTATTCCCGGCCTCTGATTCCCTGCCACTGATTCCCCGCCCCTGATTCCCCACCTCTGATTCCCCATATCTGATTCCCCGCCTCTGTTTCCCCAGCTCTGATTGCCCACCTCTGATTCCCCAGCTCTGATTCCCTGCCACTGATTCCCCGCCCCTGATTCCCCACCTCTGATTCCCCACATCTGATTCCCCGCCTCTGTTTCCCCAGCTCTGATTCCCTGCCTCTGATTCCCTGCCCTGATTCCCCATCTCTGTTTCACCGCCTTTGATTCGCCACCTCTGATTCCCCATATCTGATTCCCCGCCTCTGTTTCCCCGCCTCTGATTCCCTGCCTCTGATTCAAAACCTCTGATTCCACACCTCTGATTCCCCATATCTGATTCCCCGCCTCTATTTCCCCATATCTGATTCCCCGCCTCTGATTCCCCAACTCTGATTCCCCGCCTCTGATTCCCCAACTCTGATTCCCCGCCTCTGAATCCCGGCGTCCGATTCCCTGCCTCTGATTCCCCGCCTCTGATTCGCCATCTCTGATTCCCCGCCTCTGATTCCTCGTGTCTGATTCCCTGCCTCTGATTCCCCGCCTCAGATTCCCCGCCTCTGATTCCCTGCCACTGATTCCCTGCCCCTGATTCCCCACCTCTGATTCCCCATATCTGATTCCCCGCCTCTGTTTCCCCGCCTCTGATTCCCCGCCTCTGATTCCCCATATCTGAATCCCTGCCTCTGATTCCCCAACTCTGATTCCCCGCCTTGATTCCCCATCTCTGATTCACAACCTCTGATTCCCCACCTCTGATTCCCCATATCTGATTCCCCGCCTCTGTTTCCCCGCCTCTGATTCCCCACCTCTGATTCCCCATATCTGATTCCCCGGCTCTGATTGCCCACCTCTGATTCCCCGCCTCTGATTCGCCAGCTCTGATTCCCCGCCTCTGAATCCCCGCATCTGATTCCCTGCCTCTGATTCCCCGCCTCTGATTCCCCATCTCTGATTCACCGCCTTTGATTCCCCACCTCTGATTCCCATATCTGATTCCCCACCTCTGTTTCCCCGCCTCTGATTCCCCGCCTCTGATTCTCCATATCTCATTCCCCGCCTCTGAATCCCCATCTCTGATTCCCGGACTCTGATTCCCCACCTCTGATTCCCGGCCTCTTATTCCCAGCATCTGATTCCCGGCCTCTGATTCCCGGCCTCTGATTCCCCGCTTCTGATTCTTATTCCATGCCTCTGATTCCCCATCTCTGATTCCGCACATCTGATTCCCTGCCTCTGATTCCCCACCTCTGATTCCCCATATCTGATTCCCCGCCTCTGTTTCCCCGCCTCTGATTCCCCGCCTCTGTTTCCCCATATCTAATTCCCCACCTCTGATGCCCCAACTCTGATTCCCCGCCTCTGATTCCCCAGCTCTGATTCCCCGCCTCTGATTCCCCGCAACCGATTCCCCATGTCTGATTCCCCGCCTCTGTTTCCCCGCCTCTGATTCCCCGCCTCTGTTTCCCCATATCTGAATCCCCGCCTCTGATTCCCCAGCTCTGATTCCCTGCCTCTGATTCCCCGCGTTCTATTCGGTGCCTCTGATTCCCCTCCTGTGATTCCCCATCTCTGATTCACCACCTCTGATTCCCCACCTCTGATTCCCCATATCTAATTCCCCGCCTCTGCTTGCCCGCCTCTCATTCCCCGCCTCTGTTTCCCCATATCTGATTCCCCGCCTCTGAATCCCCAACTCTGATTCCCTGCCTCTGATTCACCAGCTCTGATTCCCCGCCTTTGATTCCCACCGTCTGATTCCCAGCCTCTGAATCCCCGTCTGATTTCTTGCCTCTGATTCCCTGCCTCTGATTCCCCATCTCTGATTCACTGCCTCTGATTCCCCACATCTGATTCCCCATCTCTGATTCCGCACAACCGATTCCCTGCCTCTGATTCCCCGACTCTGATTCCACACCTCTGATTCCCCAGCTCTGATTCCCCGCCTCTGATTCCCCGCGTCTGATTCCCTGCCTGTGATTCCCCGCCTCTGATTCCCCATCTCTGATTCCCCACCTCTGATTCCCCGTGTCTGATTCCCTTCCTTTGATTCCCCGCCTCTGATTCCCCGCCTCTGATTCCCCAACTCTGATTCCCCGCCTCTGATTCCCCAGCTCTGATTCCCCGCCTTTTATTCCCGGCCTCTGATTCCCTGCCACTGATTCCCCGCCCCTGATTCCCCACCTCTGATTCCCCATATCTGATTCCCCGCCTCTGTTTCCCCAGCTCTGATTGCCCACCTCTGATTCCCCAGCTCTGATTCCCTGCCACTGATTCCCCGCCCCTGATTCCCCACCTCTGATTCCCCATATCTGATTCCCCGCCTCTGTTTCCCCAGCTCTGATTCCCTGCCTCTGATTCCCTGCCCTGATTCCCCATCTCTGTTTCACCGCCTTTGATTCGCCACCTCTAATTCCCCATATCTGATTCCCCGCCTCTGTTTCCCCGCCTCTGATTCCCTGCCTCTGATTCCCAACCTCTGATTCCACACCTCTGATTCCCCATATCTGATTCCCCGCCTCTATTTCCCCATATCTGATTCCCCGCCTCTGATTCCCCAACTCTGATTCCCCGCCTCTGATTCCCCAACTCTGATTCCCCGCCTCTGAATCCCGGCGTCCGATTCCCTGCCTCTGATTCCCCGCCTCTGATTCGCCATCTCTGATTCCCCGCCTCTGATTCCCCGTGTCTGATTCCCTGCCTCTGATTCCCCGCCTCAGATTCCCCGCCTCTGATTCACTGCCACTGATTCCCTGCCCCTGATTCCCCACCTCTGATTCCCCATATCTGATTCCCCGCCTCTGTTTCCCCGCCTCTGATCCCCCGCCTCTGATTCCCCATATCTGAATCCCTGCCTCTGATTCCCCAACTCTGATTCCCCGCCTCTGATTCCCCAGCTCTGAAACCCCGCCTCTGATTCCCCACGTCTGATTCCCTCCCTCTGATTCCCCGCCTTGATTCCCCATCTCTGATTCACAACCTCTGATTCCCCACCTCTGATTCCCCATATCTGATTCCCCGCCTCTGTTTCCCCGCCTCTGATTCCCCGCCTCTGATTCCCCATATCTGATTCCCCGGCTCTGATTGCCCACCTTTGATTCCCCGCCTCTGATTCGCCAGCTCTGATTCCCCGCCTCTGAATCCCCGCATCTGATTCCCTGCCTCTGATTCCCTGCCTCTGATTCCCCATCTCTGATTCACCGCCTTTGATTCCCCACCTCTGATTCTCCATATCTGATTCCCCACCTCTGTTTCCCCGCCTATGATTCCCCGCCTCTGATTCTCCATATCTCATTCCCCGCCTCTGAATCCCCATCTCTGATTCCCGGACTCTGATTCCCCACCTCTGATTCCCGGCCTCTTATTCCCAGCATCTGATTCCCAGCCTCTGATTCCCGGCCTCTGATTCCCCGCTTCTGATTCTGATTCCCTGCCTCTGATTCCCCATCTCTGATTCCGCACATCTGATTCCCTGCCTCTGATTCCCCACCTCTGATTCCCCATATCTGATTCCCCGCCTCTGTTTCATCGCCTCTGATTCCCCGCCTCTGTTTCCCCATATCTAATTCCCCACCTCTGATGCCCCAACTCTGATTCCCCGCCTCTGATTCCCCAGCTCTGATTCCCCGCCTCTGATTCCCCGCAACCGATTCCCCATGTCTGATTCCCCGCCTCTGTTTCCCCGCCTCTGATTCCCCGCCTCTGTTTCCCCATATCTGATTCCCCGCCTCTGATTCCCCAGCTCTGATTCCCTGCCTCTGATTCCCCGCGTTCTATTCGCTGCCTCTGATTCCCCTCCTGTGATTCCCCATCTCTGATTCACCACCTCTGATTCCCCACCTCTGATTCCCCATATCTAATTCCCCGCCTCTGCTTGCCCGCCTCTCATTACCCACCTCTGTTTCCCCATATCTGATTCCCCGCCTCTGAATCCCCAACTCTGATTCCCTGCCTCTGATTCATCAGCTCTGATTCCCCGCCTTTGATTCCCCCCGTCTGATTCCCAGCCTCTGAATCCCCGTCTGATTTCTTGCCTCTGATTCCCCGCCTCTGATTCCCCATCTCTGATTCACTGCCTCTGATTCCCCACATCTGATTCCCCATCTCTGATTCCGCACAACCGATTCCCTGCCTCTGATTCCCCGACTCTGATTCCACACCTCTGATTCCCCAGCTCTGATTCCCCGCCTCTGATTCCCCGCGTCTGATTCCCTGCCTGTGATTCCCCGCCTCTGATTCCCCATCTCTGATTCCCCACCTCTGATTCCCCATGTCTGATTCCCTTCCTTTGATTCCCCGCCTCTGATTCCCCGCCTCTGATTCCCTGCCACTGATTCCCCGTCTCTGATTCCCCACCTCTGATTCTCCATATCTTATTCCCCGCCTCTGTTTCCCCCCCTCTGATTCCCAGCCTCTGATTCCCCATATCTGATTCCCCGCCTCTGATTCCCCATATCTGATTCCCCGCCTCTATTTCCCCATATCTGCTTCGCCGCCTCTGATTCCCCAACTCTGATTCCCCGCCTCTGATTCCCCAGCTCTGATTTCCCGCCTCTGATTCCCGGCATCCGATTCCCTGCCTCTGATTCCCCGCCTCTGTTTTCCCGCCTCTGATTCCCTGCCTCTGATTCCCCATATCTGATTCCCCGCCTCTGATTCCCCAACTCTGATTCCCCGCCTCTGATTCCCCAGCTCTGAATCCCCGCCTCTGATTCCCCGCGTCTGATTCCCTTCCTCTTATTCCCCGCCTCTGATTCCCCATCTGTGATTCACAACCTCTGATGCCCCACCTCTGATTCCCCATATCTGATTCCCCACCTCTGTTTCCCCGCCTCTGATTCCCCGCCTCTGATTCCCCATATCTGATTCCCCGCCTCTGATTGCCCACCTCTGATTCCCCGCGTCTGATTCCCTGCCTCTGATTCCCCGCCTCTGATTCCCCATCTCTGATTCACCACCTCTGATTCCCGGCCTCTGATTCCCCATCTCTGATTCCGCACATCCGATTCCCTGCCTATGATTCCCCACCTCTGATTCCCCGCCTCTGATTCCCCATATCTGATTCCCTGCCTCTGTTTCCCCGCCTCTGATTCCCCACCTCTGTTTCCCCATATCTGATTCCCCGCCTCTGATTCCCCAACTCTAATACCCCGCCTCTGATTCCCCAGCTCTGATTCCCCGCCTCTGATTCCCCGCATCTGATTCCCTGCCGCTGATTCCCCGCCTCTGATTCCGGCCTCTGATTCCCGGCCTCTGATTCCCTGCTTCTGATTCTGATTCCCTGCCTCTGATTCCCCATCTCTGATTCCGCACATCTGATTCCTTGCCTCTGATTCCCCACCTCTGATTCCCCATATCTGATTCCCCGCCTGGGTTTCCCCGCCTCTGATTCCCCGCCTCTGTTTCCCAATATCTAAGTCCCCGCCTCTGATTCCCCAAATCTGATTCCCCACCTCTGATTCCCCAGCTCTGATTCCCCGCCTCTGATTCCCCGCATCTGATTCCCTGCATCTGATTCCAAGCCTCTGATTCCCTGCCTCTGATTCCCAACCTCTGATTCCCCACCTCTGATTCCCCATATCTGATTCCCCGCCTCTGTTTCCCCGCCTCGGATTCCCCGCCTCTGTTTCCCCATATCTGATTCCCGGCCTCTGATTCCCCGCCTCTGATTCCCCGCCTCTGATTCCCTGCCTCTGATTCCCCATCTCCGATTCCGCACATCTGATTCCCTTCCTCTGATTCCCCGCCTCTGATTCCCCGCCTCTGATTCCCTGCCTCTGATTCCCAACCTCGGATTCCCTACCTCTGATTCCCCATATCTGATTCCCCGCCTCTGTTTCCCCGCCTCTGTTTCCCCGCCTCTGATTCCCCGCGTCTGTTTTCCTATATCTAATTCCCCACCTCTGATTCCCCATATCTGATTCCCCGCCTCTGTTTCCCCGCCTCTGATTCCCCGCCTCTGATTCCCCATATCTGATTCCCTGCCTCTGATTCCCCAACTCTGATTCCCCGCCTCTGATTCCCCAGCTCTGAATCCCCGCCTCTGATTCCCCGCGTCTGATTCCCTGCCTCTGATTCCCCGCCTTGATTCCCCATCTCTGATTCACAACCTCTGAATCCCCACCTCTGATTCCCTATATTTGATTCCCCGCCTCTGTTTCCCCGCCTCTGATTCCCCGCCTCTGATTCCCCATATCTGATTCCCCGCCTCTGATTGCCCACCTCTGATTCCCCGCCTCTGATTCGCCAGCTCCGATTCCCCGCCTCTGATTCCCCGCATCTGATTCCCTGCCTCTGATTCCCCGCCTCTGATTCCCCATCTCTGATTCACCGCCTTTGATTCGCCACCTCTGATTCCCCATATCTGATTCCCCACCTCTGTTTCCCCGCCTCTGATTCCCCGCCTCTGATTCTCCATATCTCATTCCCCGCCTCTGAATCCCCATCTCTGATTCCCGGACTCTGATTCCCCACCTCTGATTCCCGGCCTCTTATTCCCAGCATATGATTCCCGGCCTCTTATTCCCGGCCTCTGATTCCCCGCTTCTGATTCTGATTCCCTGCCTCTGATTCCCCATCTCTGATTCCGCACATCTGATTCCCTGCCTCTGATTCCCCACCTCTGATTCCCCATATCTGATTCCCCGCCTCTGTTTCCCCGCCTCTGATTCCCCGCCTCTGTTTCCCTATATCTAATTCCCCACCTCTGATGCCCCAACTCTGATTCCCCGCCTCTGATTCCCCAGCTCTGATTCCCCGCCTCTGATTCCCTGCATCCGATTCCCCATATCTGATTCCCCGCCTCTGTTTCCCCGCCTCTGATTCCCCGCCTCTGTTTCCCCATATCTGATTCCCCGCCTCTGAATCCCAACTATGATTCCCCGCCTCTGATTCCCCAGCTCTGATTCCCTGCCTCTGATTCCCCGCCTGTGATTCCCCCACTGATTCACCACCTCTGATTCCCCACCTCTGATTCCCCATATCTAATTCCCCGCCTCTGTTTTCCCGCCTCTGATTCCCCGCCTCTGTTTCCCCATATCTGATTCCCCTCCTCTGAATCCCCAACTCTGATTCCCCGCCTCAGATTCCCCAGCTCTGATTCCCCGCCTTTGATTCCCCCCGTCTGATTCCCAGCCTCTGAATCCCCGTGTCTGATTTCCTGCCTCTGATTCCCCGCCTCTGATTCCCCATCTCTGAATCCCCGCCTCTGATTCCCCGCGTCTGATTCCCTGCCTCTGATTCCCCGCCTCTAATTCCCCATCTGTGATTCACAACCTCTGATGCCCCACCTCTGATTCCACATATCTGATTCCCCGCCTGTTTCCCCGCCTCTGATTCCCCACCTCTGATTCCCCATATCTGATTCCCCGCCTCTGATTGCCCACCTCTGATTCCCCGCGTCTGATTCCCTGCCTCTGATTCCCCGCCTCTGATTCCCCATATCTGATTCACCACCTTTGATTCCCGGCCTCTGATTCCCCATCTCTGATTCCGCACATCCGATTCCCTGCCTATGATTCCCCACCTCTGATTCCCCGCCTCTGATTCCCCATATCTGATTCCCTGCCTCTGTTTCCCCGCCTCTGATTCCCCACCTCTGTTTCCCCATATCTGATTCCCCGCCTCTGGTTCCCCAACTCTAATACCCTGCCTCTGATTCCCCAGCTCTGATTCCCCGCCTCTGATTCCCCACATCTGATTCCCTGCCTCTGATTCCCCGCCTCTGATTCCAGGCCTCTGATTCCCAGCATCTGATTCCGGCCTCTGATTCCCGGCCTCTGATTCCCTGCTTCTGATTCTGATTCCCTGCCTCTGATTCCCCATCTCTGATTCCGCACATCTGATTCCCTGCCTCTGATTCCCCACCTCTGATTCCCCATATCTGATTCCCCGCCTCTGTTTCCCCGCCTCTGATTCCCCGCCTCTGTTTCCCCATATCTGATTCCCCGCCTCTGATTCCCCAACTCTGATTCCCCTCCTCTAATTCGCCAGCTATGATTCCCCGCCTCTGATTCCCTGCATCTGATTCCCTGCCTCTGATTCCCAGCCTCTGATTCCCCTTCTCTGATTCACCACCTCTGAATCCCCACCTCTGATTCCCCATCTCTGATTCCGCACATCCGATTCCCTGCCTCTGATTCCCCGCCTCTGGTATCCCGCCTCTGATTCGCAACCTCTAATTCCCCACCTCTGATTTCCCATATCTGATTCCCCGCCTCTGTTTCCCTGCCTCTGATTCCCGGCCTCTGTTTCCCCATATCTGATTCCCCTCCTCTGATTCCCCAACTCTGATTCCCCGCCTCTGATTCCCCAGCTTTGATTCCCCGCCTTTTATTCCCGGCCTCTGATTCCCTGCCACTGATTCCCTGCTTCTGATTCTGATTCCCTGCCTCTGATTCCCCATCTCTGATTCCGCACATCTGATTCCCTGCCTCTGATTCCCCACCTCTGATTCCCCATATCTGATTCCCCGCCTCTGTTTCCCCGCCTCTGATTCCCCGCCTCTGTTTCCCGATATCTGATTCCCCGCCTCTGATTCCCCAACTCTGATTCCCCTCCTCTAATTCGCCAGCTATGATTCCCCGCCTCTGATTCCCTGCGTCTGATTCCCTGCCTCTGATTCCCAGCCTCTGATTCCCCTTCTCTGATTCACCACCTCTGAATCCCCACCTCTGATTCCCCATCTCTGATTCCGCACATCCGATTCCCTGCCTCTGCTTCCCCGCCCCTGATTCCCCACCTCTGATTCCCCATATCTGATTCCCCGCCTCTGTTTCCCCAGCTCTGATTCCCAACCTCTGATTCCCCAGCTCTGATTCCCTGCCACTGATTCCCCGCCCCTGATTCCCCACCTCTGATTCCCCATATCTGATTCCCCGCCTCTGTTTCCCCAGCTCTGATTCCCTGCCTCTGATTCCCTGCCCTGATTCCCCATCTCTGTTTCACCGCCTTTGATTCGCCACCTCTGATTCCCCATATCTGATTCCCCGCCTCTGTTTCCCCGCCTCTGATTCCCTGCCTCTGATTCCCAACCTCTGATTCCACACCTCTGATTCCCCATATCTGATTCCCCGCCTCTATTTCCCCATATCTGATTCCCCGCCTCTGATTCCCCTACTCTGATTCCCCGCCTCTGATTCCCCAACTCTGATTTCCCGCCTCTGATTCCCGGCGTCCGATTCCCTGCCTCTGATTCCCCGCCTCTGATTCGCCATCTCTGATTCCCCGCCTCTGATTCCCCGTGTCTGATTCCCTGCCTCTGATTCCCCGCCTCAGATTCCCCGCCTCTGATTCCCTGCCACTGATTCCCTGCCCCTGATTCCCCACCTCTGATTCCCCATATCTGATTCCCCGCCTCTGTTTCCCCACCTCTGATTACCCGCCTCTGATTCCCCATATCTGATTCCCTGCCTCTGATTCCACAACTCTGATTCCCCGCCTCTGATTCCCCAGCTCTGAAACCCCGCCTCTGATTCCCCGCATCTGATTCCCTCCCTCTGATTCCCCGCCTTGATTCCCCATCTCTGATTCACAACCTCTGATTCCCCACCTCTGATTCCCCATATCTGATTCCCCGCCTCTGTTTCCCCGCCTCTGATTCCCCGCCTCTGATTCCCCATATCTGATTCCCCGGCTCTGATTGCCCACCTCTGATTCCCCGCCTCTGATTCGCCAGCTCTGATTCCCCGCCTCTGAATCCCCGCATCTGATTCCCTGCCTCTGATTCCCCGCCTCTGATTCCCCATCTCTGATTCACCGCCTTTGATTCCCCACCTCTGATTCTCCATATCTGATTCCCCACCTCTGTTTCCCCGCCTCTGATTCCCCGCCTCTGATTCTCCATATCTCATTCCCCGCCTCTGAATCCCCATCTCTGATTCCCGGACTCTGATTCCCCACCTCTGATTCCCGGCCTCTTATTCCCAGCATCTGATTCCCGGCCTCTGATTCCCGGCCTCTGATTCCCCGCTTCTGATTCTTATTCCATGCCTCTGATTCCCCATCTCTGATTCCGCACATCTGATTCCCTGCCTCTGATTCCCCACCTCTGATTCCCCATATCTGATTCCCCGCCTCTGTTTCCCCGCCTCTGATTCCCCGCCTCTGTTTCCCCATATCTAATTCCCCACCTCTGATGCCCCAACTCTGATTCCCCGCCTCTGATTCCCCAGCTCTGATTCCCCGCCTCTGATTCCCCGCAACCGATTCCCCATGTCTGATTCCCCGCCTCTGTTTCCCCGCCTCTGATTCCCCGCCTCTGTTTCCCCATATCTGATTCCCCGCCTCTGATTCCCCAGCTCTGATTCCCTGCCTCTGATTCCCCGCGTTCTATTCGCTGCCTCTGATTCCCCTCCTGTGATTCCCCATCTCTGATTCACCACCTCTGATTCCCCACCTCTGATTCCCCATATCTAATTCCCCGCCTCTGCTTGCCCGCCTCTCATTCCCCGCCTCTCTTTCCCCATATCTGATTCCCCGCCTCTGAATCCCCAACTCTGATTCCCTGCCTCTGATTCACCAGCTCTGATTCCCCGCCTTTGATTCCCCCCGTCTGATTCCCAGCCTCTGAATCCCCATCTGATTTCTTGCCTCTGATTCCCCGCCTCTGATTCCCCATCTCTGATTCACTGCCTCTGATTCCCCACATCTGATTCCCCATCTCTGATTCCGCACAACCGATTCCCTGCCTCTGATTCCCCGACTCTGATTCCACACCTCTGATTCCCCAGCTCTGATTCCCCGCCTCTGATTCCCCGCGTCTGATTCCCTGCCTGTGATTCCCCGCCTCTGATTCCCCATCTCTGATTCCCCACCTCTGATTCCCCGTGTCTGATTCCCTTCCTTTGATTCCCCGCCTCTGATTCCCCGCCTCTGATTCCCCAACTCTGATTCCCCGCCTCTGATTCCCCAGCTCTGATTCCCCGCCTTTTATTCCCGGCCTCTGATTCCCTGCCACTGATTCCCCGCCCCTGATTCCCCACCTCTGATTCCCCATATCTGATTCCCCGCCTCTGTTTCCCCAGCTCTGATTCCCCACCTCTGATTCCCCAGCTCTGATTCCCTGCCACTGATTCCCCGCCCCTGATTCCCCACCTCTGATTCCCCATATCTGATTCCCCGCCTCTGTTTCCCCAGCTCTGATTCCCTGCCTCTGATTCCCTGCCCTGATTCCCCATCTCTGTTTCACCGCCTTTGATTCGCCACCTATGATTCCCCATATCTGATTCCCCGCCTCTGTTTCCCCGCCTCTGATTCCCTGCCTCTGATTCCCAACCTCTGATTCCACACCTCTGATTCCCCATATCTGATTCCCCGCCTCTATTTCCCCATATCTGATTCCCCGCCTCTGATTCCCCAACTCTGATTCCCCGCCTCGGATTCCCCAACTCTGATTCCCCGCCTCTGATTCCCGGCGTCCGATTCCCTGCCTCTGATTCCCCGCCTCTGATTCGCCATCTCTGATTCCCAGCCTCTGATTCCCCGTGTCTGATTCCCTGCCTCTGATTCCCCGCCTCAGATTCCCCGCCTCTGATTCCCTGCCACTGATTCCCTGCCCCTGATTCCCCACCTCTGATTCCCCATATCTGATTCCCAGCCTCTGTTTCCCCGCCTCTGATTCCCCGCCTCTGATTCCCCATATCTGAATCCCTGCCTCTGATTCCCCAACTCTGATTCCCCGCCTCTGATTCCCCAGCTCTGAAACCCCGCCTCTGATTCCCCGCGTCTGATTCCCCAGCTCTGATTCCCCGCCTTTTATTCCCGGCCTCTGATTCCCTGCGACTGATTCCCCGCCCCTGATTTCCCACCTCTGATTCCCCATATCTGATTCCCCGCCTCTGTTTCCCCAGCTCTGATTCCCCACCTCTGATTCCCCAGCTCTGATTCCCTGCCACTGATTCCCCGCCCCTGATTCCCCACCTCTGATTCCCCATATCTGATTCCCCGCCTCTGTTTCCCCAGCTCTGATTCCCTGCCTCTGATTCCCTGCCCTGATTCCCCATCTCTGTTTCACCGCCTTTGATTCGCCACCTCTGATTCCCCATATCTGATTCCCCGCCTCTGTTTCCCCGCCTCTGATTCCCTGCCTCTGATTCCCAACCTCTGATTCCACACCTCTGATTCCCCATATCTGATTCCCCGCCTCTATTTCCCCATATCTGATTCCCCGCCTCTGATTCCCCTACTCTGATTCCCCGCCTCTGATTCCCCAACTCTGATTCCCCGCCTCTGATTCCCGGCGTCCGATTCCCTGCCTCTGATTCCCCGCCTCTGATTCGCCATCTCTGATTCCCCGCCTCTGATTCCCCGTGTCTGATTCCCTGCCTCTGATTCCCCGCCTCAGATTCCCCGCCTCTGATTCCCTGCCACTGATTCCCTGCCCCTGATTCCCCACCTCTGATTCCCCATATCTGATTCCCCGCCTCTGTTTCCCCGCCTCTGATTACCCGCCTCTGATTCCCCATATCTGATTCCCTGCCTCTGATTCCACAACTCTGATTCCCCGCCTCTGACTCCCCAGCTCTGAAACCCCGCCTCTGATTCCCCGCATCTGATTCCCTCCCTCTGATTCCCCGCCTTGATTCCCCATCTCTGATTCACAACCTCTGATTCCCCACCTCTGATTCCCCATATCTGATTCCCCGCCTCTGTTTCCCCGCCTCTGATTCCCCGCCTCTGATTCCCCATATCTGATTCCCCGGCTCTGATTGCCCACCTCTGATTCCCCGCCTCTGATTCGCCAGCTCTGATTCCCCGCCTCTGAATCCCCGCATCTGATTCCCTGCCTCTGATTCCCCGCCTCTGATTCCCCATCTCTGATTCACCGCCTTTGATTCCCCACCTCTGATTCTCCATATCTGATTCCCCACCTCTGTTTCCCCGCCTCTGATTCCCCGCCTCTGATTCTCCATATCTCATTCCCCGCCTCTGAATCCCCATCTCTGATTCCCGGACTCTGATTCCCCACCTCTGATTCCCGGCCTCTTATTCCCAGCATCTGATTCCCGGCCTCTGATTCCCGGCCTCTGATTCCCCGCTTCTGATTCTTATTCCATGCCTCTGATTCCCCATCTCTGATTCCGCACATCTGATTCCCTGCCTCTGATTCCCCACCTCTGATTCCCCATATCTGATTCCCCGCCTCTGTTTCCCCGCCTCTGATTCCCCGCCTCTGTTTCCCCATATCTAATTCCCCACCTCTGATGCTCCAACTCTGATTCCCCGCCTCTGATTCCCCAGCTCTGATTCCCCGCCTCTGATTCCCCGCAACCGATTCCCCATGTCTGATTCCCCGCCTCTGTTTCCCCGCCTCTGATTCCCCGCCTCTGTTTCCCCATATCTGATTCCCCGCCTCTGATTCCCCAGCTCTGATTCCCTGCCACTGATTCCCCGCGTTCTATTCGCTGCCTCTGATTCCCCTCCTGTGATTCCCCATCTCTGATTCCGCACATCTGATTCCCTGCCTCTGATTCCCCACCTCTGATTCCCCATATCTGATTCCCCGCCTCTGTTTCCCCGCCTCTGATTCCCCGCCTCTGTTTCCCTATATCTAATTCCCCACCTCTGATGCCCCAACTCTGATTCCCCGCCTCTGATTCCCCAGCTCTGATTCCCCGCCTCTGATTCCCTGCATCCGATTCCCCATATCTGATTCCCCGCCTCTGTTTCCCCGCCTCTGATTCCCCGCCTCTGTTTCCCCATATCTGATTCCCCGCCTCTGAATCCCAACTATGATTCCCCGCCTCTGATTCCCCAGCTCTGATTCCCTGCCTCTGATTCCCCGCCTGTGATTCCCCCACTGATTCACCACCTCTGATTCCCCACCTCTGATTCCCCATATCTAATTCCCCGCCTCTGTTTTCCCGCCTCTGATTCCCCGCCTCTGTTTCCCCATATCTGATTCCCCTCCTCTGAATCCCCAACTCTGATTCCCCGCCTCAGATTCCCCAGCTCTGATTCCCCGCCTTTGATTCCCCCCGTCTGATTCCCAGCCTCTGAATCCCCGTGTCTGATTTCCTGCCTCTGATTCCCCGCCTCTGATTCCCCATCTCTGAATCCCCGCCTCTGATTCCCCGCGTCTGATTCCCTGCCTCTGATTCCCCGCCTCTAATTCCCCATCTGTGATTCACAACCTCTGATGCCCCACCTCTGATTCAACATATCTGATTCCCCGCCTGTTTCCCCGCCTCTGATTCCCCACCTCTGATTCCCCATATCTGATTCCCCGCCTCTGATTGCCCACCTCTGATTCCCCGCGTCTGATTCCCTGCCTCTGATTCCCCGCCTCTGATTCCCCATATCTGATTCACCACCTCTGATTCCCGGCCTCTGATTCCCCATCTCTGATTCCGCACATCCGATTCCCTGCCTATGATTCCCCACCTCTGATTCCCCGCCTCTGATTCCCCATATCTGATTCCCTGCCTCTGTTTCCCCGCCTCTGATTCCCCACCTCTGTTTCCCCATATCTGATTCCCCGCCTCTGGTTCCCCAACTCTAATACCCTGCCTCTGATTCCCCAGCTCTGATTCCCCGCCTCTGATTCCCCACATCTGATTCCCTGCCTCTGATTCCCCGCCTCTGATTCCAGGCCTCTGATTCCCAGCATCTGATTCCGGCCTCTGATTCCCGGCCTCTGATTCCCTGCTTCTGATTCTGATTCCCTGCCTCTGATTCCCCATCTCTGATTCCGCACATCTGATTCCCTGCCTCTGATTCCCCACCTCTGATTCCCCATATCTGATTCCCCGCCTCTGTTTCCCCGCCTCTGATTCCCCGCCTCTGTTTCCCCATATCTGATTCCCCGCCTCTGATTCCCCAACTCTGATTCCCCTCCTCTAATTCGCCAGCTATGATTCCCCGCCTCTGATTCCCTGCATCTGATTCCCTGCCTCTGATTCCCAGCCTCTGATTCCCCTTCTCTGATTCACCACCTCTGAATCCCCACCTCTGATTCCCCATCTCTGATTCCGCACATCCGATTCCCTGCCTCTGATTCCCCGCCTCTGGTATCCCGCCTCTGATTCGCAACCTCTAATTCCCCACCTCTGATTTCCCATATCTGATTCCCCGCCTCTGTTTCCCTGCCTCTGATTCCCGGCCTCTGTTTCCCCATATCTGATTCCCCTCCTCTGATTCCCCAACTCTGATTCCCCGCCTCTGATTCCCCAGCTTTGATTCCCCGCCTTTTATTCCCGGCCTCTGATTCCCTGCCACTGATTCCCCGCCTCTGATTCCCCACCTCTTATTCCCCATATCTGATTCCCCGCCTCTGTTTCCCCACCTCTGATTCCCGGCCTCTTATTCCCAGCATCTGATTCCCGGCCTCTGATTCCCCGCCTCTGATTCCCCATCTCTGATTCCCCGCCTCTGATTCCCCGTGTCTGATTGCCTGCCTCTGATTCCCCGTCTCTGATTCCCCGCGTCTCATTCCCTGCCACTGATTCCCTGCCCCTGATTCCCCACCTCTGATTCCCCATATCTGATTCCCCGCCTCTGTTTCCCCAACTCTGATTCCCTTCCTCTAATTCGCCAGCTATGATTCCCCGCCTCTGATTCCCTGCCACTGATTCCCTGCCCCTGATACCCCACCTCTGATTCCCCATATCTGATTCCCGGCCTCTGTTTCCCCAACTCTGATTCCCCTCCTCTAATTCGCCAGCTATGATTCCCCGCCTCTGATTCCCTGCGTCTGATTCCCTGCCTCTGATTCCCAGCCTCTGATTCCCCTTCTCTGATTCACCACCTCTGAATCCCCACCTCTGATTCCCCATCTCTGATTCCGCACATCCGATTCCCTGCCTCTGATTCCCCGCCTCTGATTCCCCGCCTCTGATTCCCCGCCTCTGATTCCCCGCATCTGATTCCCTGCCACTGATTCCCTGCCCCTGATTCCCCACCTCTGATTCCCCATATCTGATTCCCCGCCTCTGTTTCCCCACCTCTGATTCCCCGCCTCTGATTCCCCAACTCTGATTCCCCTCCTCTAATTCGCCAGCTATGATTCCCCGCCTCTGATTCCCTGCATCTGATTCCCTGCCTCTGATTCCCAGCCTCTGATTCCCCTTCTCTGATTCACCACCTCTGAATCCCCACCTCTGATTCCCCATCTCTGATTCCGCACATCCGATTCCCTGCCTCTGATTCCCCGCCTTTTATTCCCGGCCTCTGATTCCCTGCCACTGATTCCCTGCTTCTGATTCTGATTCCCTGCCTCTGATTCCCCATCTCTGATTCCGCACATCTGATTCCCTGCCTCTGATTCCCCACCTCTGATTCCCCATATCTGATTCCCCGCCTCTGTTTCCCCGCCTCTGATTCCCCGCCTCTGTTTCCCGATATCTGATTCCCCGCCTCTGATTCCCCAACTCTGATTCCCCTCCTCTAATTCGCCAGCTATGATTCCCCGCCTCTGATTCCCTGCGTCTGATTCCCTGCCTCTGATTCCCAGCCTCTGATTCCCCTTCTCTGATTCACCACCTCTGAATCCCCACCTCTGATTCCCCATCTCTGATTCCGCACATCCGATTCCCTGCCTCTGATTCCCAGCCTCTGATTCCCCGCCTCTGATTCGCAACCTCTAATTCCCCACCTCTGATTCCCCATATCTGATTCCCCGCCTCTGTTTCCCTGCCTCTGATTCCCGGCCTCTGTTTCCCCATATCTGATTCCCCTCCTCTGATTCCCCAACTCTGATTCCCCGCCTCTGATTCCCCAGCTCTGATTCCCCGCCTTTTATTCCCGGCCTCTGATTCCCTGCGACTGATTCCCCGCCCCTGATTCCCCACCTCTGATTCCCCATATCTGATTCCCCGCCTCTGTTTCCCCAGCTCTGATTCCCAACCTCTGATTCCCCAGCTCTGATTCCCTGCCACTGATTCCCCGCCCCTGATTCCCCACCTCTGATTCCCCATATCTGATTCCCCGCCTCTGTTTCCCCAGCTCTGATTCCCTGCCTCTGATTCCCTGCCCTGATTCCCCATCTCTGTTTCACCGCCTTTGATTCGCCACCTCTGATTCCCCATATCTGATTCCCCGCCTCTGTTTCCCCGCCTCTGATTCCCTGCCTCTGATTCCCAACCTCTGATTCCACACCTCTGATTCCCCATATCTGATTCCCCGCCTCTATTTCCCCATATCTGATTCCCCGCCTCTGATTCCCCTACTCTGATTCCCCGCCTCTGATTCCCCAACTCTGATTTCCCGCCTCTGATTCCCGGCGTCCGATTCCCTGCCTCTGATTCCCCGCCTCTGATTCGCCATCTCTGATTCCCCGCCTCTGATTCCCCGTGTCTGATTCCCTGCCTCTGATTCCCCGCCTCAGATTCCCCGCCTCTGATTCCCTGCCACTGATTCCCTGCCCCTGATTCCCCACCTCTGATTCCCCATATCTGATTCCCCGCCTCTGTTTCCCCACCTCTGATTACCCGCCTCTGATTCCCCATATCTGATTCCCTGCCTCTGATTCCACAACTCTGATTCCCCGCCTCTGATTCCCCAGCTCTGAAACCCCGCCTCTGATTCCCCGCATCTGATTCCCTCCCTCTGATTCCCCGCCTTGATTCCCCATCTCTGATTCACAACCTCTGATTCCCCACCTCTGATTCCCCATATCTGATTCCCCGCCTCTGTTTCCCCGCCTCTGATTCCCCGCCTCTGATTCCCCATATCTGATTCCCCGGCTCTGATTGCCCACCTCTGATTCCCCGCCTCTGATTCGCCAGCTCTGATTCCCCGCCTCTGAATCCCCGCATCTGATTCCCTGCCTCTGATTCCCCGCCTCTGATTCCCCATCTCTGATTCACCGCCTTTGATTCCCCACCTCTGATTCTCCATATCTGATTCCCCACCTCTGTTTCCCCGCCTCTGATTCCCCGCCTCTGATTCTCCATATCTCATTCCCCGCCTCTGAATCCCCATCTCTGATTCCCGGACTCTGATTCCCCACCTCTGATTCCCGGCCTCTTATTCCCAGCATCTGATTCCCGGCCTCTGATTCCCGGCCTCTGATTCCCCGCTTCTGATTCTTATTCCATGCCTCTGATTCCCCATCTCTGATTCCGCACATCTGATTCCCTGCCTCTGATTCCCCACCTCTGATTCCCCATATCTGATTCCCCGCCTCTGTTTCCCCGCCTCTGATTCCCCGCCTCTGTTTCCCCATATCTAATTCCCCACCTCTGATGCCCCAACTCCGATTCCCCGCCTCTGATTCCCCAGCTCTGATTCCCCGCCTCTGATTCCCCGCAACCGATTCCCCATGTCTGATTCCCCGCCTCTGTTTCCCCGCCTCTGATTCCCCGCCTCTGTTTCCCCATATCTGATTCCCCGCCTCTGATTCCCCAGCTCTGATTCCCTGCCTCTGATTCCCCGCGTTCTATTCGCTGCCTCTGATTCCCCTCCTGTGATTCCCCATCTCTGATTCACCACCTCTGATTCCCCACCTCTGATTCCCCATATCTAATTCCCCGCCTCTGCTTGCCCGCCTCTCATTCCCCGCCTCTCTTTCCCCATATCTGATTCCCCGCCTCTGAATCCCCAACTCTGATTCCCTGCCTCAGATTCACCAGCTCTGATTCCCCGCCTTTGATTCCCCCCGTCTGATTCCCAGCCTCTGAATCCCCATCTGATTTCTTGCCTCTGATTCCCCGCCTCTGATTCCCCATCTCTGATTCACTGCCTCTGATTCCCCACATCTGATTCCCCATCTCTGATTCCGCACAACCGATTCCCTGCCTCTGATTCCCCGACTCTGATTCCACACCTCTGATTCCCCAGCTCTGATTCCCCGCCTCTGATTCCCCGCGTCTGATTCCCTGCCTGTGATTCCCCGCCTCTGATTCCCCATCTCTGATTCCCCACCTATGATTCCCCGTGTCTGATTCCCTTCCTTTGATTCCCCGCCTCTGATTCCCCGCCTCTGATTCCCCAACTCTGATTCCCCGCCTCTGATTCCCCAGCTCTGATTCCCCGCCTTTTATTCCCGGCCTCTGATTCCCTGCCACTGATTCCCCGCCCCTGATTCCCCACCTCTGATTCCCCATATCTGATTCCCCGCCTCTGTTTCCCCAGCTCTGATTCCCCACCTCTGATTCCCCAGCTCTGATTCCCTGCCACTGATTCCCCGCCCCTGATTCCCCACCTCTGATTCCCCATATCTGATTCCCCGCCTCTGTTTCCCCAGCTCTGATTCCCTGCCTCTGATTCCCTGCCCTGATTCCCCATCTCTGTTTCACCGCCTTTGATTCGCCACCTATGATTCCCCATATCTGATTCCCCGCCTCTGTTTCCCCGCCTCTGATTCCCTGCCTCTGATTCCCAACCTCTGATTCCACACCTCTGATTCCCCATATCTGATTCCCCGCCTCTATTTCCCCATATCTGATTCCCCGCCTCTGATTCCCCAACTCTGATTCCCCGCCTCTGATTCCCCAACTCTGATTCCCCGCCTCTGATTCCCGGCGTCCGATTCCCTGCCTCTGATTCCCCGCCTCTGATTCGCCATCTCTGATTCCCAGCCTCTGATTCCCCGTGTCTGATTCCCTGCCTCTGATTCCCCGCCTCAGATTCCCCGCCTCTGATTCCCTGCCACTGATTCCCTGCCCCTGATTCCCCACCTCTGATTCCCCATATCTGATTCCCAGCCTCTGTTTCCCCGCCTCTGATTCCCCGCCTCTGATTCCCCATATCTGAATCCCTGCCTCTGATTCCCCAACTCTGATTCCCCGCCTCTGATTCCCCAGCTCTGAAACCCCGCCTCTGATTCCCCGCGTCTGATTCCCCAGCTCTGATTCCCCGCCTTTTATTCCCGGCCTCTGATTCCCTGCGACTGATTCCCCGCCCCTGATTCCCCACCTCTGATTCCCCATATCTGATTCCCCGCCTCTGTTTCCCCAGCTCTGATTCCCCACCTCTGATTCCCCAGCTCTGATTCCCTGCCACTGATTCCCCGCCCCTGATTCCCCACCTCTGATTCCCCATATCTGATTCCCCGCCTCTGTTTCCCCAGCTCTGATTCCCTGCCTCTGATTCCCTGCCCTGATTCCCCATCTCTGTTTCACCGCCTTTGATTCGCCACCTCTGATTCCCCATATCTGATTCCCCGCCTCTGTTTCCCCGCCTCTGATTCCCTGCCTCTGATTCCCAACCTCTGATTCCACACCTCTGATTCCCCATATCTGATTCCCCGCCTCTATTTCCCCATATCTGATTCCCCGCCTCTGATTCCCCTACTCTGATTCCCCGCCTCTGATTCCCCAACTCTGATTCCCCGCCTCTGATTCCCGGCATCCGATTCCCTGCCTCTGATTCCCCGCCTCTGATTCACCATCTCTGATTCCCCGCCTCTGATTCCCCGTGTCTGATTCCCTGCCTCTGATTCCCCGCCTCAGATTCCCCGCCTCTGATTCCCTGCCACTGATTCCCTGCCCCTGATTCCCCACCTCTGATTCCCCATATCTGATTCCCCGCCTCTGTTTCCCCGCCTCTGATTACCCGCCTCTGATTCCCCATATCTGATTCCCTGCCTCTGATTCCACAACTCTGATTCCCCGCCTCTGACTCCCCAGCTCTGAAACCCCGCCTCTGATTCCCCGCATCTGATTCCCTCCCTCTGATTCCCCGCCTTGATTCCCCATCTCTGATTCACAACCTCTGATTCCCCACCTCTGATTCCCCATATCTGATTCCCCGCCTCTGTTTCCCCGCCTCTGATTCCCCGCCTCTGATTCCCCATATCTGATTCCCCGGCTCTGATTGCCCACCTCTGATTCCCCGCCTCTGATTCGCCAGCTCTGATTCCCCGCCTCTGAATCCCCGCATCTGATTCCCTGCCTCTGATTCCCCGCCTCTGATTCCCCATCTCTGATTCACCGCCTTTGATTCCCCACCTCTGATTCTCCATATCTGATTCCCCACCTCTGTTTCCCCGCCTCTGATTCCCCGCCTCTGATTCTCCATATCTCATTCCCCGCCTCTGAATCCCCATCTCTGATTCCCGGACTCTGATTCCCCACCTCTGATTCCCGGCCTCTTATTCCCAGCATCTGATTCCCGGCCTCTGATTCCCGGCCTCTGATTCCCCGCTTCTGATTCTTATTCCATGCCTCTGATTCCCCATCTCTGATTCCGCACATCTGATTCTCTGCCTCTGATTCCCCACCTCTGATTCCCCATATCTGATTCCCCGCCTCTGTTTCCCCGCCTCTGATTCCCCGCCTCTGTTTCCCCATATCTAATTCCCCACCTCTGATGCTCCAACTCTGATTCCCCGCCTCTGATTCCCCAGCTCTGATTCCCCGCCTCTGATTCCCCGCAACCGATTCCCCATGTCTGATTCCCCGCCTCTGTTTCCCCGCCTCTGATTCCCCGCCTCTGTTTCCCCATATCTGATTCCCCGCCTCTGATTCCCCAGCTCTGATTCCCTGCCACTGATTCCCCGCGTTCTATTCGCTGCCTCTGATTCCCCTCCTGTGATTCCCCATCTCTGATTCACCACCTCTGATTCCCCACCTCTGATTCCCCATATCTAATTCCCCGCCTCTGCTTGCCCGCCTCTCATTCCCCGCCTCTGTTTCCCCATATCTGATTCCCCGCCTCTGAATCCCCAACTCTGATTCCCTGCCTCTGATTCACCAGCTCTGATTCCCCGCCTTTGATTCCCCCCGTCTGATTCCCAGCCTCTGAATCCCCGTCTGATTTCTTGCCTCTGATTCCCCGCCTCTGATTCCCCATCTCTGATTCATTGCCTCTGATTCCCCACATCTGATTCGCCATCTCTGATTCCGCACAACCGATTCCCTGCCTCTGATTCCCCGACTCTGATTCCACACCTCTGATTCCCCAGCTCTGATTCCCCGCCTCTGATTCCCCGCGTCTGATTCCCTGCCTGTGATTCCCCGCCTCTGATTCCCCATCTCTGATTCCCCACCTCTGATTCCCCGTGTCTGATTCCCTTCCTTTGATTCCCCGCCTCTGATTCCCCGCCTCTGATTCCCCAACTCTGATTCCCCGCCTCTGATTCCCCAGCTCTGATTCCCCGCCTTTTATTCCCGGCCTCTGATTCCCTGCCACTGATTCCCCGCCCCTGATTCCCCACCTCTGATTCCCCATATCTGATTCCCCGCCTCTGTTTCCCCAGCTCTGATTCCCCACCTCTGATTCCCCAGCTCTGATTCCCTGCCACTGATTCCCCGCCCCTGATTCCCCACCTCTGATTCCCCATATCTGATTCCCCGCCTCTGTTTCCCCAGCTCTGATTCCCTGCCTCTGATTCCCTGCCCTGATTCCCCATCTCTGTTTCACCGCCTTTGATTCGCCACCTCTGATTCCCCATATCTGATTCCCCGCCTCTGTTTCCCCGCCTCTGATGCCCTGCCTCTGATTCCCAACCTCTGATTCCACACCTCTGATTCCCCATATCTGATTCCCCGCCTCTATTTCCCCATATCTGATTCCCCGCCTCTGATTCCCCAACTCTGATTCCCCGCCTCTGATTCCCCAACTCTGATTCCCCGCCTCTGATTCCCGGCGTCCGATTCCCTGCCTCTGATTCCCCGCCTCTGATTCGCCATCTCTGATTCCCCGCCTCTGATTCCCCGTGTCTGATTCCCTGCCTCTGATTCCCCGCCTCAGATTCCCCGCCTCTGATTCCCTGCCACTGATTCCCTGCCCCTGATTCCCCACCTCTGATTCCCCATATCTGATTCCCCGCCTCTGTTTCCCCGCCTCTGATTCCCCGCCTCTGATTCCCCATATCTGAATCCCTGCCTCTGATTCCCCAACTCTGATTCCCCGCCTCTGATTCCCCAGCTCTGAAACCCCGCCTCTGATTCCCCGCATCTGTTTCCCTCCCTCTGATTCCCCGCCTTGATTCCCCATCTCTGATTCACAACCTCTGATTCCCCACCTCTGATTCCCCATATCTGATTCCCCGCCTCTGTTTCCCCGCCTCTGATTCCCCGCCTCTGATTCCCCATATCTGATTCCCCAGCTCTGATTGCCCACCTTTGATTCCCCGCCTCTGATTCGCCAGCTCTGATTCCCCGCCTCTGAATCCCCGCATCTGATTCCCTGCCTCTGATTCCCTGCCTCTGATTCCCCATCTCTGATTCACCGCCTTTGATTCCCCACCTCTGATTCTCCATATCTGATTCCCCACCTCTGTTTCCCCGCCTCTGATTCCCCGCCTCTGATTCTCCATATCTCATTCCCCGCCTCTGAATCCCCATCTCTGATTCCCGGACTCTGATTCCCCACCTCAGATTCCCGGCCTCTTATTCCCAGCATCTGATTCCCGGCCTCTGATTCCCGGCCTCTGATTCCCCGCTTCTGATTCTGATTCCCTGCCTCTGATTCCCCATCTCTGATTCCGCACATCTGATTCCCTGCCTCTGATTCCCCACCTCTGATTCCCCATATCTGATTCCCCGCCTCTGTTTCATCGCCTCTGATTCCCCGCCTCTGTTTCCCCATATCTAATTCCCCACCTCTGATGCCCCAACTCTGATTCCCCGCCTCTGATTCCCCAGCTCTGATTCCCCGCCTCTGATTCCCCGCAACCGATTCCCCATGTCTGATTCCCCGCCTCTGTTTCCCCGCCTCTGATTCCCCGCCTCTGTTTCCCCATATCTGATTCCCCGCCTCTGATTCCCCAGCTCTGATTCCCTGCCTCTGATTCCCCGCGTTCTATTCGCTGCCTCTGATTCCCCACCTCTGATTCCCCATATCTAATTCCCCGCCTCTGCTTGCCCGCCTCTCATTACCCGCCTCTGTTTCCCCATATCTGATTCCCCGCCTCTGAATCCCCAACTCTGATTCCCTGCCTCTGATTCACCAGCTCTGATTCCCCGCCTTTGATTCCCCCCGTCTGATTCCCAGCCTCTGAATCCCCGTCTGATTTCTTGCCTCTGATTCCCCGCCTCTGATTCCCCATCTCTGATTCACTGCCTCTGATTCCCCACATCTGATTCCCCATCTCTGATTCCGCACAACCGATTCCCTGCCTCTGATTCCCCGACTCTGATTCCACACCTCTGATTCCCCAGCTCTCATTCCCCGCCTCTGATTCCCCGCGTCTGATTCCCTGCCTGTGATTCCCCGCCTCTGATTCCCCATCTCTGATTCCCCACCTCTGATTCCCCGTGTCTGATTCCCTTCCTTTGATTCCCCGCCTCTGATTCCCCGCCTCTGATTCCCTGCCACTGATTCCCCGCCCCTGATTCCCCACCTCTGATTCTCCATATCTTATTCCCCGCCTCTGTTTCCCCCCTCTGATTCCCAGCCTCTGATTCCCCATATCTGATTCCCCGCCTCTGATTCCCCATATCTGATTCCCCGCCTCTATTTCCCCATATCTGCTTCGCCGCCTCTGATTCCCCAACTCTGATTCCCCGCCTCTGATTCCCCAGCTCTGATTTCCCGCCTCTGATTCCCGGCATCCGATTCCCTGCCTCTGAATCCCCGCCTCTGATTCCCCATCTCTGATTCCCCGCCTCTGATTCCCCGTGTCTGATTCCCTGCCTCTGATTCCCCGCCTCTGATTCCCCATATCTGATTCCCCGCCTCTGTTTTCCCGCCTCTGATTCCCTGCCTCTGATTCCCCATATCCGATTCCCCGCCTCTGATTCCCCAACTCTGATTCCCCGCCTCTGATTCCCCAGCTCTGAATCCCCGCCTCTGATTCCCCGCGTCTGATTCCCTGCCTCTGATTCCCCGCCTCTGATTCCCCATCTGTGATTCACAACCTCTGATGCCCCACCTCTGATTCCCCATATCTGATTCCCCGCCTCTGTTTCCCCGCCTCTGATTCCCCGCCTCTGATTCCCCATATCTGATTCCCCGCCTCTGATTGCCCACCTCTGATTCCCCGCGTCTGATTCCCTGCCTCTGATTCCCCGCCTCTGATTCCCCATCTCTGATTCACCACCTCTGATTCCCGGCCTCTGATTCCCCATCTCTGATTCCGCACATCCGATTCCCTGCCTATGATTCCCCACCTCTGATTCCCCGCCTCTGATTCCCCATATCTGATTCCCTGCCTCTGTTTCCCCGCCTCTGATTCCCCACCTCTGTTTCCCCATATCTGATTCCCCGCCTCTGATTCCCCAACTCTAATACCCCGCCTCTGATTCCCCAGCTCTGATTCCCCGCCTCTGATTCCCCGCATCTGATTCCCTGCCGCTGATTCCCCGCCTCTGATTCCGGCCTCTGATTCCCGGCCTCTGATTCCCTGCTTCTGATTCTGATTCCCTGCCTCTGATTCCCCATCTCTGATTCCGCACATCTGAATCCTTGCCTCTGATTCCCCACCTCTAATTCCCCATATCTGATTCCCCGCCTGGGTTTCCCCGCCTCTGATTCCCCGCCTCTGTTTCCCAATATCTAAGACCCCGCCTCTGATTCCCCAAATCTGATTCCCCACCTCTGATTCCCCAGCTCTGATTCCCCGCCTCTGATTCCCCGCATCTGATTCCCTGCATCTGATTCCAAGCCTCTGATTCCCTGCCTCTGATTCCCAACCTCTGATTCCCCACCTCTGATTCCCCATATCTGATTCCCCGCCTCTGTTTCCCCGCCTCGGATTCCCCGCCTCTGTTTCCCCATATCTGATTCCCGGCCTCTGATTCCCCGCCTCTGATTCCCCGCCTCTGATTCCCTGCCTCTGATTCCCCATCTCCGATTCCGCACATCTGATTCCCTTCCTCTGATTCCCCGCCTCTGATTCCCCGCCTCTGATTCCCTGCCTCTGATTCCCAAACTCGGATTCCCCACCTCTGATTCCCCATATCTGATTCCCCGCCTCTGTTTCCCCGCCTCTGTTTCCCCGCCTCTGATTCCCCGCCTCTGTTTCCCTATATCTAATTCCCCACCTCTGATTCCCCATATCTGATTCCCCGCCCCTGATTCCCCACCTCTGATTCCCCATATCTGATTCCCCGCCTCTGTTTCCCCAGCTCTGATTCCCTGCCTCTGATTCCCTGCCCTGATTCCCCATCTCTGTTTCACCGCCTTTGATTCGCCACCTCTGATTCCCCATATCTGATTCCCCGCCTCTGTTTCCCCGCCTCTGATGCCCTGCCTCTGATTCCCAACCTCTGATTCCACACCTCTGATTCCCCATATCTGATTCCCCGCCTCTATTTCCCCATATCTGATTCCCCGCCTCTGATTCCCCAACTCTGATTCCCCGCCTCTGATTCCCCAACTCTGATTCCCCGCCTCTGATTCCCGGCGTCCGATTCCCTGCCTCTGATTCCCCGCCTCTGATTCGCCATCTCTGATTCCCCGCCTCTGATTCCCCGTGTCTGATTCCCTGCCTCTGATTCCCCGCCTCAGATTCCCCGCCTCTGATTCCCTGCCACTGATTCCCTGCCCCTGATTCCCCACCTCTGATTCCCCATATCTGATTCCCCGCCTCTGTTTCCCCGCCTCTGATTCCCCGCCTCTGATTCCCCATATCTGAATCCCTGCCTCTGATTCCCCAACTCTGATTCCCCGCCTCTGATTCCCCAGCTCTGAAACCCCGCCTCTGATTCCCCGCATCTGATTCCCTCCCTCTGATTCCCCGCCTTGATTCCCCATCTCTGATTCACAACCTCTGATTCCCCACCTCTGATTCCCCATATCTGATTCCCCGCCTCTGTTTCCCCGCCTCTGATTCCCCGCCTCTGATTCCCCATATCTGATTCCCCAGCTCTGATTGCCCACCTTTGATTCCCCGCCTCTGATTCGCCAGCTCTGATTCCCCGCCTCTGAATCCCCGCATCTGATTCCCTGCCTCTGATTCCCTGCCTCTGATTCCCCATCTCTGATTCACCGCCTTTGATTCCCCACCTCTGATTCTCCATATCTGATTCCCCACCTCTGTTTCCCCGCCTCTGATTCCCCGCCTCTGATTCTCCATATCTCATTCCCCGCCTCTGAATCCCCATCTCTGATTCCCGGACTCTGATTCCCCACCTCAGATTCCCGGCCTCTTATTCCCAGCATCTGATTCCCGGCCTCTGATTCCCGGCCTCTGATTCCCCGCTTCTGATTCTGATTCCCTGCCTCTGATTCCCCATCTCTGATTCCGCACATCTGATTCCCTGCCTCTGATTCCCCACCTCTGATTCCCCATATCTGATTCCCCGCCTCTGTTTCATCGCCTCTGATTCCCCGCCTCTGTTTCCCCATATCTAATTCCCCACCTCTGATGCCCCAACTCTGATTCCCCGCCTCTGATTCCCCAGCTCTGATTCCCCGCCTCTGATTCCCCGCAACCGATTCCCCATGTCTGATTCCCCGCCTCTGTTTCCCCGCCTCTGATTCCCCGCCTCTGTTTCCCCATATCTGATTCCCCGCCTCTGATTCCCCAGCTCTGATTCCCTGCCTCTGATTCCCCGCGTTCTATTCGCTGCCTCTGATTCCCCACCTCTGATTCCCCATATCTAATTCCCCGCCTCTGCTTGCCCGCCTCTCATTACCCGCCTCTGTTTCCCCATATCTGATTCCCCGCCTCTGAATCCCCAACTCTGATTCCCTGCCTCTGATTCACCAGCTCTGATTCCCCGCCTTTGATTCCCCCCGTCTGATTCCCAGCCTCTGAATCCCCGTCTGATTTCTTGCCTCTGATTCCCCGCCTCTGATTCCCCATCTCTGATTCACTGCCTCTGATTCCCCACATCTGATTCCCCATCTCTGATTCCGCACAACCGATTCCCTGCCTCTGATTCCCCGACTCTGATTCCACACCTCTGATTCCCCAGCTCTCATTCCCCGCCTCTGATTCCCCGCGTCTGATTCCCTGCCTGTGATTCCCCGCCTCTGATTCCCCATCTCTGATTCCCCACCTCTGATTCCCCGTGTCTGATTCCCTTCCTTTGATTCCCCGCCTCTGATTCCCCGCCTCTGATTCCCTGCCACTGATTCCCCGCCCCTGATTCCCCACCTCTGATTCTCCATATCTTATTCCCCGCCTCTGTTTCCCCCCTCTGATTCCCAGCCTCTGATTCCCCATATCTGATTCCCCGCCTCTGATTCCCCATATCTGATTCCCCGCCTCTATTTCCCCATATCTGCTTCGCCGCCTCTGATTCCCCAACTCTGATTCCCCGCCTCTGATTCCCCAGCTCTGATTTCCCGCCTCTGATTCCCGGCATCCGATTCCCTGCCTCTGAATCCCCGCCTCTGATTCCCCATCTCTGATTCCCCGCCTCTGATTCCCCGTGTCTGATTCCCTGCCTCTGATTCCCCGCCTCTGATTCCCCATATCTGATTCCCCGCCTCTGTTTTCCCGCCTCTGATTCCCTGCCTCTGATTCCCCATATCCGATTCCCCGCCTCTGATTCCCCAACTCTGATTCCCCGCCTCTGATTCCCCAGCTCTGAATCCCCGCCTCTGATTCCCCGCGTCTGATTCCCTGCCTCTGATTCCCCGCCTCTGATTCCCCATCTGTGATTCACAACCTCTGATGCCCCACCTCTGATTCCCCATATCTGATTCCCCGCCTCTGTTTCCCCGCCTCTGATTCCCCGCCTCTGATTCCCCATATCTGATTCCCCGCCTCTGATTGCCCACCTCTGATTCCCCGCGTCTGATTCCCTGCCTCTGATTCCCCGCCTCTGATTCCCCATCTCTGATTCACCACCTCTGATTCCCGGCCTCTGATTCCCCATCTCTGATTCCGCACATCCGATTCCCTGCCTATGATTCCCCACCTCTGATTCCCCGCCTCTGATTCCCCATATCTGATTCCCTGCCTCTGTTTCCCCGCCTCTGATTCCCCACCTCTGTTTCCCCATATCTGATTCCCCGCCTCTGATTCCCCAACTCTAATACCCCGCCTCTGATTCCCCAGCTCTGATTCCCCGCCTCTGATTCCCCGCATCTGATTCCCTGCCGCTGATTCCCCGCCTCTGATTCCGGCCTCTGATTCCCGGCCTCTGATTCCCTGCTTCTGATTCTGATTCCCTGCCTCTGATTCCCCATCTCTGATTCCGCACATCTGAATCCTTGCCTCTGATTCCCCACCTCTAATTCCCCATATCTGATTCCCCGCCTGGGTTTCCCCGCCTCTGATTCCCCGCCTCTGTTTCCCAATATCTAAGACCCCGCCTCTGATTCCCCAAATCTGATTCCCCACCTCTGATTCCCCAGCTCTGATTCCCCGCCTCTGATTCCCCGCATCTGATTCCCTGCATCTGATTCCAAGCCTCTGATTCCCTGCCTCTGATTCCCAACCTCTGATTCCCCACCTCTGATTCCCCATATCTGATTCCCCGCCTCTGTTTCCCCGCCTCGGATTCCCCGCCTCTGTTTCCCCATATCTGATTCCCGGCCTCTGATTCCCCGCCTCTGATTCCCCGCCTCTGATTCCCTGCCTCTGATTCCCCATCTCCGATTCCGCACATCTGATTCCCTTCCTCTGATTCCCCGCCTCTGATTCCCCGCCTCTGATTCCCTGCCTCTGATTCCCAAACTCGGATTCCCCACCTCTGATTCCCCATATCTGATTCCCCGCCTCTGTTTCCCCGCCTCTGTTTCCCCGCCTCTGATTCCCCGCCTCTGTTTCCCTATATCTAATTCCCCACCTCTGATTCCCCATATCTGATTCCCCGCCTCTGTTTCCCCGCCTCTGATTCCCCGCCTCTGATTCCCCATATCTGATTCCCTGCCTCTGATTCCCCAACTCTGATTCCCCGCCTCTGATTCCCCAGCTCTGAATCCCCGCCTCTGATTCGCCGCGTCTGATTCCCTGCCTCTGATTCCCCGCCTTGATTCCCCATCTCTGATTCACAACCTCTGATTCCCCACCTCTGATTCCCTATATTTGATTCCCCGCCTCTGTTTCCCCGCCTCTGATTCCCCGCCTCTGATTCCCCATATCTGATTCCCCGCCTCTGATTGTCCACCTCTGATTCCCCGCCTCTGATTCGCCAGCTCCGATTCCCCGCCTCTGATTCCCCGCATCTGATTCCCTGCCTCTGATTCCCCGCCTCTGATTCCCCATCTCTGATTCACCGCCTTTGATTCGCCACGTCTGATTCCCCATATCTGATTCCCCACCTCTGTTTCCCCGCCTCTGATTCCCCGCCTCTGATTCTCCATATCTCATTCCCCGCCTCTGAATCCCCATCTCTGATTCCCGGACTCTGATTCCCCACCTCTGATTCCCGGCCTCTTATTCCCAGCATCTGATTCCCGGCCTCTTATTCCCGGCCTCTGATTCCCCGCTTCTGATTCTGATTCCCTGCCTCTGATTCCCCATCTCTGATTCCGCACATCTGATTCCCTGCCTCTGATTCCCCACCTCTGATTCCCCATATCTGATTCCCCGCCTCTGTTTTACCGCCTCTGATTCCCCGCCTCTGTTTCCCTATATCTAATTCCCCACCTCTGATGCCCCAACTCTGATTCCCCACCTCTGATTCCCCACCTCTGATTCCCCATATCTGATTCCCCGCCTCTGTTTCCCCGCCTCTGATTCCCCGCCTCTGATTCCCCATATCTGATTCCCCGGCTCTGATTGCCCACCTCTGATTCCCCGCCTCTGATTCGCCAGCTCTGATTCCCCGCCTCTGAATCCCCGCATCTGATTCCCTGCCTCTGATTCCCCGCCTCTGATTCCCCATCTCTGATTCACCGCCTTTGATTCCCCACCTCTGATTCTCCATATCTGATTCCCCACCTCTGTTTCCCCGCCTCTGATTCCCCGCCTCTGATTCTCCATATCTCATTCCCCGCCTCTGAATCCCCATCTCTGATTCCCGGACTCTGATTCCCCACCTCTGATTCCCGGCCTCTTATTCCCAGCATCTGATTCCCGGCCTCTGATTCCCGGCCTCTGATTCCCCGCTTCTGATTCTTATTCCATGCCTCTGATTCCCCATCTCTGATTCCGCACATCTGATTCCCTGCCTCTGATTCCCCACCTCTGATTCCCCATATCTGATTCCCCGCCTCTGTTTCCCCGCCTCTGATTCCCCGCCTCTGATTCCCCAGCTCTGATTCCCCACCTCTGATTCCCCGCAACCGATTCCCCATGTCTGATTCCCCGCCTCTGTTTCCCCACCTCTGATTCCCCGCCTCTGTTTCCCCATATCTGATTCCCCGCCTCTGATTCCCCAGCTCTGATACCCTGCCACTGATTCCCCGCGTTCTATTCGCTGCCTCTGATTCCCCTCCTGTGATTCCCCATCTCTGATTCACCACCTCTGATTCCCCACCTCTGATTCCCCATATCTAATTCCCCGCCTCTGCTTGCCCGCCTCTCATTCCCCGCCTCTGTTTCCCCATATCTGATTCCCCGCCTCTGAATCCCCAACTCTGATTCCCTGCCTCTGATTCACCAGCTCTGATTCCCCGCCTTTGATTCCCCCCGTCTGATTCCCAGCCTCTGAATCCCCGTCTGATTTCTTGCCTCTGATTCCCCGCCTCTGATTCCCCATCTCTGATTCATTGCCTCTGATTCCCCACATCTGATTCGCCATCTCTGATTCCGCACAACCGATTCCCTGCCTCTGATTCCCCGACTCTGATTCCACACCTCTGATTCCCCAGCTCTGATTCCCCGCCTCTGATTCCCCGCGTCTGATTCCCTGCCTGTGATTCCCCGCCTCTGATTCCCCATCTCTGATTCCCCACCTCTGATTCCCCGTGTCTGATTCCCTTCCTTTGATTCCCCGCCTCTGATTCCCCGCCTCTGATTCCCCAACTCTGATTCCCCGCCTCTGATTCCCCAGCTCTGATTCCCCGCCTTTTATTCCCGGCCTCTGATTCCCTGCCACTGATTCCCCGCCCCTGATTCCCCACCTCTGATTCCCCATATCTGATTCCCCGCCTCTGTTTCCCCAGCTCTGATTCCCCACCTCTGATTCCCCAGCTCTGATTCCCTGCCACTGATTCCCCGCCCCTGATTCCCCACCTCTGATTCCCCATATCTGATTCCCCGCCTCTGTTTCCCCAGCTCTGATTCCCTGCCTCTGATTCCCTGCCCTGATTCCCCATCTCTGTTTCACCGCCTTTGATTCGCCACCTCTGATTCCCCATATCTGATTCCCCGCCTCTGTTTCCCCGCCTCTGATGCCCTGCCTCTGATTCCCAACCTCTGATTCCACACCTCTGATTCCCCATATCTGATTCCCCGCCTCTATTTCCCCATATCTGATTCCCCGCCTCTGATTCCCCAACTCTGATTCCCCGCCTCTGATTCCCCAACTCTGATTCCCCGCCTCTGATTCCCGGCGTCCGATTCCCTGCCTCTGATTCCCCGCCTCTGATTCGCCATCTCTGATTCCCCGCCTCTGATTCCCCGTGTCTGATTCCCTGCCTCTGATTCCCCGCCTCAGATTCCCCGCCTCTGATTCCCTGCCACTGATTCCCTGCCCCTGATTCCCCACCTCTGATTCCCCATATCTGATTCCCCGCCTCTGTTTCCCCGCCTCTGATTCCCCGCCTCTGATTCCCCATATCTGAATCCCTGCCTCTGATTCCCCAACTCTGATTCCCCGCCTCTGATTCCCCAGCTCTGAAACCCCGCCTCTGATTCCCCGCGTCTGATTCCCTCCCTCTGATTCCCCGCCTTGATTCCCCATCTCTGATTCACAACCTCTGATTCCCCACCTCTGATTCCCCATATCTGATTCCCCGCCTCTGTTTCCCCGCCTCTGATTCCCCGCCTCTGATTCCCCATATCTGATTCCCCAGCTCTGATTGCCCACCTTTGATTCCCCGCCTCTGATTCGCCAGCTCTGATTCCCCGCCTCTGTATCCCCGCATCTGATTCCCTGCCTCTGATTCCCTGCCTCTGATTCCCCATCTCTGATTCACCGCCTTTGATTCCCCACCTCTGATTCTCCATATCTGATTCCCCACCTCTGTTTCCCCGCCTCTGATTCCCCGCCTCTGATTCTCCATATCTCATTCCCCGCCTCTGAATCCCCATCTCTGATTCCCGGACTCTGATTCCCCACCTCAGATTCCCGGCCTCTTATTCCCAGCATCTGATTCCCGGCCTCTGATTCCCGGCCTCTGATTCCCCGCTTCTGATTCTGATTCCCTGCCTCTGATTCCCCATCTCTGATTCCGCACATCTGATTCCCTGCCTCTGATTCCCCACCTCTGATTCCCCATATCTGATTCCCCGCCTCTGTTTCATCGCCTCTGATTCCCCGCCTCTGTTTCCCCATATCTAATTCCCCACCTCTGATGCCCCAACTCTGATTCCCCGCCTCTGATTCCCCAGCTCTGATTCCCCGCCTCTGATTCCCCGCAACCGATTCCCCATGTCTGATTCCCCGCCTCTGTTTCCCCGCCTCTGATTCCCCGCCTCTGTTTCCCCATATCTGATTCCCCGCCTCTGATTCCCCAGCTCTGATTCCCTGCCTCTGATTCCCCGCGTTCTATTCGCTGCCTCTGATTCCCCACCTCTGATTCCCCATATCTAATTCCCCGCCTCTGCTTGCCCGCCTCTCATTACCCGCCTCTGTTTCCCCATATCTGATTCCCCGCCTCTGAATCCCCAACTCTGATTCCCTGCCTCTGATTCACCAGCTCTGATTCCCCGCCTTTGATTCCCCCCGTCTGATTCCCAGCCTCTGAATCCCCGTCTGATTTCTTGCCTCTGATTCCCCGCCTCTGATTCCCCATCTCTGATTCACTGCCTCTGATTCCCCACATCTGATTCCCCATCTCTGATTCCGCACAACCGATTCCCTGCCTCTGATTCCCCGACTCTGATTCCACACCTCTGATTCCCCAGCTCTCATTCCCCGCCTCAGATTCCCCGCGTCTGATTCCCTGCCTGTGATTCCCCGCCTCTGATTCCCCATCTCTGATTCCCCACCTCTGATTCCCCGTGTCTGATTCCCTTCCTTTGATTTCCCGCCTCTGATTCCCCGCCTCTGATTCCCTGCCACTGATTCCCCGCCCCTGATTCCCCACCTCTGATTCTCCATATCTTATTCCCCGCCTCTGTTTCCCCCCTCTGATTCCCAGCCTCTGATTCCCCATATCTGATTCCCCGCCTCTGATTCCCCATATCTGATTCCCCGCCTCTATTTCCCCATATCTGCTTCGCCGCCTCTGATTCCCCAACTCTGATTCCCCGCCTCTGATTCCCCAGCTCTGATTTCCCGCCTCTGATTCCCGGCATCCGATTCCCTGCCTCTGAATCCCCGCCTCTGATTCCCCATCTCTGATTCCCCGCCTCTGATTCCCCGTGTCTGATTCCCTGCCTCTGATTCCCCGCCTCTGATTCCCCATATCTGATTCCCCGCCTCTGTTTTCCCGCCTCTGATTCCCTGCCTCTGATTCCCCATATCCGATTCCCCGCCTCTGATTCCCCAACTCTGATTCCCCGCCTCTGATTCCCCAGCTCTGAATCCCCGCCTCTGATTCCCCGCGTCTGATTCCCTGCCTCTGATTCCCCGCCTCTGATTCCCCATCTGTGATTCACAACCTCTGATGCCCCACCTCTGATTCCCCATATCTGATTCCCCGCCTCTGTTTCCCCGCCTCTGATTCCCCGCCTCTGATTCCCCATATCTGATTCCCCGCCTCTGATTGCCCACCTCTGATTCCCCGCGTCTGATTCCCTGCCTCTGATTCCCCGCCTCTGATTCCCCATCTCTGATTCACCACCTCTGATTCCCGGCCTCTGATTCCCCATCTCTGATTCCGCACATCCGATTCCCTGCCTATGATTCCCCACCTCTGATTCCCCGCCTCTGATTCCCCATATCTGATTCCCTGCCTCTGTTTCCCCGCCTCTGATTCCCCACCTCTGTTTCCCCATATCTGATTCCCCGCCTCTGATTCCCCAACTCTAATACCCCGCCTCTGATTCCCCAGCTCTGATTCCCCGCCTCTGATTCCCCGCATCTGATTCCCTGCCGCTGATTCCCCGCCTCTGATTCCGGCCTCTGATTCCCGGCCTCTGATTCCCTGCTTCTGATTCTGATTCCCTGCCTCTGATTCCCCATCTCTGATTCCGCACATCTGAATCCTTGCCTCTGATTCCCCACCTCTGATTCCCCATATCTGATTCCCCGCCTGGGTTTCCCCGCCTCTGATTCCCCGCCTCTGTTTCCCAATATCTAAGACCCCGCCTCTGATTCCCCAAATCTGATTCCCCACCTCTGATTCCCCAGCTCTGATTCCCCGCCTCTGATTCCCCGCATCTGATTCCCTGCATCTGATTCCAAGCCTCTGATTCCCTGCCTCTGATTCCCAACCTCTGATTCCCCACCTCTGATTCCCCATATCTGATTCCCCGCCTCTGTTTCCCCGCCTCGGATTCCCCGCCTCTGTTTCCCCATATCTGATTCCCGGCCTCTGATTCCCCGCCTCTGATTCCCCGCCTCTGATTCCCTGCCTCTGATTCCCCATTTCCGATTCCGCACATCTGATTCCCTTCCTCTGATTCCCCGCCTCTGATTCCCCGCCTCTGATTCCCTGCCTCTGATTCCCAACCTCGGATTCCCCACCTCTGATTCCCCATATCTGATTCCCCGCCTCTGTTTCCCCGCCTCTGTTTCCCCGCCTCTGATTCCCCGCCTCTGTTTCCCTATATCTAATTCCCCACCTCTGATTCCCCATATCTGATTCCCCGCCTCTGTTTCCCCGCCTCTGATTCCCCGCCTCTGATTCCCCATATCTGATTCCCTGCCTCTGATTCCCCAACTCTGATTCCCCGCCTCTGATTCCCCAGCTCTGAATCCCCGCCTCTGATTCGCCGCGTCTGATTCCCTGCCTCTGATTCCCCGCCTTGATTCCCCATCTCTGATTCACAACCTCTGATTCCCCACCTCTGATTCCCTATATTTGATTCCCCGCCTCTGTTTCCCCGCCTCTGATTCCCCGCCTCTGATTCCCCATATCTGATTCCCCGCCTCTGATTGCCCACCTCTGATTCCCCGCCTCTGATTCGCCAGCTCCGATTCCCCGCCTCTGATTCCCCGCATCTGATTCCCTGCCTCTGATTCCCCGCCTCTGATTCCCCATCTCTGATTCACCGCCTTTGATTCGCCACGTCTGATTCCCCATATCTGATTCCCCACCTCTGTTTCCCCGCCTCTGATTCCCCGCCTCTGATTCTCCATATCTCATTCCCCGCCTCTGAATCCCCATCTCTGATTCCCGGACTCTGATTCCCCACCTCTGATTCCCGGCCTCTTATTCCCAGCATCTGATTCCCGGCCTCTTATTCCCGGCCTCTGATTCCCCGCTTCTGATTCTGATTCCCTGCCTCTGATTCCCCATCTCTGATTCCGCACATCTGATTCCCTGCCTCTGATTCCCCACCTCTGATTCCCCATATCTGATTCCCCGCCTCTGTTTTACCGCCTCTGATTCCCCGCCTCTGTTTCCCTATATCTAATTCCCCACCTCTGATGCCCCAACTCTGATTCCCCGCCTCTGATTCCCCAGCTCTGATTCCCCGCCTCTGATTCCCTGCATCCGATTCCCCATATCTGATTCCCCGCCTCTGTTTCCCCATATCTAATTCCCCGCCTCTGTTTTCCCGCCTCTGATTCCCCGCCTCTGTTTCCCCATATCTGATTCCCCGCCTCTGAATCCCCAACTCTGATTCCCTGCCTCAGATTCCCCAGCTCTGATTCCCCGCCTTTGATTCCCCCCGTCTGATTCCCAGCCTCTGAATCCCCGTGTCTGATTTCCTGCCTCTGATTCCCCGCCTCTGATTCCCCATCTCTGATTCACCGCCTCTGATTCCCCACCTCTGATTCCCCATCTCTGATTCCGCACATCCAATTCCCTGCCTCTGATTCCCCAACTCTGATTCCCCACCTCTGATTCCCCAGCTCTGATTCCCCGCCTCAGATTTCCCACGTCTGATTCCCTGCCTCTGATTCCCCGCCTCTGATTCCCTGCCTCTGATTCCCCATATCTGATTCCCCGCCTCTGATTCCCCAACTCTGATTCCCCGCTTCTGATTCCCCAGCTCTGAATCCCCGCCTCTGATTCCCCGCGTCTGATTCCCTGCCTCTGATTCCCCGCCTCTAATTCCCCATCTGTGATTCACAACCTCTGATGCCCCACCTCTGATTCCCCATATCTGATTCCCCGCCTGTTTCCCCGCCTCTGATTCCCCACCTCTGATTCCCCATATCTGATTCCCCGCCTCTGATTGCCCACCTCTGATTCCCCGCGTCTGATTCCCTGCCTCTGATTCCCCGCCTCTGATTCCCCATATCTGATTCACCACCTCTCATTCCCGGCCTCTGATTCCCCATCTCTGATTCCGCACATCCGATTCCCTGCCTATGATTCCCCACCTCTGATTCCCCGCCTCTGATTCCCCATATCTGATTCCCTGCCTCTGTTTCCCCGCCTCTGATTCCCCACCTCTGTTTCCCCATACCTGATTCCCCGCCTCTGGTTCCCCAACTCTAATACCCTGCCTCTGATTCCCCAGCTCTGATTCCCCGCCTCTGATTCCCCGCATCTGATTCCCTGCCTCTGATTCCCCGCCTCTGATTCCAGGCCTCTGATTCCCAGCATCTGATTCCGGCCTCTGATTCCTGGCCTCTGATTCCCTGCTTCTGATTCTGATTCCCTGCCTCTGATTCCCCATCTCTGATTCCGCACATCTGATTCCCTGCCTCTGATTCCCCACCTCTGATTCCCCATATCTGATTCCCCGCCTCTGTTTCCCCGCCTCTGATTCCCCGCCTCTGTTTCCCCATATCTGATTCCCCGCCTCTGATTCCCCAACTCTGATTCCCCTCCTGTAATTCGCCAGCTATGATTCCCCGCCTCTGATTCCCTGCGTCTGATTCCCTGCCTCTGATTCCCAGCCTCTGATTCCCCTTCTCTGATTCACCACCTCTGAATCCCCACCTCTGATTCCCCATCTCTGATTCCGCACATCCGATTCCCTGCCTCTGATTCCCCGCCTCTGATATCCCGCCTCTGATTCGCAACCTCTAATTCCCCACCTCTGATTTCCCATATCTGATTCCCCGCCTCTGTTTCCCTGCCTCTGATTCCCGGCCTCTGTTTCCCCATATCTGATTCCCCTCCTCTGATTCCCCAACTCTGATTCCCCACCTCTGATTCCCCAGCTTTGATTCCCCGCCTTTTATTCCCGGCCTCTGATTCCCTGCCACTGATTCCCCGCCTCTGATTCCCCACCTCTGATTCCCCATATCTGATTCCCCGCCTCTGTTTCCCCACCTCTGATTCCCGGCCTCTTATTCCCAGCATCTGATTCCCGGCCTCTGATTCCCTGCCTCTGATTCCCCGCCTCTGATTCCCCATCTCTGATTCCCCGCCTCTGATTCCCCGTGTCTGATTTCCTGCCTCTGATTCCCCGTCTCTGATTCCCCGCGTCTGATTCCCTGCCACTGATTCCCTGCCCCTGATTCCCCACCTCTGATTCCCCATATCTGATTCCCCGCCTCTGTTTCCCCAACTCTGATTCCCTTCCTCTAATTCGCCAGCTATGATTCCCCGCCTCTGATTCCCTGCCACTGATTCCCTGCCCCTGATTCCCCACCTCTGATTCCCCATATCTGACTCCCCGCCTCTGTTTCCCCAACTCTGATTCCCCTCCTCTAATTCGCCAGCTATAATTCCCCGCCTCTGATTCCCTGCGTCTGATTCCCTGCCTCTGATTCGCAGCCTCTGATTCCCCTTCTCTGATTCACCACCTCTGAATCCCCACCTCTGATTCCCCATCTCTGATTCTGCACATCCGATTCCCTGCCTCTGATTCCCCGCCTCTGATTCCCCGCCTCTGATTCCCTGCCTCTGATTCCCCGCGTCTGATTCCCTGCCACTGATTCCCTGCCCCTGATTCCCCACCTCTGATTCCCCATATCTGATTCCCCGCCTCTGTTTCCCCACCTCTGATTCCCCGCCTCTGTTTCCCCATATCTGATTCCCCGCCTCTGATTCCCCAACTCTGATTCCCCTCCTCTAATTCGCCAGCTATGATTCCCCGCCTCTGATTCCCTGCATCTGATTCCCTGCCTCTGATTCCCAGCCTCTGATTCCCCTTCTCTGATTCACTACCTCTGAATCCCCACCTCTGATTCCCCATCTCTGATTCCGCACATCCGATTCCATGCCTCTGATTCCCCGCCTTTTATTCCCGGCCTCTGATTCCCTGCCACTGATTCCCTGCTTCTGATTCTGATTCCCTGCCTCTGATTCCCCATCTCTGATTCCGCACATCTGATTCCGTGCCTCTGATTCCCCACCTCTGATTCCCCATATCTGATTCCCCGCCTCTGTTTCCCCGCCTCTGATTCCCCGCCTCTGTTTCCCGATATCTGATTCCCCGCCTCTGATTCCCCAACTCTGATTCCCCTCCTCTAATTCGCCAGCTATGATTCCCCGCCTCTGATTCCCTGCGTCTGATTCCCTGCCTCTGATTCCCAGCCTCTGATTCCCCTTCTCTGATTCACCACCTCTGAATCCCCACCTCTGATTCCCCATCTCTGATTCCGCACATCCGATTCCCTGCCTCTGATTCCCCGCCTCTGTTTCCCCGCCTCTGATTCCCCGCCTCTGATACCCCATATCTGATTCCCCAGCTCTGATTTCCCGCCTCTGATTCCCGGCATCCGATTCCCTGCCTCTGATTCCCCGCCTCTGATTCCCCATCTCTGATTCCCCGCCTCTGATTCCCCGTGTCTGATTCCCTGCCTCTGATTCCCCGCCTCTGATTCCCCATATCTGATTCCCCGCCTCTGTTTTCCCGCCTCTGATTCCCTGCCTCTGATTCCCCATATCTGATTCCCCATATCTGATTCCCCGCCTCTGTTTCCCTGCCTCTGATTCCTGGCCTCTGTTTCCCTATATCTGATTCCCCTCCTCTGATTCCCCAACTCTGATTCCCCGCCTCTGATTCCCCAGCTCTGATTCCCCGCCTTTTATTCCCGGCCTCTGATTCCCTGCCACTGATTCCCCGCCCCTGATTCCCCACCTCTGATTCCCCATATCTGATTCCCCGCCTCTGTTTCCCCAGCTCTGATTCCCCACCTCTGATTCCCCAGCTCTGATTCCCTGCCACTGATTCCCCGCCCCTGATTCCCCACCTCTGATTCCCCATATCTGATTCCCCGCCTCTGTTTCCCCAGCTCTGATTCCCTGCCTCTGATTCCCTGCCCTGATTCCCCATCTCTGTTTCACCGCCTTTGATTCGCCACCTCTGATTCCCCATATCTGATTCCCCGCCTCTGTTTCCCCGCCTCTGATTCCCTGCCTCTGATTCCCAACCTCTGATTCCACACCTCTGATTCGCCATATCTGATTCCCTGCCTCTATTTCCCCATAACTGATTCCCCGCCTCTGATTCCCCAACACTGATTCCCCGCCTCTGATTCCCCAACTCTGATTCCCCGCCTCTGATTCCCGGCGTCCGATTCCCTGCCTCTGATTCCCCGCCTCTGATTCGCCATCTCTGATTCCCCGCCTCTGATTCCCCGTGTCTGATTCCCTGCCTCTGATTCCCCGCCTCAGATTCCCCGCCTCTGATTCCCTGCCACTGATTCCCTGCCCCTGATTCCCCACCTCTGATTCCCCATATCTGATTCCCCGCCTCTGTTTCCCCGCCTCTGATTCCCCGCCTCTGATTCCCCATATCTGATTCCCTGCCTCTGATTCCACAACTCTGATTCCCCGCCTCTGATTCCCCAGCTCTGAAACCCCGCCTCTGATTCCCCGCATCTGATTCCCCATATCTGATTCCCCGCCTCTGTTTCCCCGCCTCTGATTCCCCGCCTCTGATTCCCCATATCTGATTCCCCGGCTCTGATTGCCCACCGCTGATTCCCCGCCTCTGATTCGCCAGCTCTGTTTCCCCGCCTCTGAATCCCCGCATCTGATTCCCTGCCTCTGATTCCCCGCCTCTGATTCCCCATCTCTGATTCACCGCCTTTGATTCCCCACCTCTGATTCTCCATATCTGATTCCCCACCTCTGTTTCCCCGCCTCTGATTCCCCGCCTCTAATTCTCCATATCTCATTCCCCGCCTCTGAATCCCCATCTCTGATTCCCGGACTCTGATTCCCCACCTCTGATTCCCGGCCTCTTATTCCCAGCATCTGATTCCCGGCCTCTGATTCCCGGCCTCTGATTCCCCGCTTCTGATTCTGATTCCCTGCCTCTGATTCCCCATCTCTGATTCCGCACATCTGATTCCCTGCCTCTGATTCCCCACCTCTGATTCCCCATATCTGATTCCCCGCCTCTGTTTCCCCGCCTCTGATTCCCCGCCTCTGTTTCCCCATATCTAATTCCCCACCTCTGATGCCCCAACTCTGATTCCCCGCCTCTGATTCCCCAGCTCTGATTCCCCGCCTCTGATTCCCCGCAACCGATTCCCCATGTCTGATTCCCCGCCTCTGTTTCCCCGCCTCTGATTCCCCGCCTCTGTTTCCCCATATCTGATTCCCCGCCTCTGATTCCCCAGCTCTGATTCCCTGCCTCTGATTCCCCGCGTTCTATTCGCTGCCTCTGATTCCCCTCCTGATATTCCCCATCTCTGATTCACCACCTCTGATTCCCCACCACTGATTCCCCATATCTAATTCCCCGCCTCTGCTTGCCCGCCTCTCATTCCCCGCCTCTGTTTCCCCATATCTGATTCCCCGCCTCTGAATCCCCAACTCTGATTCCCTGCCTCTGATTCACCAGCTCTGATTCCCCGCCTTTGAATCCCCCCCTCTGATTCCCCGCCTCTGATTCCCCATCTCTGATTCACTGCCTCTGATTCCCCACATCTGATTCCCCATCTCTGATTCCGCACAACTGATTCCCTGCCTCTGATTCCCCGACTCTGATTCCACACCTCTGATTCCCCAGCTCTGATTCCCCGCCTCTGATTCCCCGCGTCTGATTCCCTGCCTGTGATTCCCCGCCTCTGATTCCCCATCTCTGATTCCCCACCTCTGATTCCCCGTGTCTGATTCCCTTCCTTTGATTCCCCGCCTCTGATTCCCCGCCTCTGATTCCCTGCCACTGATTCCCCGCCCCTGATTCCCCACCTCTGATTCTCCATATCTTATTCCCTGCCTCTGTTTCCCCCCCTCTGATTCCCAGCATCTGATTCCCCATATCTGATTCCCCGCCTCTGATTCCCCATATCTGATTCCCCGCCTCTATTTCCCCATATCTGCTTCGCCGCCTCTGATTCCCCAACTCTGATTCCCCGCCTCTGATTCCCCAGCTCTGATTTCCTGCCTCTGATTCCCGGCATCCGATTCCCTGCCTCTGATTCCCCGCCTCTGATTCCCCATCTCTGATTCCCCGCCTCTGATTCCCCGTGTCTGATTCCCTGCCTCTGATTCCCCGCCTCTGATTCCCCATATCTGATTCCCCGCCTCTGTTTTCCCGCCTCTGATTCCCTGCCTCTGATTCCCCATATCTGATTCCCCGCCTCTTATTCCCCAACTCTGATTCCCCGCCTCTGATTCCCCAGCTCTGAATCCCCGCCTCTGATTCCCCGCGTCTGATTCCCTGCCTCTGATTCCCCGCCTCTGATTCCCCATCTGTGATTCACAACCTCTCATGCCCCACCTCTGATTCCCCATATCTGATTCCCCGCCTCTGTTTCCCCGCCTCTGATTCCCCGCCTCTGATTCCCCATATCTGATTCCCCGCCTCTGATTGCCCACCTCTGATTCCCCGCGTCTGATTCCCTGCCTCTGATTCCCCGCCTCTGATTCCCCATCTCTGATTCACCACCTCTGATTCCCGGCCTCTGATTCCCCATCTCTGATTCCGCACATCCGATTCCCTGCCTATGATTCCCCACCTCTGATTCCCCGCCTCTGATTCCCCATATCTGATTCCCTGCCTCTGTTTCCCCGCCTCTGATTCCCCACCTCTGTTTCCCCATATCTGATTCCCCGCCTCTGATTCCCCAACTCTAATACCCCGCCTCTGATTCCCCAGCTCTGATTCCCCGCCTCTGATTCCCCGCATCTGATTCCCTGCCGCTGATTCCCCGCCTCTGATTCCGGCCTCTGATTCCCGGCCTCTGATTCCCTGCTTCTGATTCTGATTCCCTGCCTCTGATTCCCCATCTCTGATTCCGCACATCTGATTCCTTGCCTCTGATTCCCCACCTCTGATTCCCCATATCTGACTCCCCGCCTGGGTTTCCCCGCCTCTGATTCCCCGCCTCTGTTTCCCAATATCTAAGTCCCCGCCTCTGATTCCCCAAATCTGATTCCCCACCTCTGATTCCCCAGCTCTGATTCCCCGCCTCTGATTCCCCGCATCTGATTCCCTGCATCTGATTCCAAGCCTCTGATTCCCTGCCTCTGATTCCCAACCTCTGATTCCCCACCTCTGATTCCCCATATCTGATTCCCCGCCTCTGTTTCCCCGCCTCGGATTCCCCGCCTCTGTTTCCCCATATCTGATTCCCGGCCTCTGATTCCCCGCCTCTGATTCCCCGCCTCTGATTCCCTGCCTCTGATTCCCCATCTCCGATTCCGCACATCTGATTCCCTTCCTCTGATTCCCCGCCTCTGATTCCCCATATCTGATTCCCGCCTCTATTTCCCCATATCTGCTTCGCCGCCTCTGATTCCCCAACTCTGATTCCCCGCCTCTGATTCCCCAGCTCTGATTTCCCGCCTCTGATTCCCGGCATCCGATTCCCTGCCTCTGATTCCCCGCCTCTGATTCCCCATCTCTGATTCCCCGCCTCTGATTCCCCGTGTCTGATTCCCTGCCTCTGATTCCCCGCCTCTGATTCCCCATATCTGATTACCCGCCTCTGTTTTCCCGCCTCTGATTCCCTGCCTCTGATTCCCCATATCTGATTCCCCGCCTCTGATTCCCCAACTCTGATTCCCCGCCTCTGATTCCCCAGCTCTGAATCCCCGCCTCTGATTCCCCGCGTCTGATTCCCTGCCTCTGATTCCCCGCCTCTGATTCCCCATCTGTGATTCACAACCTCTGATGCCCCACCTCTGATTCCCCATATCTGATTCCCCGCCTCTGTTTCCCCGCCTCTGTTTCCCCGCCTCTGATTCCCCGCCTCTGATTCCCCATATCTGATTCCCCGCCTCTGATTGCCCACCTCTGATTCCCCGCGTCTGATTCCCTGCCTCTGATTCCCCGCCTCTGATTCCCCATCTCTGATTCACCACCTCTGATTCCCGGCCTCTGATTCCCCATCTCTGATTCCGCACATCCGATTCCCTGCCTATGATTCCCCACCTCTGATTCCCCGCCTCTGATTCCCCATATCTGATTCCCTGCCTCTGTTTCCCCGCCTCTGATTCCCCACCTCTGTTTCCCCATATCTGATTCCCCGCCTCTGATTCCCCAACTCTAATACCCCGCCTCTGATTCCCCAGCTCTGATTCCCCGCCTCTGATTCCCCGCATCTGATTCCCTGCCGCTGATTCCCCGACTCTGATTCCGGCCTCTGATTCCCGGCCTCTGATTCCCTGCTTCTGATTCTGATTCCCTGCCTCTGATTCCCCATCTCTGATTCCGCACATCTGAATCCTTGCCTCTGATTCCCCACCTCTGATTCCCCATATCTGATTCCCCGCCTGGGTTTCCCCGCCTCTGATTCCCCGCCTCTGTTTCCCAATATCTAAGACCCCGCCTCTGATTCCCCGCATCTGATTCCCTGCATCTGATTCCAAGCCTCTGATTCCCTGCCTCTGATTCCCAACCTCTGATTCCCCACCTCTGATTCCCCATATCTGATTCCCCGCCTCTGTTTCCCCGCCTCGGATTCCCCGCCTCTGTTTCCCCATATCTGATTCCCGGCCTCTGATTCCCCGCCTCTGATTCCCCACCTCTGATTCCCTGCCTCTGATTCCCCATCTCCGATTCCGCACATCTGATTCCCTTCCTCTGATTCCCCGCCTCTGATTCCCCGCCTCTGATTCCCTGCCTCTGATTCCCAACCTCGGATTCCCCACCTCTGATTCCCCATATCTGATTCCCCGCCTCTGTTTCCCCGCCTCTGTTTCCCCGCCTCTGATTCCCCGCCTCTGTTTCCCTATATCTAATTCCCCACCTCTGATTCCCCATATCTGATTCCCCGCCTCTGTTTCCCCGCCTCTGATTCCCCGCCTCTGATTCCCCATATCTGATTCCCTGCCTCTGATTCCCCAACTCTGATTCCCCGCCTCTGATTCCCCAGCTCTGAATCCCCGCCTCTGATTCGCCGCGTCTGATTCCCTGCCTCTGATTCCCCGCCTTGATTCCCCATCTCTGATTCACAACCTCTGATTCTCCACCTCTGATTCCCTATATTTGATTCCCCGCCTCTGTTTCCCAGCCTCTGATTCCCCGCCTCTGATTCCCCATATCTGATTCCCCGCCTCTGATTGCCCACCTCTGATTCCCCGCCTCTGATTCGCCAGCTCCGATTCCCCGCCTCTGATTCCCCGCATCTGATTCCCTGCCTCTGATTCCCCGCCTCTGATTCCCCAACTCTGATTCACCGCCTTTGATTCGCCACCTCTGATTCCCCATATCTGATTCCCCACCTCTGTTTCCCCGCCTCTGATTCCCCGCCTCTGATTCTCCATATCTCATTCCCCGCCTCTGAATCCCCATCTCTGATTCCCGGACTCTGATTCCCCACCTCTGATTCCCAGCCTCTTATTCCCAGCATCTGATTCCCGGCCTCTTATTCCCGGCCTCTGATTCCCCGCTTCTGATTCTGATTCCCTGCCTCTGATTCCCCATCTCTGATTCCGCACATCTGATTCCCTGCCTCTGATTCCCCACCTCTGATTCCCCATATCTGATTCCCCGCCTCTGTTTCACCGCCTCTGATTCCCCGCCTCTGTCTCCCTATATCTAATTCCCCACCTCTGATGCCCCAACTCTGATTCCCCGCCTCTGATTCCCCAGCTCTGATTCCCCACCTCTGATTCCCTGCATCCGATTCCCCATATCTGATTCCCCGCCTCTGTTTCCCCGCCTCTGATTCCCCGCCTCTGTTTCCCCATATCTGATTCCCCGCCTCTGATTCCCAACTATGATTCCCCGCCTCTGATTCCCCAGCTCTGATTCCCTGCCTCTGATTCCCCGCGTTCTATTCCCTGCCTCTGATTCCCCGCCTGTGATTCCCCCACTGATTCACCACCTCTGATTCCCCACCTCTGATTCCCCATATCTAATTCCCCGCCTCTGTTTTCCCGCCTCTGATTCCCCGCCTCTGTTTCCCCATATCTGATTCCCCGCCTCTGAATCCCCAACTCTGATTCCCTGCCTCAGATTCCCCAGCTCTGATTCCCCGCCTTTGATTCCCCCCGTCTGATTCCCAGCCTCTGAATCCCCGTGTCTGACTTCCTGCCTCTGATTCCCCGCCTCTGATTCCCCATCTCTGATTCACCGCCTCTGATTCCCCACCTCTGATTCCCCATCTCTGATTCCGCACATCCAATTCCCTGCCTCTGATTCCCCAACTCTGATTCCCCACCTCTGATTCCCCAGCTCTGATTCCCCGCCTCAGATTCCCCACGTCTGATTCCCTGCCTCTGATTCCCTGCCTCTGATTCCCTGCCTCTGATTCCCCATATCTGATTCCCCGCCTCTGATTCCCCAACTCTGATTCCCCGCTTCTGATTCCCCAGCTCTGAATCCCCGCCTCTGATTCCCCGCGTCTGATTCCCTGCCTCTGATTCCCCGCCTCTAATTCCCCATCTGTGATTCACAACCTCTGATGCCCCACCTCTGATTCCCCATATCTGATTCCCCGCCTGTTTCCCCGCCTCTGATTCCCCACCTCTGATTCCCCATATCTGATTCCCCGCCTCTGATTGCCCACCTCTGATTCCCCGCGTCTGATTCCCTGCCTCTGATTCCCCGCCTCTGATTCCCCATATCTGATTCACCACCTCTGATTCCCGGCCTCTGATTCCCCATCTCTGATTCCGCACATCCGATTCCCTGCCTATGATTCCCCACCTCTGATTCCCCGCCTCTGATTCCCCATATCTGATTCCCTGCCTCTGTTTCCCCGCCTCTGATTCCCCACCTCTGTTTCCCCATATCTGATTCCCCGCCTCTGGTTCCCCAACTCTAATACCCTGCCTCTGATTCCCCAGCTCTGATTCCCCGCCTCTGATTCCCCGCATCTGATTCCCTGCCTCTGATTCCCCGCCTCTGATTCCAGGCCTCTGATTCCCAGCATCTGATTCCGGCCTCTGATTCCTGGCCTCTGATTCCCTGCTTCTGATTCTGATTCCCTGCCTCTGATTCCCCATCTCTGATTCCGCACATCTGATTCCCTGCCTCTGATTCCCCACCTCTGATTCCAAATATCTGATTCCCCGCCTCTGTTTCCCCGCCTCTGATTCCCCGCCTCTGTTTCCCCATATCTGATTCCCCGCCTCTGATTCCCCAACTCTGATTCCCCTCCTGTAATTCGCCAGCTATGATTCCCCGCCTCTGATTCCCTGCGTCTGATTCCCTGCCTCTGATTCCCAGCCTCTGATTCCCCTTCTCTGATTCACCACCTCTGAATCCCCACCTCTGATTCCCCATCTCTGATTCCGCACATCCGATTCCCTGCCTCTGATTCCCCGCCTCTGATATCCCGCCTCTGATTCGCAACTTCTAATTCCCCACCTCTGATTTCCCATATCTGATTCCCCGCCTCTGTTTCCCTGCCTCTGATTCCCGGCCTCTGTTTCCCCATATCTGATTCCCCTCCTCTGATTCCCCAACTCTGATTCCCCACCTCTGATTCCCCAGCTTTGATTCCCCGCCTTTTATTCCCGGCCTCTGATTCCCTGCCACTGATTCCCCGCCTCTGATTCCCCACCTCTGATTCCCCATATCTGATTCCCCGCCTCTGTTTCCCCACCTCTGATTCCCGGCCTCTTATTCCCAGCATCTGATTCCCGGCCTCTGATTCCCTGCCTCTGATTCCCCGCCTCTGATTCCCCATCTCTGATTCCCCGCCTCTGATTCCCCGTGTCTGATTCCCTGCCTCTGATTCCCCGTCTCTGATTCCCCGCGTCTGATTCCCTGCCACTGATTCCCTGCCCCTGATTCCCCACCTCTGATTCCCCATATCTGATTCCCCGCCTCTGTTTCCCCAACTCTGATTCCCTTCCTCTAATTCGCCAGCTATGATTCCCCGCCTCTGATTCCCTGCCACTGATTCCCTGCCCCTGATTCCCCACCTCTGATTCCCCATATCTGACTCCCCGCCTCTGTTTCCCCAACTCTGATTCCCCTCCTCTAATTCGCCAGCTATGATTCCCCGCCTCTGATTCCCTGCGTCTGATTCCCTGCCTCTGATTCCCAGCCTCTGATTCCCCTTCTCTGATTCACCACCTCTGAATCCCCACCTCTGATTCCCCATCTCTGATTCCGCACATCCGATTCCCTGCCTCTGATTCCCCGCCTCTGATTCCCCGCCTCTGATTCCCCGCCTCTGATTCCCCGCGTCTGATTCCCTGCCACTGATTCCCTGCCCCTGATTCCCCACCTCTGATTCCCCATATCTGATTCCCCGCCTCTGTTTCCCCACCTCTGATTCCCCGCCTCTGTTTCCCCATATCTGATTCCCCGCCTCTGATTCCCCAACTCTGATTCCCCTCCTCTAATTCGCCAGCTATGATTCCCCGCCTCTGATTCCCTGCATCTGATTCCCTGCCTCTGATTCCCAGCCTCTGATTCCCCTTCTCTGATTCACCACCTCTGAATCCCCACCTCTGATTCCCCATCTCTGATTCCGCACATCCGATTCCCTGCCTCTGATTCCCCGCCTTTTATTCCCGGCCTCTGATTCCCTGCCACTGATTCCCTGCTTCTGATTCTGATTCCCTGCCTCTGATTCCCCATCTCTGATTCCGCACATCTGATTCCGTGCCTCTGATTCCCCACCTCTGATTCCCCATATCTGATTCCCCGCCTCTGTTTCCCCGCCTCTGATTCCCCGCCTCTGTTTCCCGATATCTGATTCCCCGCCTCTGATTCCCCAACTCTGATTCCCCTCCTCTAATTCGCCAGCTATGATTCCCCGCCTCTGATTCCCTGCGTCTGATTCCCTGCCTCTGATTCCCAGCCTCTGATTCCCCTTCTATGATTCACCACCTCTGAATCCCCACCTCTGATTCCCCATCTCTGATTCCGCACATCCGATTCCCTGCCTCTGATTCCCAGCCTCTGATTCCCCGCCTCTGATTCGCAACCTCTAATTCCCCACCTCTGATTCCCCATATCTGATTCCCCGCCTCTGTTTCCCTGCCTCTGATTCCCGGCCTCTGTTTCCCCATATCTGATTCCCCTCCTCTGATTCCCCAACTCTGATTCCCCGCCTCTGATTCCCCAGCTCTGATTCCCCGCCTTTTATTCCCGGCCTCTGATTCCCTGCCACTGATTCCCCGCCCCTGATTCCCCACCTCTGATTCCCCATATCTGATTCCCCGCCTCTGTTTCCCCAGCTCTGATTCCCCACCTCTGATTCCCCAGCTCTGATTCCCTGCCACTGATTCCCCGCCCCTGATTCCCCACCTCTGATTCCCCATATCTGATTCCCCGCCTCTGTTTCCCCAGCTCTGATTCCCTGCCTCTGATTCCCTGCCCTGATTCCCCATCTCTGTTTCACCGCCTTTGATTCGCCACCTCTGATTCCCCATATCTGATTCCCCGCCTCTGTTTCCCCGCCTCTGATTCCCTGCCTCTGATTCCCAACCTCTGATTCCACACCTCTGATTCCCCATATCTGATTCCCTGCCTCTATTTCCCCATAACTGATTCCCCGCCTCTGATTCCCCAACTCTGATTCCCCGCCTCTGATTCCCCAACTCTGATTCCCCGCCTCTAATTCCCGGCGTCCGATTCCCTGCCTCTGATTCCCCGCCTCTGATTCGCCATCTCTGATTCCCCGCCTCTGATTCCCCGTGTCTGATTCCCTGCCTCTGATTCCCCGCCTCAGATTCCCCGCCTCTGATTCCCTGCCACTGATTCCCTGCCCCTGATTCCCCACCTCTGATTCCCCATATCTGATTCCCCGCCTCTGTTTCCCCGCCTCTGATTCCCCGCCTCTGATTCCCCATATCTGATTCCCTGCCTCTGATCCACAACTCTGATTCCCCGCCTCTGATTCCCCAGCTCTGAAACCCCGCCTCTGATTCCCCGCATCTGATTCCCTCCCTCTGATTCCCCGCCTTGATTCCCCATCTCTGATTCACAACCTCTGATTCCCCACCTCTGATTCCCCATATCTGATTCCCCACCTCTGTTTCCCCGCCTCTGATTCCCCGCCTCTGATTCCCCATATCTGATTCCCCGGCTCTGATTGCCCACCTCTGATTCCCCGCCTCTGATTCGCCAGCTCTGTTTCCCCGCCTCTGAATCCCCGCATCTGATTCCCTGCCTCTGATTCCCCGCCTCTGATTCCCCATCTCTGATTCACCGCCTTTGATTCCCCACCTCTGATTCTCCATATCTGATTCCCCACCTCTGTTTCCCCGCCTCTGATTCCCCGCCTCTGATTCTCCATATCTCATTCCCCGCCTCTGAATCCCCATCTCTGATTCCCGGACTCTGATTCCCCACCTCTGATTCCCGGCCTCTTATTCCCAGCATCTGATTCCCGGCCTCTGATTCCCGGCCTCTGATTCCCCGCTTCTGATTCTGATTCCCTGCCTCTGATTCCCCATCTCTGATTCCGCACATCTGATTCCCTGCCTCTGATTCCCCACCTCTGATTCCCCATATCTGATTCCCCGCCTCTGTTTCCCCGCCTCTGATTCCCCGCCTCTGTTTCCCCATATCTAATTCCCCACCTCTGATGCCCCAACTCTGATTCCCCGCCTCTGATTCCCCAGCTCTGATTCCCCGCCTCTGATTCCCCGCAACCGATTCCCCATGTCTGATTCCCCGCCTCTGTTTCCCCGCCTCTGATTCCCCGCCTCTGTTTCCCCATATCTGATTCCCCGCCTCTGATTCCCCAGCTCTGATTCCCTGCCTCTGATTCCCCGCGTTCTATTCGCTGCCTCTGATTCCCCTCCTGATATTCCCCATCTCTGATTCACCACCTCTGATTCCCCACCACTGATTCCCCATATCTAATTCCCCGCCTCTGCTTGCCCGCCTCTCATTCCCCGCCTCTGTTTCCCCATATCTGATTCCCCGCCTCTGAATCCCCAACTCTGATTCCCTGCCTCTGATTCACCAGCTCTGATTCCCCGCCTTTGATTCCCCCCGTCTGATTCCCAGCCTCTGAATCCCCTTCTGATTTCTTGCCTCTGATTCCCCGCCTCTGATTCCCCATCTCTGATTCACTGCCTCTGATTCCCCACATCTGATTCCCCATCTCTGATTCCGCACAACCGATTCCCTGCCTCTGATTCCCCGACTCTGATTCCACACCTCTGATTCCCCAGCTCTGATTCCCCGCCCCTGATTCCCCGCGTCTGATTCCCTGCCTGTGATTCCCCGCCTCTGATTCCCCATCTCTGATTCCCCACCTCTGATTCCCCGTGTCTGATTCCCTTCCTTTGATTCCCCGCCTCTGATTCCCCGCCTCTGATTCCCTGCCACTGATTCCCCGCCCCTGATTCCCCACCTCTGATTCTCCATATCTTATTCCCCGCCTCTGTTTCCCCCCCTCTGATTCCCAGCCTCTGATTCCCCATATCTGATTCCCCGCCTCTGATTCCCCATATCTGATTCCCCGCCTCTATTTCCCCATATCTGCTTCGCCGCCTCTGATTCCCCAACTCTGATTCAACTCCTCTGATTCCCCAGCTCTTATTTCCCGCCTCTGATTCCCGGCATCCGATTCCCTGCCTCTGATTTCCCGCCTCTGATTCCCCATCTCTGATTCCCCGCCTCTGATTCCCCGTGTCTGATTCCCTGCCTCTGATTCCCCGCCTCTGATTCCCCATATCTGATTCCCCGCCTCTGTTTTCCCGCCTCTGATTCCCTGCCTCTGATTCCCCATATCTGATTCCCCGCCTCTGATTCCCCAACTCTGATTCCCCGCCTCTGATTCCCCAGCTCTGAATCCCCGCCTCTGATACCCCGCGTCTGATTCCCTGCCTCTGCTTCCCCGCCTCTGATTCCCCATCTGTGATTCACAACCTCTGATGCCCCACCTCTGATTCCCCATATCTGATTCCCCGCCTCTGTTTCCCCGCCTCTGATTCCCCGCCTCTGATTCCCCATATCTGATTCCCCGCCTCTGATTGCCCACCTCTGATTCCCCGCATCTGATTCCCTGCCTCTGATTCCCCGCCTCTGATTCCCCATCTCTGATTCACCACCTCTGATTCCCGGCCTCTGATTCCCCATCTCTGATTCCGCACATCCGATTCCCTGCCTATGATTCCCCACCTCTGATTCCCCGCCTCTGATTCCCCATATCTGATTCCCTGCCTCTGTTTCCCCACATCTGATTCCCCACCTCTGTTTCCCCATATCTGATTCCCCGCCTCGGATTCCCCAACTCTAATACCCCGCCTCTGATTCCCCAGCTCTGATTCCCCGCCTCTGATTCCCCGCATCTGATTCCCTGCCGCTGATTCCCCGCCTCTGATTCCGGCCTCTGATTCCCGGCCTCTGATTCCCTGCTTCTGATTCTGATTCCCTGCCTCTGATTCCCCATCTCTGATTCCGCACATCTGATTCCTTGCCTCTGATTCCCCACCTCTGATTCCCCATATCTGATTCCCCGCCTGGGTTTCCCCGCCTCTGATTCCCCGCCTCTGTTTCCCAATATCTAAGTCCCCGCCTCTGATTCCCCAAATCTGATTCCCCACCTCTGATTCCCCAGCTCTGATTCCCCGCCTCTGATTCCCCGCATCTGATTCCCTGCATCTGATTCCAAGCCTCTGATTCCCTGCCTCTGATTCCCAACCTCTGATTCCCCACCTCTGATTCCCCATATCTGATTCCCCGCCTCTGTTTCCCCGCCTCGGATTCCCCGCCTCTGTTTCCCCATATCTGATTCCCGGCCTCTGATTCCCCGCCTCTGATTCCCCGCCTCTGATTCCCTGCCTCTGATTCCCCATCTCCGATTCCGCACATCTGATTCCCTTCCTCTGATTCCCCGCCTCTGATTCCCCGCCTCTGATTCCCTGCCTCTGATTCCCAACCTCGGATTCCCCACCTCTGATTCCCCATATCTGATTCCCCGCCTCTGTTTCCCCGCCTCTGTTTCCCCGCCTCTGATTCCCCGCCTCTGTTTCCCTATATCTAATTCCCCACCTCTGATGCCCCAACTCTGATTCCCCGCCTCTGATTCCCCAGCTCTGATTCCCCGCCTCTGATTCCCTGCATCCGATTCCCCATATCTGATTCCCCGCCTCTGTTTCCCCGCCACTGATTCCCCGCCTCTGTTTCCCCATATCTGATTCCCCGCCTCTGATTCCCAACTATGATTCCCCGCCTCTGATTCCCCAGCTCTGATTCCCTGCCTCTGATTCCCCGCGTTCTTTTCCCTGCCTCTGATTCCCCGCCTGTGATTCCCCATCACTGATTCACCACCTCTGATTCCCCACCTCTGATTCCCCATATCTAATTCCCCGCCTCTGTTTTCCCGCCTCTGATTCCCCGCCTCTGTTTCCCCATATCTGATTCCCCGCCTCTGAATCCCCAACTCTGATTCCCTGCCTCAGATTCCCCAGCTCTGATTCCCCGCCTTTGATTCCCCCCGTCTGATTCCCAGCCTCTGAATCCCCGTGTCTGATTTCCTGCCTCTGATTCCCCGCCTCTGATTCCCCATCTCTGATTCACCGCCTTTGATTCCCCACCTCTGATTCCCCATCTCTGATTCCGCACATCCAATTCCCTGTCTCTGATTCCCCAACTCTGATTCCCCACCTCTGATTCCCCAGCTCTGATTTCCCGCCTCAGATTCCCCGCGTCTGATTCCCTGCCTCTGATTCCCCGCCTCTGATTCCCTGCCTCTGATTCCCCATATCTGATTCCCCGCCTCTGATTCCCCAACTCTGATTCCCCGCTTCTGATTCCCCAGCTCTGAATCCCCGCCTCTGATTCCCCGCGTCTGATTCCCCGCCTCTGATTCCCCGCCTCTAATTCCCCATCTGTGATTCACAACCTCTGATGCCCCACCTCTGATTCCCCATATCTGATTCCCCGCCTCTGTTTCCCCGCCTCTGATTCCCCGCCTCTGATTCCCCATATCTGATTCCCCGCCTCTGATTGCCCACCTCTGATTCCCCGCGTCTGATTCCCTGCCTCTGATTCCCCGCCTCTGATTCCCCATATCTGATTCACCACCTCTGATTCCCGGCCTCTGATTCCCCATCTCTGATTCCGCACATCCGATTCCCTGCCTATGATTCCCCACCTCTGATTCCCCGCCTCTGATTCCCCATATCTGATTCCCTGCCTCTGTTTCTCCGCCTCTGATTCCCCACCTCTGTTTCCCCATATCTGATTCCCCGCCTCTGATTCCCCAACTCTAATACCCTGCCTCTGATTCCCCAGCTCTGATTCCCCGCCTCTGATTCCCCGCATCTGATTCTGATTCCCTGCCTCTGATTCCCCATCTCTGATTCTGCACATCTGATTCCCTGCCTCTGATTCCCCACCTCTGATTCCCCATATCTGATTCCCCGCCTCTGTTTCATCGCCTCTGATTCACCGCCTCTGTTTCCCCATATCTAATTCCCCACCTCTGATGCCCCAACTCTGATTCCCCGCCTCTGATTCCCCAGCTCTGATTCCCCGCCTCTGATTCCCCGCAACCGATTCCCCATGTCTGATTCCCCGCCTCTGTTTTCCCGCCTCTGATTCCCCGCCTCTGTTTCCCCATATCTGATTCCCCGCCTCTGATTCCCCAGCTCTGATTCCCTGCCTCTGATTCCCCGCGTTCTATTCGCTGCCTCTGATTCCCCTCCTGTGATTCCCCATCTCTGATTCACCACCTCTGATTCCCCACCTCTGATTCCCCATATCTAATTCCCCACCTCTGCTTGCCCGCCTCTCATTACCCGCCTCTGTTTCCCCATATCTGATTCCCCGCCTCTGAATCCCCAACTCTGATTCCCTGCCTCTGATTCACCAGCTCTGATTCCCCGCCTTTGATTCCCCCCGTCTGATTCCCAGCCTCTGAATCCCCGTCTGATTTCTTGCCTCTGATTCCCCGCCTCTGATTCCCCATCTCTGATTCACTGCCTCTGATTCCCCACATCTGATTCCCCATCTCTGATTCCGCACAACCGATTCCCTGCCTCTGATTCCCCGACTCTGATTCCACACCTCTGATTCCCCAGCTCTGATTCACCGCCTCTGATTCCCCGCGTCTGATTCCCTGCCTGTGATTCCCCGCCTCTGATTCCCCATCTCTGATTCCCCACCTCTGATTCCCCGTGTCTGATTCCCTTCCTTTGATTCCCCGCCTCTGATTCTCTGCCTCTGATTCCCTGCCACTGATTCCCCGCCCCTGATTCCCCACCTCTGATTCTCCATATCTTATTCCCCGCCTCTGTTTCCCCCCCTCTGATTCCCAGCCTCTGATTCCCCATATCTGATTCCCCGCCTCTGATTCCCCATATCTGATTCCCCGCCTCTATTTCCCCATATCTGCTTCGCCGCCTCTGATTCCCCAACTCTGATTCCCCGCCTCTGATTCCCCAGCTCTGATTTCCCGCCTCTGATTCCCGGCATCCGATTCCCTGCCTCTGATTCCCCGCCTCTGATTCCCCATCTCTGATTCCCCGCCTCCGATTCCCCGTGTCTGATTCCCTGCCTCTGATTCCCCGCCTCTGATTCCCCATATCTGATTCCCCGCCTCTGTTTTCCCGCCTCTGATTCCCTGCCTCTGATTCCCCATATCTGATTCCCCGCCTCTGATTCCCCAACTCTGATTCCCCGCCTCTGATTCCCCAGCTCTGAATCCCCGCCTCTGATTCCCCGCGTCTGATTCCCCCTCTGTGATTCACAACCTCTGATTCCCCGCCTCTGATTCCCCAGCTCTGAATCCCCGCCTCTGATTCCCCGCCTCTGATTCCCCATCTGTGATTCACAACCTCTGATGCCCCACCTCTGATTCCCCATATCTGATTCCCCGCCTCTGTTTCCCCGCCTCTGATTCCCCGCCTCTGATTCCCCATATCTGATTCCCCGCCTCTGATTGCCCACCTCTGATTCCCCGCGTCTGATTCCCTGCCTCTGATTCCCCGCCTCTGATTCCCCATCTCTGATTCACCACCTCTGATTCCCGGCCTCTGATTCCCCATCTCTGATTCCGCACATCCGATTCCCTGCCTATGATTCACCACCTCTGATTCCCCGCCTCTGATTCCCCATATCTGATTCCCTGCCTCTGTTTCCCCGCCTCTGATTCCCCACCTCTGTTTCCCCATATCTGATTCCCCGCCTCTGATTCCCCAACTCTAATACCCCGCCTCTGATTCCCCAGCTCTGATTCCCCGCCTCTGATTCCCCGCATCTGATTCCCTGCCGCTGATTCCCCGCCTCTGATTCCGGCCTCTGATTCCCGGCCTCTGATTCCCTGCTTCTGATTCTGATTCCCTGCCTCTGATTCCCCATCTCTGATTCCGCACATCTGAATCCTTGCCTCTGATTCCCCACCTCTGATTCCCCATATCTGATTCCCCGCCTGGGTTTCCCCGCCTCTGATTCCCCGCCTCTGTTTCCCAATATCTAAGACCCCGCCTCTGATTCCCCAAATCTGATTCCCCACCTCTGATTCCCCACCTCTGATTCCCCGCCTCTGATTCCCCGCATCTGATTCCCTGCATCTGATTCCAAGCCTCTGATTCCCTGCCTCTGATTCCCAACCTCTGATTCCCCACCTCTGATTCCCCATATCTGATTCCCCGCCTCTGTTTCCCCGCCTCGGATTCCCCGCCTCTGTTTCCCCATATCTGATTCCCGGCCTCTGATTCCCCGCCTCTGATTCCCCGCCTCTGATTCCCTGCCTCTGATTCCCCATCTCCGATTCCGCACATCTGATTCCCTTCCTCTGATTCCCCGCCTCTGATTCCCCGCCTCTGATTCCCTGCCTCTGATTCCCAACCTCGGATTCCCCACCTCTGATTCCCCATATCTGATTCCCCACCTCTGTTACCCCGCCTCTGTTTCCCCGCCTCTGATTCCCCGCCTCTGTTTCCCTATATCTAATTCCCCACCTCTGATTCCCCATATCTGATTCCCCGCCTCTGTTTCCCCGCCTCTGATTCCCCGCCTCTGATTCCCCATATCTGATTCCCTGCCTCTGATTCCCCAACTCTGATTCCCCGCCTCTGATTCCACAGCTCTGAATCCCTATATTTGATTCCCCGCCTCTGTTTCCCCGCCTCTGATTCCCCGCCTCTGATTCCCCATATCTGATTCCCCGCCTCTGATTGCCCACCTCTGATTCCCCGCCTCTGATTCGCCAGCTCCGATTCCCCGCCTCTGATTCCCCGCATCTGATTCCCTGCCTCTGATTCCCCGCCTCTGATTCCCCATCTCTGATTCACCGCCTTTGATTCGCCACCTCTGATTCCCCATATCTGATTCCCCACCTCTGTTTCCCCGCCTCTGATTCCCCGCCTCTGATTCTCCATATCTCATTCCCCGCCTCTGAATCCCCATCTCTGATTCCCGGACTCTGATTCCCCACCTCTGATTCCCGGCCTCTTATTCCCAGCATCTGATTCCCGGCCTCTTATTCCCGGCCTCTGATTCCCCGCTTCTGATTCTGATTCCCTGCCTCTGATTCCCCATCTCTGATTCCGCACATCTGATTCCCTGCCTCTGATTCCCCACCTCTGATTCCCCATATCTGATTCCCCGCCTCTGTTTCATTGCCTCTGATTCCCCGCCTCTGTTTCCCTATATCTAATTCCCCACCTCTGATGCCCCAACTCTGATTCCCCGCCTCTGATTCCCCAGCTCTGATTCCCCGCCTCTGATTCCCTGCATCCGATTCCCCATATCTGATTCCCCGCCTCTGTTTCCCCGCCTCTGATTCCCCGCCTCTGTTTCCCCATATCTGATTCCCCGCCTCTGATTCCCAACTATGATTCCCAGCCTCTGATTCCCCAGCTCTGATTCCCTGCCTCTGATTCCCCGCGTTCTATTCCCTGCCTCTGATTCCCCGCCTGTGATTCCCCCACTGATTCACCACCTCTGATTCCCCACCTCTGATTCCCCATATCTAATTCCCCGCCTCTGTTTTCCCGCCTCTGATTCCCCGCCTCTGTTTCCCCATATCTGATTCACCGCCTCTGAATCCACAACTCTGATTCCCTGCCTCAGATTCCCCAGCTCTGATTCCCCGCCTTTGATTCCCCCCGTCTGATTCCCAGCCTCTGAATCCCCGTGTCTGATTTCCTGCCTCTGATTCCCCGCCTCTGATTCCCCATCTCTGATTCACCGCCTCTGATTCCCCACCTCTGATTCCCCATCTCTGATTCCGCACATCCAATTCCCTGCCTCTGATTCCCCAACTCTGATTCCCCACCTCTGATTCCCCAGCTCTGATTCCCCGCCTCAGATTCCCCACGTCTGATTCCCTGCCTCTGATTCCCCGCCTCTGATTCCCTGACTCTGATTCCCCATATCTGATTCCCCGCCTCTGATTCCCCAACTCTGATTCCCCGCTTCTGATTCCCCAGCTCTGAATCCCCGCCTCTGATTCCCCGCGTCTGATTCCCTGCCTCTGATTCCCCGCCTCTAATTCCCCATCTGTGATTCACAACCTCTGATGCCCCACCTCTGATTCCCCATATCTGATTCCCCGCCTGTTTCCCCGCCTCTGATTCCCCACCTCTGATTCCCCATATCTGATTCCCCGCCTCTGATTGCCCACCTCTGATTCCCCGCGTCTGATTCCCTGCCTCTGATTCCCCGCCTCTGATTCCCCATATCTGATTCACCACCTCTGATTCCCGGCCTCTGATTCCCCATCTCTGATTCCGCACATCCGATTCCCTGCCTATGATTCCCCACCTCTGATTCCCCGCCTCTGATTCCCCATATCTGATTCCCTGCCTCTGTTTCCCCGCCTCTGATTCCCCACCTCTGTTTCCCCTATCTGATTCCCCGCCTCTGGTTCCCCAACTCTAATACCCTGCCTCTGATTCCCCAGCTCTGATTCCCCGCCTCTGTTTCCCCGCATCTGATTCCCTGCCTCTGATTCCCCGCCTCTGATTCCAGGCCTCTGATTCCCAGCATCTGATTCCGGCCTCTGATTCCTGGCCTCTGATTCCCTGCTTCTGATTCTGATTCCCTGCCTCTGATTCCCCATCTCTGATTCCGCACATCTGATTCCCTGCCTCTGATTCCCCACCTCTGATTCCCCATATCTGATTCCCCGCCTCTGTTTCCCCGCCTCTGATTCCCCGCCTCTGTTTCCCCATATCTGATTCCCCGCCTCTGATTCCCCAACTCTGATTCCCCTCCTGTAATTCGCCAGCTATGATTCCCCGCCTCTGATTCCCTGCGTCTGATTCCCTGCCTCTGATTCCCAGCCTCTGATTCCCCTTCTCTGATTCACCACCTCTGAATCCCCACCTCTGATTCCCCATCTCTGATTCCGCACATCCGATTCCCTGCCTCTGATTCCCCGCCTCTGATATCCCGCCTCTGATTCGCAACCTCTAATTCCCCACCTCTGATTTCCCATATCTGATTCCCCGCCTCTGTTTCCCTGCCTCTGATTCCCGGCCTCTGTTTCCCCATATCTGATTCCCCTCCTCTGATTCCCCAACTCTGATTCCCCACCTCTGATTCCCCAGCTTTGATTCCCCGCCTTTTATTCCCGGCCTCTGATTCCCTGCCACTGATTCCCCGCCTCTGATTCCCCACCTCTGATTCCCCATATCTGATTCCCCGCCTCTGTTTCCCCACCTCTGATTCCCGGCCTCTTATTCCCAGCATCTGATTCCCGGCCTCTGATTCCCTGCCTCTGATTCCCCGCCTCTGATTCCCCATCTCTGATTCCCCGCCTCTGATTCCCCGTGTCTGATTCCCTGCCTCTGATTCCCCGTCTCTGATTCCCCGCGTCTGATTCCCTGCCACTGATTCCCTGCCCCTGATTCCCCACCTCTGATTCCCCATATCTGATTCCCCGCCTCTGTTTCCCCAACTCTGATTCCCTTCCTCTAATTCGCCAGCTATGATTCCCCGCCTCTGATTCCCTGCCACTGATTCCCTGCCCCTGATTCCCCACCTCTGATTCCCCATATCTGACTCCCCGCCTCTGTTTCCCCAACTCTGATTCCCCTCCTCTAATTCGCCAGCTATGATTCCCCGCCTCTGATTCCCTGCGTCTGATTCCCTGCCTCTGATTCCCAGCCTCTGTTTCCCCTTCTCTGATTCACCACCTTTGAATCCCCACCTCTGATTCCCCATCTCTGATTCCGCACATCCGATTCCCTGCCTCTGATTCCCCGCCTCTGATTCCCCGCCTCTGATTCCCCGCCTCTGATTCCCCGCGTCTGATTCCCTGCCACTGATTCCCTGCCCCTGATTCCCCACCTCTGATTCCCCATATCTGATTCCCCGCCTCTGTTTCCCCACCTCTGATTCCCCGCCTCTGTTTCCCCATATCTGATTCCCCGCCTCTGATTCCCCAACTCTGATTCCCCTCCTCTAATTCGCCAGCTATGATTCCCCGCCTCTGATTCCCTGCATCTGATTCCCTGCCTCTGATTCCCAGCCTCTGATTCCCCTTCTCTGATTCACCACCTCTGAATCCCCACCTCTGATTCCCCATCTCTGATTCCGCACATCCGATTCCCTGCCTCTGATTCCCCGCCTTTTATTCCCGGCCTCTGATTCCCTGCCACTGATTCCCTGCTTCTGATTCTGATTCCCTGCCTCTGATTCCCCATCTCTGATTCCGCACATCTGATTCCGTGCCTCTGATTCCCCACCTCTGATTCCCCATATCTGATTCCCCGCCTCTGTTTCCCCGCCTCTGATTCCCCGCCTCTGTTTCCCGATATCTGATTCCCCGCCTCTGATTCCCCAACTCTGATTCCCCTCCTCTAATTCGCCAGCTATGATTCCCCGCCTCTGATTCCCTGCGTCTGTTTCCCTGCCTCTGATTCCCAGCCTCTGATTCCCCTTCTCTGATTCACCACCTCTGAATCCCCACCTCTGATTCCCCATCTCTGATTCCGCACATCCGATTCCCTGCCTCTGATTCCCAGCCTCTGATTCCCCGCCTCTGATTCGCAACCTCTAATTCCCCACCTCTGATTCCCCATATCTGATTCCCCGCCTCTGTTTCCCTGCCTCTGATTCCCGGCCTCTGTTTTCCCATATCTGATTCCCCTCCTCTGATTCCCCAGCTCTGATTCCCCGCCTTTTATTCCCGGCCTCTGATTCCCTGCCACTGATTCCCCGCCCCTGATTCCCCACCTCTGATTCCCCATATCTGATTCCCCGCCTCTGTTTCCCCAGCTCTGATTCCCCACCTCTGATTCCCCAGCTCTGATTCCCTGCCACTGATTCCCCGCCCCTGATTCCCCACCTCTGATTCCCCATATCTGATTCCCCGCCTCTGTTTCCCCAGCTCTGATTCCCTGCCTCTGATTCCCTGCCCTGATTCCCCATCTCTGTTTCACCGCCTTTGATTCGCCACCTCTGATTCCCCATATCTGATTCCCCGCCTCTGTTTCCCCGCCTCTGATTCCCTGCCTCTGATTCCCAACCTCTGATTCCACACCTCTGATTCCCCATATCTGATTCCCTGCCTCTATTTCCCCATAACTGATTCCCCGCCTCTGATTCCCCAACTCTGATTCCCCGCCTCTGATTCCCCAACTCTGATTCCCCGCCTCTGATTCCCGGCGTCCGATTCCCTGCCTCTGATTCCCCGCCTCTGATTCGCCATCTCTGATTCCCCGCCTCTGATTCCCCGTGTCTGATTCCCTGCCTCTGATTCCCCGCCTCAGATTCCCCGCCTCTGATTCCCTGCCACTGATTCCCTGCCCCTGATTCCCCACCTCTGATTCCCCATATCTGATTCCCCGCCTCTGTATCCCCGCCTCTGATTCCCCGCCTCTGATTCCCCGCCTCTGATTCCCCATATCTGATTCCCTGCCTCTGATTCCACAACTCTGATTCCCCGCCTCTGATTCCCCAGCTCTGAAACCCCGCCTCTGATTCCCCGCATCTGATTCCCTCCCTCTGATTCCCCGCCTTGATTCCCCATCTCTGATTCACAACCTCTGATTGCCCACCTTTGATTCCCCGCCTCTGATTCGCCAGCTCTGTTTCCCCGCCTCTGAATCCCCGCATCTGATTCCCTGCATCTGATTCCCCGCCTCTGATTCCCCATCTCTGATTCACCGCCTTTGATTCCCCACCTCTGATTCTCCATATCTGATTCCCCACCTCTGTTTCCCCGCCTCTGATTCCCCGCCTCTGATTCTCCATATCTCATTCCCCGCCTCTGAATCCCCATCTCTGATTCCCGGACTCTGATTCCCCACCTCTGATTCCCGGCCTCTTATTCCCAGCATCTGATTCCCGGCCTCTGATTCCCGGCCTCTGATTCCCCGCTTCTGATTCTGATTCCCTGCCTCTGATTCCCCATCTCTGATTCCGCACATCTGATTCCCTGCCTCTGATTCCCCACCTCTGATTCCCCATATCTGATTCCCCGCCTCTGTTTCCCCGCCTCTGATTCCCCGCCTCTGTTTCCCCATATCTAATTCCCCACCTCTGATGCCCCAACTCTGATTCCCCGCCTCTGATTCCCCAGCTCTGATTCCGCGCCTCTGATTCCCCGCAACCGATTCCCCATGTCTGATTCCCCGCCTCTGTTTCCCCGCCTCTGATTCCCCGCCTCTGTTTCCCCATATCTGATTCCCCGCCTCTGATTCCCCAGCTCTGATTCCCTGCCTCTGATTCCCCGCGTTCTATTCGCTGCCTCTGATTCCCCTCCTGATATTCCCCATCTCTGATTCACCACCTCTGATTCCCCACCACTGATTCCCCATATCTAATTCCCCGCCTCTGCTTGCCCGCCTCTCATTCCCCGCCTCTGTTTCCCCATATCTGATTCCCCGCCTCTGAATCCCCAACTCTGATTCCCTGCCTCTGATTCACCAGCTCTGATTCCCCGCCTTTGATTCCCCCCGTCTGATTCCCAGCCTCTGAATCCCCGTCTGATTTCTTGCCTCTGATTCCCCGCCTCTGATTCTCCATCTCTGATTCACTGCCTCTGATTCCCCACATCTGATTCCCCATCTCTGATTCCGCACAACCGATTCCCTGCCTCTGATTCCCCGACTCTGATTCCACACCTCTGATTCCCCAGCTCTGATTCCCCGCCTCTGATTCCCCGCGTCTGATTCCCTGCCTGTGATTCCCCGCCTCTGATTCCCCATCTCTGATTCCCCACCTCTGATTCCCCGTGTCTGATTCCCTTCCTTTGATTCCCCGCCTCTGATTCCCCGCCTCTGATTCCCTGCCACTGATTCCCCGCCCCTGATTCCCCACCTCTGATTCTCCATATCTTATTCCCCGCCTCTGTTTCCCCCCCTCTGATTCCCAGCCTCTGATTCCCCATATCTGATTCCCCGCCTCTGATTCCCCATATCTGATTCCCCGCCTCTATTTCCCCATATCTGCTTCGCCGCCTCTGATTCCCCAACTCTGATTCCCCGCCTCTGATTCCCCAGCTCTGATTTCCCGCCTCTGATTCCCGGCATCCGATTCCCTGCCTCTGATTCCCCGCCTCTGATTCCCCATCTCTGATTCCCCGCCTCTGATTCCCCGTGTCTGATTCCCTGCCTCTGATTCCCCGCCTCTGATTCCCCATATCTGATTCCCCGCCTCTGTTTTCCCGCCTCTGATTCCCTGCCTCTGATTCCCCATATCTGATTCCCCGCCTCTGATTCCCCAACTCTGATTCCCCGCCTCTGATTCCCCAGCTCTGAATCCCCGCCTCTGATTCCCCGCGTCTGATTCCCTGCCTCTGATTCCCCGCCTCTGATTCCCCATCTGTGATACACAACCTCTGATGCCCCACCTCTGATTCCCCATATCTGATTCCCCGCCTCTGTTTCCCCGCCTCTGATTCCCCGCCTCTGATTCCCCATATCTGATTCCCCGCCTCTGATTGCCCACCTCTGATTCCCCGCGTCTGATTCCCTGCCTCTGATTCCCCGCCTCTGATTCCCCATCTCTGATTCACCACCTCTGATTCCCGGTCTCTGATTCCCCATCTCTGATTCCGCACATCCGATTCCCTGCCTATGATTCCCCACCTCTGATTCCCCGCCTCTGATTCCCCATATCTGATTCCCTGCCTCTGTTTCCCCGCCTCTGATTCCCCACCTCTGTTTCCCCATATCTGATTCCCCGCCTCTGATTCCCCAACTCTAATACCCCGCCTCTGATTCCCCAGCTCTGATTCCCCGCCTCTGATTCCCCGCATCTGATTCCCTGCCGCTGATTCCCCGCCTCTGATTCCGGCCTCTGATTCCCGGCCTCTGATTCCCTGCTTCTGATTCTGATTCCCTGCCTCTGATTCCCCATCTCTGATTCCGCACATCTGATTCCTTGCCTCTGATTCCCCACCTCTGATTCCCCATATCTGATTCCCCGCCTGGGTTTCCCCGCCTCTGATTCCCCGCCTCTGTTTCCCAATATCTAAGTCCCCGCCTCTGATTCCCCAAATCTGATTCCCCACCTCTGATTCCCCAGCTCTGATTCCCCGCCTCTGATTCCCCGCATCTGATTCCCTGCATCTGATTCCAAGCCTCTGATTCCCTGCCTCTGATTCCCAACCTCTGATTCCCCACCTCTGATTCCCCATATCTGATTCCCCGCCTCTGTTTCCCCGCCTCGGATTCCCCGCCTCTGTTTCCCCATATCTGATTCCCGGCCTCTGATTCCCCGCCTCTGATTCCCCGCCTCTGATTCCCTGCCTCTGATTCCCCATCTCCGATTCCGCACATCTGATTCCCTTCCTCTGATTCCCCGCCTCTGATTCCCCGCCTCTGATTCCCTGCCTCTGATTCCCAACCTCGGATTCCCCACCTCTGATTCCCCATATCTGATTCCCCGCCTCTGTTTCCCCGCCTCTGTTTCCCCGCCTCTGATTCCCCGCCTCTGTTTCCCTATATCTAATTCCCCACCTCTAATGCCCCAACTCTGATTCCCCGCCTCTGATTCCCCAGCTCTGATTCCCCGCCTCTGATTCCCTGCATCCGATTCCCCATATCTGATTCCCCGCCTCTGTTTCCCCGCCACTGATTCCCCGCCTCTGTTTCCCCATATCTGATTCCCCGCCTCTGATTCCCAACTATGATTCCCCGCCTCTGATTCCCCAGCTCTGATTCCCTGCCTCTGATTCCCCGCGTTCTTTTCCCTGCCTCTGATTCCCCGCCTGTGATTCCCCATCACTGATTCACCACCTCTGATTCCCCACCTCTGATTCCCCATATCTAATTCCCCGCCTCTGTTTTCCCGCCTCTGATTCCCCGCCTCTGTTTCCCCATATCTGATTCCCCGCCTCTGAATCCCCAACTCTGATTCCCTGCCTCAGATTCCCCAGCTCTGATTCCCCGCCTTTGATTCCCCCCGTCTGATTCCCAGCCTCTGAATCCCCGTGTCTGATTTCCTGCCTCTGATTCCCCGCCTCTGATTCCCCATCTCTGATTCACCGCCTCTGATTCCCCACCTCTGATTCCCCATCTCTGATTCAGCACATCCAATTCCCTGCCTCTGATTCCCCAACTCTGATTCCCCACCTCTGAATCCCCAGCTCTGATTTCCCGCCTCAGATTCCCCGCGTCTGATTCCCTGCCTCTGATTCCCCGCCTCTGATTCCCTGCCTCTGATTCCCCATATCTGATTCCCCGCTTCTGATTCCCCAGCTCTGAATCCCCGCCTCTGATTCCCCGCGTCTGATTCCCTGCCTCTGATTCCCCGCCTCTAATTCCCCATCTGTGATTCACAACCTCTGATGCCCCACCTCTGATTCCCCATATCTGATTCCCCGCCTCTGTTTCCCCGCCTCTGATTCCCCGCCTCTGATTCCCCATATCTGATTCCCCGCCTCTGATTGCCCACCTCTGATTCCCCATATCTGATTCCCTGCCTCTGTTTCTCCGCCTCTGATTCCCCACCTCTGTTTCCCCATATCTGATTCCCCGCCTCTGATTCCCCAACTCTAATACCCTGCCTCTGATTCCCCGCCTCTGATTCCCCGCATCTGATTCCCTGCCGCTGATTCCCCGCCTCTGATTCCGGCCTCAGATTCCCGGCCTCTGATTCCCTGCTTCTGATTCTGATTCCCTGCCTCTGATTCCCCATCTCTGATTCCGCACATCTGATTCCTTGCCTCTGATTCCCCACCTCTGATTCCCCATATCTGATTCCCCGCCTGGGTTTCCCCGCCTCTGATTCCCCGCCTCTGTTTCCCAATATCTAAGTCCCCGCCTCTGATTCCCCAAATCTGATTCCCCACCTCTGATTCCCCAGCTCTGATTCCCCGCCTCTGATTCCCCGCATCTGATTCCCTGCATCTGATTCCAAGCCTCTGATTCCCTGCCTCTGATTCCCAACCTCTGATTCCCCACCTCTGATTCCCCATATCTGATTCCCCGCCTCTGTTTCCCCGCCTCGGATTCCCCGCCTCTGTTTCCCCATATCTGATTCCCGGCCTCTGATTCCCCGCCTCTGATTCCCCGCCTCTGATTCCCTGCCTCTGATTCCCCATCTCCGATTCCGCACATCTGATTCCCTTCCTCTGATTCCCCGCCTCTGATTCCCCGCCTCTGATTCCCTGCCTCTGATTCCCAACCTCGGATTCCCCACCTCTGATTCCCCATATCTGATTCCCCGCCTCTGTTTCCCCGCCTCTGTTTCCCCGCCTCTGATTCCCCGCCTCTGTTTCCCTATATCTAATTCCCCACCTCTAATGCCCCAACTCTGATTCCCCGCCTCTGATTCCCCAGCTCTGATTCCCCGCCTCTGATTCCCTGCATCCGATTCCCCATATCTGATTCCCCGCCTCTGTTTCCCCGCCACTGATTCCCCGCCTCTGTTTCCCCATATCTGATTCCCCGCCTCTGATTCCCAACTATGATTCCCCGCCTCTGATTCCCCAGCTCTGATTCCCTGCCTCTGATTCCCCGCGTTCTTTTCCCTGCCTCTGATTCCCCGCCTGTGATTCCCCATCACTGATTCACCACCTCTGATTCCCCACCTCTGATTCCCCATATCTAATTCCCCGCCTCTGTTTTCCCGCCTCTGATTCCCCGCCTCTGTTTCCCCATATCTGATTCCCCGCCTCTGAATCCCCAACTCTGATTCCCTGCCTCAGATTCCCCAGCTCTGATTCCCCGCCTTTGATTCCCCCCGTCTGATTCCCAGCCTCTGAATCCCCGTGTCTGATTTCCTGCCTCTGATTCCCCGCCTCTGATTCCCCATCTCTGATTCACCGCCTCTGATTCCCCACCTCTGATTCCCCATCTCTGATTCAGCACATCCAATTCCCTGCCTCTGATTCCCCAACTCTGATTCCCCACCTCTGAATCCCCAGCTCTGATTTCCCGCCTCAGATTCCCCGCGTCTGATTCCCTGCCTCTGATTCCCCGCCTCTGATTCCCTGCCTCTGATTCCCCATATCTGATTCCCCGCCTCTGATTCCCCAACTCTGATTCCCCGCTTCTGATTCCCCAGCTCTGAATCCCCGCCTCTGATTCCCCGCGTCTGATTCCCTGCCTCTGATTCCCCGCCTCTAATTCCCCATCTGTGATTCACAACCTCTGATGCCCCACCTCTGATTCCCCATATCTGATTCCCCGCCTCTGTTTCCCCGCCTCTGATTCCCCGCCTCTGATTCCCCATATCTGATTCCCCGCCTCTGATTGCCCACCTCTGATTCCCCGCGTCTGATTCCCTGCCTCTGATTCCCCGCCTCTGATTCCCCATATCTGATTCACCACCTCTGATTCCCGGCCTCTGATTCCCCATCTCTGATTCCGCACATCCGATTCCCTGCCTATGATTCCCCACCTCTGATTCCCCGCCTCTGATTCCCCATATCTGATTCCCTGCCTCTGTTTCTCCGCCTCTGATTCCCCACCTCTGTTTCCCCATATCTGATTCCCCGCCTCTGATTCCCCAACTCTAATACCCTGCCTCTGATTCCCCAGCTCTGATTCCCCGCCTCTGATTCCCCGCATCTGATTCCCTGCCTCTGATTCCCCGCCTCTGATTCCAGGCCTCTGATTTCCCGCATCTGATTCCCTGCCTCTGATTCCCCACCTCTGATTCCAGGCCTCTGATTCCCAGCATCTGATTCCGGCCTCTGATTCCCGGCCTCTGATTCCCTGCTTCTGATTCTGATTCCCTGCCTCTGATTCCCCATCTCTGATTCCGCACATCTGATTCCCTGCCTCTGATTCCCCACCTCTGATTCCCCATATCTGATTCCCCGCCTCTGTTTCCCCGCCTCTGATTCCCCGCCTCTGTTTCCCCATATCTGATTCCCCGCCACTGATTCCCCAACTCTGATTGCCCTCCTCTAATTCGCCAGCTATGATTCCCCGCCTCTGATTCCCTGCGTCGGATTCCCCGCCTCTGTTTCCCCGCCTCGGATTCCCCGCCTCTGTTTCCCCATATCTGATTCCCCTCCTCTGATTCCCCAACTCTGATTCCCCGCCTCTGATTCCCCAGCTCTGATTCCCCGCCTTTTATTCCCGGCCTCTGATTCCCTGCCACTGATTCCCCGCCCCTGATTCCCCACCTCTGTTTCCCCATATCTGATTCCCCGCCTCTGATTCCCCAACTCTAATACCCTGCCTCTGATTCCCCGCCTCTGATTCCCCGCATCTGATTCCCTGCCGCTGATTCCCCGCCTCTGATTCCGGCCTCAGATTCCCGGCCTCTGATTCCCTGCTTCTGATTCTGATTCCCTGCCTCTGATTCCCCATCTCTGATTCCGCACATCTGATTCCTTGCCTCTGATTCCCCACCTCTGATTCCCCATATCTGATTCCCCGCCTGGGTTTCCCCGCCTCTGATTCCCCGCCTCTGTTTCCCAATATCTAAGTCCCCGCCTCTGATTCCCCAAATCTGATTCCCCACCTCTGATTCCCCAGCTCTGATTCCCCGCCTCTGATTCTCCGCATCTGATTCCCTGCATCTGATTCCAAGCCTCTGATTCCCATCCTCTGATTCCCAACCTCTGATTCCCCACCTCTGATTCCCCATATCTGATTCCCCGCCTCTGTTTCCCCGCCTCGGATTCCCCGCCTCTGTTTCCCCATATCTGATTCCCGGCCTCTGATTCCCCGCCTCTGATTCCCCGCCTCTGATTCCCTGCCTCTGATTCCCCATCTCCGATTCCGCACATCTGATTCCCTTCCTCTGATTCCCCGCCTCTGATTCCCCGCCTCTGATTCCCTGCCTCTGATTCCCAACCTCGGATTCCCCACCTCTGATTCCCCATATCTGATTCCCCGCCTCTGTTTCCCCGCCTCTGTTTCCCCGCCTCTGATTCCCCGCCTCTGTTTCCCTATATCTAATTCCCCACCTCTAATGCCCCAACTCTGATTCCCCGCCTCTGATTCCCCAGCTCTGATTCCCCGCCTCTGATTCCCTGCATCCGATTCCCCATATCTGATTCCCCGCCTCTGTTTCCCCGCCACTGATTCCCCGCCTCTGTTTCCCCATATCTGATTCCCCGCCTCTGATTCCCAACTATGATTCCCCGCCTCTGATTCCCCAGCTCTGATTCCCTGCCTCTGATTCCCCGCGTTCTTTTCCCTGCCTCTGATTCCCCGCCTGTGATTCCCCATCACTGATTCACCACCTCTGATTCCCCACCTCTGATTCCCCATATCTAATTCCCCGCCTCTGTTTTCCCGCCTCTGATTCCCCGCCTCTGTTTCCCCATATCTGATTCCCCGCCTCTGAATCCCCAACTCTGATTCCCTGCCTCAGATTCCCCAGCTCTGATTCCCCGCCTTTGATTCCCCCCGTCTGATTCCCAGCCTCTGAATCCCCGTGTCTGATTTCCTGCCTCTGATTCCCCGCCTCTGATTCCCCATCTCTGATTCACCGCCTCTGATTCCCCACCTCTGATTCCCCATCTCTGATTCAGCACATCCAATTCCCTGCCTCTGATTCCCCAACTCTGATTCCCCACCTCTGAATCCCCAGCTCTGATTTCCCGCCTCAGATTCCCCGCGTCTGATTCCCTGCCTCTGATTCCCCGCCTCTGATTCCCTGCCTCTGATTCCCCATATCTGATTCCCCGCCTCTGATTCCCCAACTCTGATTCCCCGCTTCTGATTCCCCAGCTCTGAATCCCCGCCTCTGATTCCCCGCGTCTGATTCCCTGCCTCTGATTCCCCGCCTCTAATTCCCCATCTGTGATTCACAACCTCTGATGCCCCACCTCTGATTCCCCATATCTGATTCCCCGCCTCTGTTTCCCCGCCTCTGATTCCCCGCCTCTGATTCCCCATATCTGATTCCCCGCCTCTGATTGCCCACCTCTGATTCCCCGCGTCTGATTCCCTGCCTCTGATTCCCCGCCTCTGATTCCCCATATCTGATTCACCACCTCTGATTCCCGGCCTCTGATTCCCCATCTCTGATTCCGCACATCCGATTCCCTGCCTATGATTCCCCACTTCTGATTCCCCGCCTCTGATTCCCCATATCTGATTCCCTGCCTCTGTCTCTCCGCCTCTGATTCCCCACCTCTGTTTCCCCATATCTGATTCCCCGCCTCTGATTCCCCAACTCTAATACCCTGCCTCTGATTCCCCAGCTCTGATTCCCCGCCTCTGATTCCCCGCATCTGATTCCCTGCCTCTGATTCCCCGCCTCTGATTCCAGGCCTCTGATTTCCCGCATCTGATTCCCTGCCTCTGATTCCCCACCTCTGATTCCAGGCCTCTGATTCCCAGCATCTGATTCCGGCCTCTGATTCCCGGCCTCTGATTCCCTGCTTCTGATTCTGATTCCCTGCCTCTGATTCCCCATCTCTGATTCCGCACATCTGATTCCCTGCCTCTGATTCCCCACCTCTGATTCCCCATATCTGATTCCCCGCCTCTGTTTCCCCGCCTCTGATTCCCCGCCTCTGTTTCCCCATATCTGATTCCCCGCCTCTGATTCCCCAACTCTGATTGCCCTCCTCTAATTCGCCAGCTATGATTCCCCGCCTCTGATTCCCTGCGTCGGATTCCCCGCCTCTGTTTCCCCGCCTCGGATTCCCCGCCTCTGTTTCCCCATATCTGATTCCCCTCCTCTGATTCCCCAACTCTGATTCCCCGCCTCTGATTCCCCAGCTCTGATTCCCCGCCTTTTATTCCCGGCCTCTGATTCCCTGCCACTGATTCCCCGCCCCTGATTCCCCACCTCTGATTCCCCATATCTGATTCCCCGCCTCTGTTTCCCCAGCTCTGATTCCCCACCTCTGATTCCCCAGCTCTGATTCCCTGCCACTGATTCCCCGCCCCTGATTCCCCACCTCTGATTCCCCATATCTGATTCCCCGCCTCTGTTTCCCCAGCTCTGATTCCCTGCCTCTGATTCCCTGCCCTGATTCCCCATCTCTGTTTCACCGCCTTTGATTCGCCACCTCTGATTCCCCATATCTGATTCCCCGCCTCTGTTTCCCCGCCTCTGATTCCCTGCCTCTGATTCCCAACCTCTGATTCCACACCTCTGATTCCCCATATCTGATTCCCCGCCTCTATTTCCCCATATCTGATTTCCCGCCTCTGATTCCCCAACTCTGATTCCCCGCCTCTGATTCCCCAGCTCTGATTCCCCGCCTCTGATTCCCGGCGTCCGATTCCCTGCCTCTGATTCCCCGCCTCTGATTCCCCATCTCTGATTCACCACCTCTGATTCCCCACCTCTGATTCCCCATATCTAATTCCCCGCCTCTGTTTTCCCGCCTCTCATTCCCCGCCTCTGTTTCCCCATATCTGATTCCCTGCCTCTGAATCCCCAACTCTGATTCCCTGCCTCAGATTCCCCAGCTCTGATTCCCCATCTCTGATTCACTGCCTCTGATTCCCCACCTCTGATTCCCCATCTCTGATTCCGCACATCCAATTCCCTGCCTCTGATTCCCCAACTCTGATTCCCCACCTCTGATTCCCCAGCTCTGATTCCCCGCCTCAGATTCCCCGCGTCTGATTCCCTGCCTCTGATTCCCCGCCTCTGATTCCCTGCCTCTGATTCCCCATATCTGATTCGCCGCCTCTGATTCCCCAACTCTGATTCCCCGCTTCTGATTCCCCAGCTCTGAATCCCCGCCTCTGATTCCCCGCGTCTGATTCCCTGCCTCTGATTCCCCGCCTCTAATTCCCCATCTGTGATTCACAACTTCTGATGCCCCACCTCTGATTCCCCATATCTGATTCCCCGCCTCTGTTTCCCCGCCTCTGATTCCCCGCCTCTGATTCCCTGCCTCTGATTCCCAACCTCGGATTTCCCACCTCTGATTCCCCATATCTGATTCCCCGCCTCTGTTTCCCCGCCTCTGTTTCCCCGCCTCTGATTCCCCGCCTCTGTTTCCCTATATCTAATTCCCCACCTCTGATGCCCCAACTCTGATTCCCCGCCTCTGATTCCCCAGCTCTGATTCCCCGCCTCTGATTCCCTGCATCCGATTCCCCATATCTGATTCCCCGCCTCTGTTTCCCCGCCACTGATTCCCTGCCTCTGTTTCCCCATATCTGATTCCCCGCCTCTGATTCCCAACTATGATTCCCCGCCTCTGATTCCCCAGCTCTGATTCCCTGCCTCTGATTCCCCGCGTTCTATTCCCTGCCTCTGATTCCCCGCCTGTGATTCCCCATCACTGATTAACCACCTCGGATTCCCCACCTCTGATT